>NW_026865029.1:0-334509 GCF_026571515.1 Ruditapes philippinarum
AAATAATAATGATCAATATTTTCAGGTAAAGATACATTCAGAAGATAGCTATATTGCTATAGATGCTGTAGAAATTGTATCAGAGCCTGATTTTCCGACATGTTCTCATAAAAACATCCCAGAATATCAGATCAATAGAGATCCTCCATATGCTGATCAACATAAAATCACCGCAGAGAATCAATTTATTGATACGTATGTTTACGTTTTGTCTGAATCCTTTGGTCGTTTTTACATGTATTCATACACGTATGTAAAATCTCATAATTATGAAGATATGAAAAACGTTTGAATTAAACTAAGAATATATACAGAATATGAGCAAATATTAAGAGTCAGATAAATATAAAGAACAAGATCATCGCATGTGGTGCTAACGTTAAAATGGGCAAAACTCCAAAAATATTGCTTACAGAATTATGTCCCTTGTCTAACAACTACACCTTGTCATGAAAAGCAAGAATTTCATATTTCATGTTGATAACTTTTGAAATGTTTAAATATTAAGCTAGATTAAAGTTTTAGCAAGACGACAACGACATCATTATTATCGTGATTATCATTATCATCTTTATCATTACCTATAGTTATGTCCCTAACATTAAATTTCTATTTTCCTTTTTTCTTTTATCTTAAAGTACCGTCCAATCTGGGATAACATACAAGTACACTGTTCAAACAATACAAGCGTCGAGAACAAGCGTGAACTCTCCCCATATTGTGTACACACATGGTCAACCGTTCTGTGGAGATGGTCTTATTAACGGGTAAGCGACCAACGTGAAGTTTAAATCTTTATGTTATTGTGACAGTCTGAGTTTGAGCCTTTTTTTGAACAACAACAAAAATACTATGTAAAGGTCTTAGGTCATATGGCTATTTTGAGTTTTTATCAATCAGTGATTAATCCAGAGTCCTTACGCGAATTAATCCAAAATCTTTGTCTGGTTCGAACCCCGCGGGACAAGTGATTTGAAATCAGTGACAAAAACCACTCGTTCATGAAATCTTTTTAAATAACGACATGGGTAAATAGATTTCATTTCGCTACAATACAGCATTACATTAAAAGTATGAAGAATGGTCGTGATTTCTGATTTAACCCTCATTTGGTTTTAATCAGGTCATTCGTTTACCCCATACTCACGGATATTTCGCATTTGGATTGGTAAATTTTGTACAGGTCTTAAGAATCTTTAAAGTCCGGTTTAATTTTGATCGCATACCTCGTAAACATACTGGACGCATTTGTTACATCCCTTTTAAAAAAAACTTTTTTGTGTCTAAAATCAAACACAGAGTGGCAACTTTAAGAAAATAAATAAAGTAGCAGGATTCTTGCTCTATGAAGGGCCGCTTTATAGAGGTTTCACGGTAATGTTATAATGTTTTCTATTGCTATAGCAACGAGGAATGTGATGATAAGAACGCTGTGGACGGAGATGGGTGTTCAATGGATTGCACAGTAGACGAGGGTTTTAAATGTCAAGGTCTCTTTTACGTTAATGTTTATTTGTGCCAATGTTTCTAGTGTATTGATATTATATATTTAGAATATTGAAATACACACAATGTAAATAAAAGAGATATAGTCGTTAGAATATATCTTTTGTCGATGACCTCATATAAGTGATAATGTTACGCGTTTTTCATTCACCTGAGTGAGTTTATTTTACAAAAAAAAAACAAGCAAAAACAGGACTTCCTATATCATTTAATTAAAAGTGTTGTTATCTATAAAAACCTTTTCATTATTTTTATTGCCAAACAACTTACCTTTTATTGCCAAACAACTTACCTTTGTTCTTTTTTTTCAAAATTAAGTTTCATATACCTGTTTTCCAAAAATCTAGGTTCTCCGAGCTTATGCTCTTGGTCTCCTGTTGACACATGCGATGATTCGAAAAGAGTGTGTGGTTTGAACCCTCCGGACGGCTTCTACGATCAATGGGCTGTTGAGGCCAGTGCAAACCCCGAGTATCAAGCAGCAGACTGTCCGGCTTCCATTGTAACCGGAAAACCAGAAAAGATACAGGTCTCTAGCTAATGTTTATAATTACGCCTTTACATTGTTAAGATAAATGCACGTGTAATTTGTACATGCATATTTGTCACTGTCTACACCAACCGAACAGACAATAATTATATAAAGCAAAAAAAATAAAATATGTATCCAAGTGGTAAGTATCGTAGAATTCGAGCTACTCGTGCTCAGATCAAAGTATGGAAATTAACCATCGTCGGGGTTCCGTGTTATAAAGTGCCTTACTGCTCTCGAGCGATATAGGAGAAAAGAGTTGTTTCCAACAAAATTGACATGCAAACGTTAGTTATACAAGAACATGCATGTAGTAAAGAAACATACGTTCTTATGATGTGAGGTACATGTTCTAAGTCTATCTTAGAAACAAATTTGTTTAAAAGTCTGAAACTAGTTATTTGACCGGCGAAATATTTGACAAAAAAATAGGATGTTTGTCATGCTATGAAAGGTTAAAAAGCATATATGAAATACAATTTCTTTCCGTTATAATGTTATAAAAGACGTAAATGCCACACATTATTTACATTTAACATATCAAGAAGTTTAATATGTACAAGCTGATTTACTCTTATAAGTTTTTTTAATATTTTCCATATTCAGAAATGCGATGCCATCCCACCAGACACTTTCTGGCGGCCCTGTGGTGAATTTTTCGACGTGACTGGAGACTTTTGGATCCGTGTATGTTTATTTTGAATCTTAATTCATTTTCAACTCTAGCAACAAAGAAAACATATTTTAGAATGTGTAACAAACTGCAGGTTTAATATGTTAAAATATTATAGTTCAAATACATAAAGTGACAAACATGTTCAAACCCACTCTATCAAATGTTCTTCGTCTTTTCTTATACATGACGATTGGTGACGTTGCTTTGCAATATATTTTTTCACTTTTTTCTCTGATTCCTGACATTTATTTTTATTCAGTTTTTGTTCTTTTCATCCCAGGTACACATATATAAGCCAGTTGTAGCTATCGCTGTTATAGTACACCTTGCATCTGATGGGCGGTCTGTTTTCAACCACGATAAAAAGTCTATGAATGTTCAGCTTATAAATACTGACGATTCTGTTACATCTCTGACCAAGGAAAGCATTCCTATTTCATGCCAAGAGAATCCTGTCCTCGTCCCAGTGGTACAAGATTTAAGCAAACCATTCCATCTGACCAAAGGTAAGTTCATGATAATATATTATTTTATTGCTGCTGTCAAAAGTTATCTTCCTTTGTAAGAGTTGTCATACTTGATAAGTGTTCGCTATGTACAAGAAGCATTCGCATACATTATAATTATAGTGTAATACTGTTGTCGCTTCAAATTGTAGCGAGAAAGTTTGTTCCGATGAAATAAAGCGGTTTATTATTGTTGCGATTTGTTTTATAATAAAAAGACTTAATTGTTGTTTTTATTACATATCAAGTATATTTTGTTAGTTTGTAAACATTTTGATATGACTAGTTTCGGTGCTTTATTTAAGTGCGTCCTATACAAAATGATATTTTAATTTTCCTATGGGAGTTTAAGAGTTATTTCGTTTACTGCTGGGAGCGTTATTTTGCTTTACCTTTTCTTACAGGGGCAATTATTTCCTTCACGTTTTCAAGTATAGGGATATATGCCGTCAGGATAAGATCTAGTCCGTTCATTAACCCACCCGGAATTTCAGCATGTTTAAACAACGAAGTCTACTATCCACAGCATGGCGTATGTATCAACGATAAATGCACGAAAAAATCGTGCAACAAGTTCAAAGTCAAATATGGCGAAGCAGTGTGTTCTGGTCTTGAAAATGGCGATTCTTGTAAAATACAATGTGACAAAGGGTAGGTTTCGGGTTACTGTTCATGTTTATTTACTCCAGTTGAATTTCAGTACATTTAGTTTTGTTCTTGTTAATACATGTAAAGCAATTGGTATTCTAAATCAAACATACTGGTTGATGAAATGTATAAAACACGTTTACACATGTACAGGACATCCGTTTTTAACCCCACTTTTCGGGAGCGAAAGAATGGAGCTAGTATTGTCATGACCAATGGCACTTGCTGACGTTGGCATCGGCGTCGGCGTTGGTTAATCTTTTCGTTAAAGTCCATTTTCTCAGAAACTATGGAAGTTATATACCAAACTTGGTATACATGTTTATAGCCATGAAAGGACGCCATTTCAAAATTATTGTAATGCAAAGTTATGCCCCTTTTTTCAATTTAGATTTTCTTTTGTTCAGATAATCTGACAAAGTTATGCTTCGTGTTTTTCTTATGTTTTTTCTTCAAAGGTCAATTTCTTTAAAACTCTTCGACACTCCAAACTTAGAGTACCGGTTCAGATCTAAGGGGGGATTACTTTATCATTTATCTTTTCTCAGTTATGTCCCCTTTTTGACTTTTATTTTTCAAGGTACATTTCTTAAAAAATATTGAAGATACATATATTTTGCTTGATTTTATCTTTTTTTTAGACTTTTTGCTTTCTCTCAAAAACCGTTATTTAAAGGTATTTACTTCAAACTTGAAATGTACTATAAAGGGCATGTAAGTCTGCTAAGCTATTTTGCAGAGTTACGTCTCCTTTCCTATGTTTCTTTTATTTAACTATCTAGCATTGAGAAAATACGGCCGCTGTCTGCAGTCTTGTTAAAGTCTCATATTAAATTTTAGTTATAACTGGCGATCGGTCTCAGGTTTTATTACTGGGTAAATACGCTCGATCTAACCTAGTACATGCGGTTTTGATTTTGTTTAATTCAGGTATTATGTAAATGGACACGAGAACAAAGCCGAGTGTGTTAACGGTGTATGGATAACTTCGTCCCCTTTAATATGCTCCCCTGTAGACTGTGGCAAACCGACGGTCAAACAAGCTACTGTAGCGTGTCCTGAGGGAACTTTTTACTCTAAAAATTGCCACTTCAAATGTAACAAACCAGCTTCAGTACTTGGTAAGATGCCTTAATGTTGAAAATTTATTTTCATCTTGCATAACATTTCATTTTCCTACCAACTTTTCACAATATGCAATGAAAAAAACTAACAATATAAATTTCATATATAATGCACTCAAATTTGATAAAAATGAATATAATTTCAACAGTAAAACATAAGGTATAATATACGTGTACATTGTATATACAAAATGTATCAAGATTTCAAGTCATTCACTACTGAAGTTGCCCTCAGTATAAATCATTTTTGCTTTGTCATTGCTTTGTATCAACATAATATTATAGCTTCATACAGTATTCTAAATTATGTCTTCATGAACATTTGTATGCGACTTGTATTTCCCAGGAGATGATATGAGTCTCACTTGTCAACGAAATGGTCGTTGGTCAAAGCCAAAAGCTGCATGCGTTATCCAGTGTAAAGCGTTGGACCCTATAACATATGACAATGGTAAACTGAAGACAACCTCGTGTATAAAAGGTCCACAGCCTGTTGGCACCCAGTGTAAAGTAAGATGTCAGGAAGGATACCATGTTCAAGATGAAAGAAAGAAAAGGTATATATCTTGTAAAATGTTGTTATGTTAACTGCCGATAAAGTCGTTGAACAACAATATATAATCGGTTTCTCTAAACATTACAATGAAATCCATTCTAATATCACCTCCGAAAGAATATGCTTAATGTGAACAACACTGATTTATCACATACCCGTACGTACCGCTCTTGTGCCTCCGTAAAATGGTATTGCACGGTCGTGCATATACTTTGACGTGACGTCATATGTGTTATACAAACAAAGTATAAAGACGTTAAAAATTTTCCTTTTCATTTTTAGGGGGCCTCCGTGGCCGAGTGGTTAAAGTCGCTGACTTGAGATCACAGGTCCCTCACCACTGTGGGTTCGATCCTCACTCGGGTCGAAATCTTTCATGTGAGGAAGCCATCCAGCTGGCTTACGGAAGGTCGGTGGTTCTACCCAGGTGCCCGCTCGAGCCTGAAATAATGCCCGGAGGGGCACCTGGGGTCTTCCTCCACCAATAAAGCTGGAAAAAAAAATCGACGAAAAATCTCGGCGGGACGCTCTAGGATGACCCGACTTGAGTGTACGGTCGCCCATATGGGCTTTCCGGCGGCGACCTTAAATAAACGCATTAAAAAAAAAAAAAAAAACTTTTCATTTTAAACAGCCTTTATTTCGGGTATGTGATAAAAAGAACTGAATTTCTTGAATTCGTTGATTAAAATAATTTTATTCAACTCGTTCTAGAAATTAAGTATTGAACTAACAGCCATTTAATATCTTCTATTTGTTGTTTTGTCGAAGAAATTTATTTTATTAATATGAGCGTGTAAAACATTACAATATTAGATCTATAACATTAATTTCTAAAATTTCAGACGTTTCCTTCGCATTATATGTGATGAAGACGGGGAATGGTTTGGGCCAAAATGTGTACCAAACACGTGTGAACCGTTACCGCGCATATTCACAGGCGCGTATGTGTGCACAAATGGATTTCAAAGTAGCAGCACGTGCAATATGAGTTGCCCGGGTGATTCAGCGGTCAGTTTATTTCATAAATTTATAAAGACTTCATCATAATAACGATATTTTAGTTGTTATATTTATAATTCAATACAATACAACCCGGACGGCCAAGAACAGATAAAGCTAAAACCTGCTTGATGATTGCTGCACACTCTGTTCTAAATTAAATTACATCTACGTGCCATGCCTTGTTGAAACTTGTTCTTAATTTTTAGACTATATGACTTCATATATAATGCTATTTATAGGCGTTTCAAACAGTTACATGCTTGTCAACCGGTGAATGGAATGAAGAGTTGCAGGAATGTCCACTAGATGGCACTGAAACCTGTCCTGTTCCGGTGTCCAAAGGAAATATTAAGTTTGACTGCGATTCCACTGTTCCCGGTAAGTCATGCTGTTTCAATATACCATTTTAAAGATTTATGATGGACGAATTTATGTTAAATCCCTATCTTAACGATATATAAGCCAGTGTCAAAGTGAAGAGCCATATCTATATACCTTTGTTCGTATACGATTAGGTAAACAGTCTTGGTGCGTGAGTATGAATCCAGAATAAATGCTTTAATATTAGCAAATGGGTTGTGTGTCCCGGTTATTAACGCTAAACTTACAAGAGATGAGTGAATGTGAGTGAATCATAACGTTTGTGAACAAAATTTAATTAGAAAAAAAACAGTTTTTCCCTTATTCACTACAATTATGATGTTTAAAAATTTGAACAGTGCAACAGCTAATAGAAATCTTTCTTTCGTTCTTTTTACAGTCAACCTGGTGACACGCTGATAGTGTTTTCATAGACACATTTTACACCGCATGTCTCAATAGTTTTATCGTTTAAGTCGCGACCGCGTCAGACAAATGTAAAACCCGGTAGTCAGAACAATTTTTCAAAAGACATAATTGATCAAACAGCTGACTAAAACTAAGTTCTTAAACCCAAACTAAATGTTTAAATTTATGACGAATCTTTTTTAAAAAAAAATTACGACATAAATATTCACTTAAAATAAAATGTTCTGAATATATATTTATTTATAGGATCAGAATGTACAATATCTTGTATGGATGGTCACAGTCCGGTGTTACGAAGCTTTCAGTCGTCTGCGAACAAAAACGACCACTTTACGGACACGATAGTGTGTACAGTGCTCCAGAAATGGGATCCGAGCCCCAGTCATATCACCTGTGTGGAACCGTGTATAGAGGTAGGGCGTTTAACGCAGGTTCTTGAGAATACGATCTATGATACAGCTTTCTTGTAATAACAAACATTGCCACGTTTGAAGTAGTTATTGTATGTTTATATGTTTCAGTTGTCATTCAGTGTTCATTTTGTAAAGTTTTAAATAAGAGAGATTAATTACGACATATAATTAGATGTTTAAAATATTTCGGATTAAAAGACCACATTTTCTCGACGATTAAACGATCAATATGCCTTATAGCTGATTCAACTTTTGTTGAAATATATTTTCTTTTCAGTTTTCCATCAGTGACGGATTTTGCGATGCCAGTAATAACCGGGATGTGTGCGACTGGGACGGGGGTGACTGCTGCACGTCCACTGTGCTAGGTGGTATGGTGCTACCCATGCCCGAGGATTGCACGGTTGAGTGCGCATGCAAGGACCCGCTAGCTATAGAGAACAGACGTCGCAAGAGAAGGCATAAACACCCGTACTGGAATACTTAATGTTGGCTGATATGCCGCCATTTTCTCAGACAATACATTCATTAACTCTCAATGCTTGTTGTCATTTTAATCTTAAGAATATTATTGTTTGTTTCAATACATGCCGAATGCTTTTTTAAATATGTTATGTATCATTCTTGTTCTGATAACAAGTTTTTTTTTCATATATTGCCAATTAGATGATGTGTTAATATCACTGACGATTTTGTTTTCATAGACTAATAAACGCATCCAAAATGTCCACATAAAAAAACTGATGTAACAATGAAATAAAGTTAATTGAAATTTTCTTTTTTACTGAATGTCACATTCGTTTTCATGTTTTCGGGTCATTGGTGTACGCTAGTACTGCATCTGGCCAATGGGAGTAAGCGTGCATAAATTCACCAGAACTTTTTCGACAGAACCACGAAAAGGTCATCCCTAAAGCTTTAAGCGAGACTGTAGTTACCTCCCCATGCAGCAAGTTCGTAATGCTGGTTACTTCCCCGAATACTTTACACCCCGGATCATTAATTAAAATTCCTCCCCTATCTACTGCTGACGATGCTGTGCTAGTAACCTCCCCCGAAACTACTGCCCCATATTGATTTGATTTATCATAAATAAATTCAACTACCGGTACTGAGTATATTAAATAAAACACGAAAAAAAGTAGAACGAGCATGTAATTTAATATACTGAATGAAATAACACTTCATATATTTTTAATTAAAAGATACTGCATAAGGAAATACGAATTTTACAGCTTTGCTTTTCTGATTTTACTTTGCGTTATTTTAACAAACATGCAATTCATTTCAATCTTATATAAAAGTAATGATATTAACGTGCGTATGTATACAGGTTAATGTATAAGAGCAAATCAAAAAATAAAGTGAAAATGTATAGAATAGGTCGGAAAACTTCACAAGTTAATTGTTGATAATTACTTTTGATAAAAATAATCCTTGATAATTAATGGAAGAACATACGACAAGATCCGACCATAGATAACACTCACGTCTATAAAATATTGTAGACGGTGGTAGTTTGAATGGATTGTAAACTGTTTTATTTATTACAATAATTGCTTGCAGCATGAAGATTGTAATTCTATATATAAAGCTTTATATAAACAATAATGAAACAAAATTCATAAAATATTCTAAAGTGTTTTTTCCTTCCAGTATCAACCATTAAATTTATGATTAAGCAATTCAATATTTTTAACATGAATAAAACTTTTAAAGTTTAGTTCATAAATTAAGATGCGCTAGCTTATAGTTGCTGTGTACGCAAAAAGGCAATTTTTACACAAAATAAAAATATAAGAATATATATGTATATACATGTATTCTGTAACTTTTACAATAATATTATATTATTTTACAATTCAATTCAAATAACTGTATTTGTGGTCTAAGGCCTCCGGCCCATAATACATAAATATAAATCAATTATTTTTGGTTAACATGCGTTAAAAAGGTTGAGAAATAATATTTACATTTATTATATACTTATAAATGAAATATTGAGAAATATTGATGAAATAAAATGCGTATTTTCATTTTCCGTATTTTCACTGTAAAAATTTATTTTTCACTACAGTGAAACATATTTTCCGTATTTTCACTGGTGTCTTGCCGGACTACTTTCTTTTAAATTCTGCCATTACACAAAATTTAAGGGAAAGTCTTTCAAATTTTAATGTCAAAAAAGAAAAAAATATATATATAAAAAAGAAAATTCAAGTTTTTTCTATAAATACATGATTTATTTTCATCTTGTGGCATGAAAATTACCATATTTCATTTGTTGCTGCCACCACTCATGAAATATTAATTTTCATACTTAAAAACGAAATATTAAGAGGATATTTTTTCGTTTGAGTGAAATATGGAATATATTTTCACGAAACATGATAAAATGCCACATATTTTCACGAGCCGGGACGGCGAGTGAAAATATTTGGCATTTTATCATGTTGAGTGAAAATATATACCATATTTCACGAAAAACGAAAAAATAACCTTTTTATTTAATTTTATTATCAAAGAAAAAAGTTACGAACCCCCTTGCTTGCTACGCAACTGCAAGTGTACAGCGCGTAATAATATAATTATTGTCTTGTTTTTGCACGCGATATTTAGCGCTACATTGTGACGTCACGTAAACAACTCTTTAAACGTCTGTACAGCGTTAATGACTGAATAAAAGATATTGGTGTTCGGATTAATTTTCTTAGTTAGACCATTTTCTATCATTCTAGACCGTTTTCAAAACAAAATTCAACAAAAATTTGTTTTGTATTTATCAGATTTTTCAAACAAAATGGCGAAAGAAGTCCCCCAAAATAAATATGAGTTTTGACTCCGCCTACTTTCATATTTATATTTCATATTTATTTTTAAAAAATATGAAATATATTTGACTGATATAGCACCATATTTCATGGGTAAAATTAAATAAATAGAGGATATTCAAGTTTTTTCTATAAATACATGATTTATTTTCATCGAGTGGTATGAAAATAAATATTTCATGAGTGGCGGTAGCCACGAGTGAAATATGGTAATTTTCATGCCACAAGATGAAAATAAATCATGTATTTATAGAAAAAACTTGAATTTTCTGTTTATTATATACATTTTTCTCTTTCTGGACATTAAAATTTGAAAGACTTTCCCATAAATATTGAGTACTGGCAGAATTTAAAAGAAAGTAGTCCGGCAAGACACCAGTGAAAATACGGAAAATATGTTTCACTGCAGTGAAAAATAAATTTTTACAGTGAAAATACGGAAAATGAAAATACGCATTTTATTTCATCAATATTTCTCAATATTTCATTTATAAGTATATAATAAATATATATATATATATAAGCAAAAACGCTATTTAAATTTGCCGTAGCTTTCGGCCTTGCGGCCTTCTTCAGCAGCATTTATTTCACATACAAATATATCAAACAAAACAATGGAAGTGACGTAACGTCAATGAACGACGTCCGCCGTGGCGTTGGTTGCCGTCTGCCGCGTTATTCTTTTGTATTAACTCCATACGGTCTATAGGTTCTTAATTTATTTTTCCACAAATTTTCTATTGTTTTTCTGTATTGGTCATTCCCGTATAGCTTTTCCAGCCCCATTATCGAAAATCTTTTACTGTGTGGTCATTCGTGTAAAAATGCGCCGCTAACGGATCGTTGTACTTGGTTCGTATTCTGGATAAATTTAGAAGGTGTCTTTGGTACAACGTATCCCCTGTTTCTCCAACATAAATATAACGTTCGCAACGCTTACAATAAACTGCATACACAACATTCGTAGATTTGCACGTGATCTGATTTCGAACCTTATACGAGGCTCCGTTCACACCAATGAATGTGTCTGCTTCAATAACGTACGGACAAATCGCACACTTTTTGGATCTGCAAGGAGCACAGGAATTCGGCTGTTGAAAAAATAGTTTATTATGTTTCTTATGAACGAGAATGTCTTGTAGATTATTATCTCTTCTAAATGCTGCAATTGGTATATATATTAAAACGTGATGAATGTTCCTTGTGCAGTGTTGAAATATATAAAATTATAATGTTTAAGAAATAACAAACTCTATATGTAAAATCGGTAGCGCTTTCAATGCTTTCTTTGCATATCTTCAGCCGAAACTTTAATAAACATATAAACAAATGACGTAACGTCATGAAAAAAAGCGGGAACGTTAAATGATAACGTATTTCCCGGCAAACACATAGAGGATATTTGTTTGTTTGTGTGTAAGATGAAATTTTATTTCATCGAGTGGGCTTTAAAAACAGTATTCTCACGAGTGGCGTAGCCACGAGTGAGAATACTGTTTTTAAAGTTCACGAGATGAAATAAAATTACATCTTACACAACAAACAAACAAATTTTCTTTTTATTTTATGCTAAAAAACAAGTTTAAACGAAATTTCCATAATATTAACAACAACAACAACAACAACAAAAATCCTTTTATTTGGTCAATGGTCACAATTACATGACAACAGACATTACAAAAGTACTATACTATTTTAACACATGTGGGTTAAACCAAAATGATTAGTACTATAAGAAATTAAGCGTACCAGTTACTATAAAATAAATACATGTACTGGATATTACTAACAGAATGACGGGATACCAGTGAAAAAAGTTATTGACACCTTTTTCCATACACAAATATAAATATCTTTTATCAACTGTTAATATTATTCGTTTGTTGTTTCTTTTTACAATAAGCAAAAATAATCTAACAGAGATGAAAAAATAACAACAATAATAAAATATGTCATTGGTATTAATAGTGCAGACGATCGAGCCCGTGTTTGTGTCGTATAAGTAGGTTAGGAGAATTGAGTCACGGGTAAAGCGTGAAGAGTAATAAATAATATTGGGAGAATTAGCTCACGGGGAAAACGTGACGAAATATTAAAGGTATGCCATTGACTAGAAACTGTATCGTAAAGCAATTTGACATAGTAGACATGAGCAAAACAACGATGATTTTATATGATACGTAATTATCAATTATAGTATTTCATGATATGTGAAACGAATAAGCTTAACTTTTTTAGTGTTTCAAAATGTGTAGTGTTAAGAAGTTGATTATACTTGATGACATTTGGATTCTTATAATAATACTCTGGAATCAATTGTTTCCTTTTATTTCGAAACAATTTACACGACATAATTGCATGATATTCATCACTTAGTGTTTGGCATTCTATACAAATTCTTTCATTATATGGAGTATTGTTATAACGGAGTAATTCTACCGGCAATCTATGATTTGACGTACGAAATTTCAGAAGTGGTAAGTAAAACTGTCTTGGTAAAATTGTAAGATATTCTTCACGTTTGTGCTGCTGTTTGAAAAAGATAATACAGTTTACCTTTGTTTGATACTTGTAATTTTGCATTCCAGTCAGCGATAAACTGATCTACGAGTACTTGTTTAATTAAGACATGTATACTTTTGGAAGTTATGGAAGATTGATTCAAAAACAAATATGAGTGACCAGTATTGTTCAAAATATTCTTAACAAATTCTGACCATCTAAATAGGTGTTCACTATGAACCATTATGTTATAAATAATACTTGAATACTTATTTTGATCGCTATGTATAATTTTATTCCAAAACTTTATGATTCTGCTTTGAATAATTATGTCTATTGGGTATCTACCCGTTTCACCATAAAGCATATAAGCCGGGGTACTTTTTCTTGAGTTTGTAATTTTTCTAAGGAATTCTAAGTGGACTTTCTCTATATCTGTATTGTTTTCTATTCCCCAAACTTCACACGAAAATGTTAATATAGGCAAAATTGTATTATCAAACAGCTTAAGTTGTAGATCGATAGGAAGATTTAGGTTAAATATACGTTTATACAGAAGGTGCATTGCTTTCCTACTCTGTGATATTAAATGGTCACGCGCTTTTTTGTATTTTCCTGATTGGCTAAATACAACACCTAGGTATTTATACTCGTCAGTAATCTCGAGTATTTCATTATTAATAGAAAAATTCATATTTCGGGTGCCGCGTCTATTTGACCCAAAGACCATAACTTTTGTTTTCTGTGTATTTTATCTGGAGTTTCCATGTTTTACAGTACAAATCAAAATCATTTAAACATTTTTGAATTCATGCGCCGTTTTAGCTAGTATGATGGTGTCGTCTGCAAATAAGAGAGCCAGAATAGTTAAATTATAAGTAATTTCATCTTCCGCATACTGTAATGTTAAACCGGTGTTACCTTTTCGATTCTAAATGTTCCAAAAGATCGTTTAAGAAGAGAGGGAAAACATCAGAGGGGAAAGATTTTCCCCCTGACGTACCCCACATTCACACGAGAACATTGCTGAGACATTATTATTCAATTGTACACAAGATTTGACGCCGTCGTACATATTACGGACTATTCTTAAGAATTTTCCGTTTATTCCTGTATTTATTAATTTCTGAAATAATTGAGCACGCGGCAAATTATCAAAAGCACGAGAAAAAATCGATAAATCCCACAAATAATTTACTCTTTTGTGATTTCAATAACTCTACAAGAAAGTTAAGAGTGAAAACATGATCTAACGTGCTATGGTTTTTCCTGACACCACACTGATTTTTCGTTCAATAAATTATAAGTATCTACAAATTTTTGTCAGCCTCTCATTTAAAGCGCTTTGTAAATAATTTAGAAAGACAGGAAAGTATAGTTATTGGTCTATAATTTTCAGGTGAATAAGTAGAACCTTTGCCTTTGTAAATAGGAATTATTTGTAGCCTTCAGACCAAGTAGTAGGAATTAAGCCTGTTTCTAAAATTTTGTTAAATAATTTAGTAAATATTGGCAACATTATATGTTCTGTGGATTTTATATATTCATTTGAAATATTGTCAGACCTACTAAAAGCTTTGCCATTTTTACATTTATTAATAACTTTTGAAATTTCGCTGTTTGTGAATGGAGAATTTAAAATATCATCATCAAAGTTCATATTTGTATCATCAACGTGAAAAGATTCTTCATTGTCCGTTACTTTATTAACTTTTTGAAAATACTCATAAAAAACTTTTATATCTGGCACGTTTGTTGAATTATTTCTATTCAAAGAATTTAAAAATCTCCAGTAAGATTTCGGGTCCGAAGAATGCATATTACGTAGTTTTGATTCATTGATAAAATTGTGGCGATTCATATAAAATTTCATTGTACGTTTGTAATCGATGCTCGCACGGTTGAGTAACCTTCTATTTATTAACCGATTTGTTTTTGACTGAAATTTTTTCTTGCGCGATTGTAAATAACACGTTTATTTCTACACCGAGGCCCATACCAGGGTTTATTTTTCTTATTATGAATTTGATTATTTTTATATTTTGTAAAAACATGCGAGTCTTTATTTACATTAAAGGTTACTTCAGCTGAATTTTTGAAATATGACAGAGATATTTTCTGTTATTCTGTCGAGAGCATTTTTTTGTTCGGATATCTCTGACGGGAACTCATTTAATAAATTTTCAACACATAACACCATGTTTTGGTCAATGTTTTGTAAAAAATCATTACGTTTATTGTCTTGCCACCTAGGATGAGAGATAGTTTGTAGGGGCTCATTTTGTTGTGAAGTTGACTCCGTTTTATCGAAATTTAAACAAGTTGTAAGCAGCGAGTGTCCGTCGGATGTACCAAGACAGTCGACTTCAGTTATGCTGAAATCTATAAGGAAAGGCAGTAACTTAGCCAGATGTTTATACAGTTAATTACTGATAAATTTTCTAAATGGGTTTGGGCGCACCTTCTAAACTACTTCTTGGCCAAAGCGACCGGTTTAAAAATATACAAAATTTATTGTTTATACATAAGTCTATTAACATTCTTCCAGTAGTATTTATGTTTTAAATCCTTTTGATACTCTTTGAATAGGTATGGCCTAGGTTTTGTAAAGCATCAGCTTGATTAAAAAAGTTTATCATTTCGTCATCAAAAATCAAAATGGGACGTGATAAAAAATTTTGTTATCTGGTTCGGATTAAAACCTTTGTTTAATAGACCGATATTGAGCATTTGCAATCTCCAGTTAAAAAGTACATGGTCATACATATTACATGATTCAAAAAAACTTCATTTTCAAATATTAACAACTCATCAGATTTATAATAATTAGACGACTCTGGTGGATATAAACTATACCAATTACTAAATAACGACAAGGGTTAAAAACATCGTTTTTAAGTTTATCCAGAAAACGTAATCAGATTTTTGATTCAATTACTTCAACAATTTAAGGCAACTCGTCTTTTACAAAAACCCCAAGCCCACCAAGATCGTTCCGCAAAAAAAGGCCCTGGTTTTTGGTGTTTTTTAAAAATGTGTAGTTATCAAATACAAAATTTCATCATAAACTATCTATTTTACACTCAGTGCAACAAAAAACATCATATTTTGATATAAGTTCTACAAAATCAGGAAAATTAACTCTATTTTTTTATGCCACATACGTTCAAGGTTCCAAAATTTTCAAGTCGTTTAATTTCGTTTTATGACTAAGGTTAATTGTATTTGAGTTCACTGGCCCCTGTTTGGCCTATGTTACACTTGATTGTTGTGTCAGTTGTTCACGTGGCGAGTAGTTGAAGGTTCACGACTAAGAATTGAACTGCTCACAGGAATTTGTTTGGATAGATGGCGACCTATGACTTGTAGATTCTGGGTGATAAATTACGTATAGGAACGCGTGTGCGTCGGGATGTTGATCTGCTACGATGAAGATGACCACGAGGTGAGTTGTTGGGGGAGTTTCCGCTTGAAAATTATCGTTGGGAGTGTGTAATAGTTTTAAAGTGTGTCATCACTTTCGGTGGTGTTATTACCAGAAATTATCGTACGGCGTATGTGATTGCCTCGGGAAAATTTATGTTTTTTCCTTTTTGGGGTTTTTCTGGGAAAACTACAGTTGGCCCGGTGCTAAGAAAGGTTTTGGGTTGGGGGGGCGGCAGTTTTTTTTCGCAAACAATGGAAAGGTTAAAAAGGAATTTCCGGGCTTCCCAAACGGTGTGGGTCCCCTTTAAAAGATTTTTATAATTTTATCATTAAAATTAGTGACTCCCGGGAAAGTGAGAGTACCGGGGTGCCAATCTTTGGGGAAAAAGTCTTTTTTAAACAGGCCTTTCTAGTAAAAGGTGTGGGAATATAAGTTTACATTTGGGCGGCCCCCATGTTTTGGCCCGCAAATTTTAAAATTTGGCCCAGAGAGACTTCCTTGGGATTGGCATTTTTCCCGGGGGAGTCAAAAAGAGGGTGCTTATTGTAGAAACCCTTTTAATTGCTTTGCTTGGCTTAGTAATATCATGAACTTGAGTTTACATCACTGAATGTTACATTATATACACGAGGTCTTCGGTGTTTCCTGTCGGGATCGTTGGCCTCTTATACTGTCCATTCGATATGCACGCAACTATATTGAATCTAAATTCTCAAGTTTGAGTTTTGTCTTCAGAACAATCAAGGACTCTAGCATTCGCCCATTCTCCCATGTTTTTCAGTGATACCGGAGAAAATCAAATTAACCTCTCCTCTGAAGGGCCTCTATATCTAAATTGTTTATATTCTAGACAGTTTTGAGTCGTTGGTTCACTAACCATATGTGCAGCACTACAATTATAGTAAACATACTTTTCTGTATTTTCCCAACTTTTGTTTTCAAGTTTTTGTAGATTTAACATACCTCTAGGAAGAACATTCAACTTTTCCGTCAACTGGCAAAAGTTTTCAAAGCTTCCAAACTCGGTTGCCATAGGATGTTCAAGGTCACCCCCAACCCACTGAACCTGTTGAATGTCTAGCACGTATTTGGTCGCTTGTAACTGGCCGAAATCCATCAGATAAAAACCATATAATCTACCCGTAGTTTGAGCACTGTTCATTGTTTGGGTTCTTGAGACTTCTGAACTCGCCTCTAATATTTAAATAAGTTCAAATAACAAATTTTTTTTACCTTGATATGACACAATCACAGAAAATACGTCGTGTTCTATATTGCAATATAGAACAGTTTTATATTGGCCAAACAAAAATGAATTATGTAAACGTATGACTTTTACATAGGCAACAAACAAACACTGAAGAAACTCAGAATGTTACAAGTAAATAAACTTTACATAATTGTTCAGGAGGTAAATTTAGCATTTTCCCTCTATTTAAGATATTTAATCGAAAGTGATAATTTTTAGAGAAGAAAAAGAAAAACTTTTAATCAAGTTTTATTAAAACCACAGCTAAATGCTCATTGTTAAAATCATTTAACAAGGTATATATATACAAGTACTTTCATATTTATTACAATCTCTTCATTTTTAAATTATGAAAAGAAATGATTGCGATTTTATTCAGGCCAATTGTTCGTTTATGTAGCAATATTTATTGAGTAAAAATTTTTAATTACCATACAATTTGTGGCCATAAAATCATTAACTTGTGAATTTTAAATTACCTCCCTTTAATAAATGTCATTTATTCACTGCCAGATTGTACGGATTATGCTCAATGTCCGTATTCTCTATTTTTCAGTATAAATAACCATATTGTGTTTTGCCGGGAAATACGTTATCATTTAACGTTCCCGCTTTTTTTCATGACGTTACGTCATTTGTTTATATGTTTATTAAACAGTTTCGGCTGAAGATATGCAAAGAAAGCATTGAAAGCGCTACCGATTTTACATATAGAGTTTGTTATTTCTTAAACATTATAATTTATATATATATTATATATATATATATATATATAATATATATATATATATATATATATATATATATAATATATATATATATATATATAGTTCTTTTCTGTCCGGTAAACCAGTGTCCGTCTTCTCAGATCCTAGATCATTTATATATTTATCACATGGTCAATCCTGCATTCGGAAATGAATCTAAAAACTAAAACATTGCTGATATTTCTACTAACACATTTTGCGATATACTTTGATTAAACTGCATTTTCATATAGCATGTGCAAGTAGTTGTCAAGATCCAAGATTTCAAAAATTTATTCATTTGTCAGGCATATAATATGCATTAGATGTGAACAAGAACGATTTTCAAAGTTCAACTAAAGTGGCAAATACAAAATAAAACAAAGATTTCAACAGTACACATGCAGTCCGCCAATCACCAATCACGTCTTTTATAGCCTTCAAGTACGCTAAATGTAGTCTATCGTTATATTGCACTTTTGCCCTTCGCAGAATGCGCATGCGCGAAATGCAACATCGGTTGCTATGGAATAATCGTACTGTAAAAAGGTCTATATACAAGAATGCACTACAATACAACGGCCATTCTGTCCTAAGACATGCAAATACAATGTAAATTCCACAGTGTACAATACTCAGACATGCCATTTAAAACATTTTGAAGATTGCTATGACTTTCAGCAAGCAAAACGGTACCGTCATCATAAAATAACAAAATTATTCTTAAATATGCTTCAACATGATCAGTATTAAGACCTTCAAAAGTGCTCCTTGGCATTGAGACTAGATGTTTAAACTTAGTAGAAATGTTTTAGTCATTTAAGAAAATTAAAAATAACACAGGAGACAAGTTTTCACGCTGACGGACACCAGCATTACTTGTGACAAAAATGACAATGTGTTATTTTCTCTAACACATGAGAAAATATGTTATATTTATCATTTATGTTTATAGGTTATAAATTATTTTTAGACATTTGCCGTCAATTGTATGTGACAGTAGTTTGCTCCACAGATGTGATTGATTTATAGAGTCACATTAAAAAATAGAGAAAAACAAAATCCCTAAAGAAAGCCCAACACGGCAAAATTGAAAATGTTGCAGGCTCGGTTTGATTGAGCCTGTTCATGAACGGTAGTGATTAAGCCTTTTTATAGTCCGCAAATGCACAATACAATTTCTTATCAGAACCATGTAGTGTTTTAAATAATAACCAGAACCTTAAAGGGATTGTTTGATAACACAGACCGGAAGGATAGTTTCTAGCTTTTAATGTTTACTCTACATGTGTATTATAAGAACTAACTACAAGTATCAGAGAGGCAGAGCATGCATGCATTATACATAGGAGGCGGGGCTTATTATAACTGACAGCAGCATATAGACCCATTGCACAATGACATCACAAGCACCTGCTACCAGAATTTAGCAGATTTACCGGTTGGCAAGAAGAACCAATATTTATAAACATTATATAGCAGCAGAATTTTTAAATTCTTATAACTTTTTTGTTTGTGGATCGATTTTTTAGATTCTTATATCATTTAAAAGTTCTTTGTATTCATATTTTTAAAATATAAGCGGATTTTCATTTTTTGCTTTTAAAAAATAAAGCTCAGCTATTTTTCAACTGTTATTTCAATAGTTTTCTAGCACCAAGTTTAACTCCTTACCAAGAAAAAATGAAAACGCTTTGTTAATTTATTTTTTAATATATAAAATATGAGTAAAACGACCTTTCTAATGATATAAAATACTAAGCTGTTTCATGAAAAATAAGTTTTTTATTATAAATATAAAATTACTATATTTTGCATTTTATCAGCCACCATTTTTTTGCCAACCATCCGAAAATTACCTGTATCTCTTATCAGCAATGTGTTACTATTAATAGATTTCATAACAATAACATGCAAAGGGCCTATAGTACAGAGATAACTATCAATATATGTATTTTCAACGAGAATATATGGTCAATTGCACTATAAGATTTGCGAAATCCTGCTTGTTCCTCGTTAAGTAATTTATAACATTCTGAGTAAGAGTTAAGCCATGTATTTATAACATTGGCAAATAATTTGCCAAAAAAGCTTAAAATAGTTATATCACGATAATTATTTGGACCATTCTTGTCACCTTTTTTTCTTTACAATGGTAATATCATTCCACGACTACAAACATATGGGAATATTCCAGAGTCTGAAAACATTGTTGAACAATTTACAAATAATAGATATAATTAAGATGACCATTGTTTGCATATCTAAAATATTTAAAGCAATATTAATTAGAAGGCATCAAAATCTGACTCCGTGTCACCCTGGTAAGACTCAACCGTGTTCATTAAAAAAAATGTTCAAAGAACAATTGACTAAAAATATTGTTTAAAACGTTCATTCTTTCACACGAGTATTTGTAAAGAAAACTTCAAAAAGCTTTAGGGTGTTGTTGTTGTATTTGAGTTTATTTATACTTGCCATCGGTTGCCCATATGGGCGAGTCTCCCAGAAGAGTATTAGTCATTTTAGATGTAGGATAGTGCAAGATACAGATACAGAAATATGCCCCGATTTCAAAAGCTTCTCCTGGCTCTTTAACGTGCCAAGTGTTTAAGCGCTCATACACGTACGTGACCTAGATTTAAAGTCTCGTCCGAAAGACTGATTATTTTAGTTGGCCAGCCCGGGAATCGAACCTACAATGTCTAGATTACAAGTCTCGCGCTCTAACCGATTGAGCTATGCGGGCTGGCAGGTTTAGGGTCACTTGACCGTACATTTTTAAGCTTACATCTTGCTGATAACCTTAGTTTTGTATTCATAGATTTCCTATAAATTGTAATACTACATAACATCCTTTAATAGTTCTTTATAGACTTAATTATTCTACAATATTTTTTTCATGATGGTATCTAGTACATACAACTTTACAATCATTATCAAACCATTCATTATTAACACATGACTTTTACTCTTAATTAACATGTCAATTGTTGATAGTCAGTTTACAGCAGAAACATATAAATACATGTATTTTAACGAATGTCAGACGTTTCACTCCCAAGATGTTTCACTATTGAGACGTTTCACTCCCAAGACGGTTCACACCTAGACGTTTCACTCCCAATTTGTCATTTGTATGGACGTTTCACTCCCATTTTTTTTCTAGATATTTACTGGAAAAGTTAATCATTTTTATTTTCATTATTTTGGGGAAATTTAATTTAATGTTTCATTTTAATGCTTTTGGGTGTATTGTTAATAATAATTTATGACTTTGAAGGTAAAAATATTTTTTTATGAAATGTTAAAGAATGCGTAAATAATATCATCTATACAGTATAGTAACAGCTCAGAAAAGTTAATTTTGATCTGT
The DNA here is from genome assembly GCF_026571515.1 of Ruditapes philippinarum. Taxonomy (NCBI): domain Eukaryota; kingdom Metazoa; phylum Mollusca; class Bivalvia; order Venerida; family Veneridae; genus Ruditapes; species Ruditapes philippinarum. The sequence continues at coordinate 21,887 of NW_026865029.1, forward strand.
TTACACAGTGTTGTTGAATTGTTCCTGTTATTAGGAGTGAATATATTGGTTTCATGCATATGATAAATTATTAGGTGATTACTCATTTAATTATGGGTTGGATGATAAGAGGTTTAAATGAAAGACAAATTTCTGAAATTTAATTTTTATTGTAAGAATAACAACATGAGAAAATTCTATTTATAAATAATTAAAAGAATAACATAGAAATGATAATTTTTATAAACAACAGTATCAATGAATATTGAAATCACTACCATTACAGTTATCAATATTGTTATATAAAAATCGTAGCAAAAAGTGTTTCATTTAATAGAAAGTTGATCATGATTTAACAAAGAAATGATGAAATTTACTTGATATAACTAAGAAATTTTACTTTAGTACACATTTTCATATTATTTTATTAGATTTAAAAAAAAAATAGCAATTGAAATGATACTTGTTTAATTAATTATCAATAAGAAAATTTAATCAAATTAAAAAAAAAATGACAATATGTACAACAAATATATTTCAATAACAGACAATTTAGACATGACAATATGTACAACAAATATATTTCAATAACAGACAATAAAGACATGACAATATGTACAACAAATATATCACTTTTCACTCACTTTTTTTGTAATTAGCATATTTTCACTAGGCGAAGCTTAATCTGAATAAGCACGTGTTAACATTTACTTGTTTCATGGTGCATGTCAGTTCAATCAGACACTGATTCACTTAAAGCCTAGTTACAACTGACTCTTCACTGGTGGATGGAGGTTTCTCACATTGGGGTCCATAGGCATCTGCACATTTGTTTAGAAGTTCACTGGTATTGATGTTGTTTGCACAATATTGTTCCCAAAGAGCCCTGATTTTCTCCTCAACTGCTCAACTGAAATGGCGAATTTCATACGCAATTGACTCTGCCTCACTTCGCAGTGCTGGCACTAATCTATAAAATGTGAGTGGTTGGTACCCTGCTTTCCTGTTCAATCTATGATGCCAGCCTGCAATGGAAATGATATTGTTAATACAAAACTTGACATAATCAGTAAAAACTCTGTTGTCCTGCAAGTACTTCGTTTATTACATATTTATATTCCGTCAAACAAATAATCCCCCCATGCTCCAAAAAGGAAAGAATTAAATTAACAAGAACATAATAGTTTAAATTTGTTTTCAACATCTCTATTATTTAATATTATTATATATAGCTTTATTGTTATTTAAAATGTCTAACTTAAAGATATACTATGCTCAAATTTTATTTTCATTTATCTTTAATACAATTCTCCAAAATTGATTTTTTTATCACAAATGATCATTATACATAACAATTATTGAAAAAGTACCAAATTGAATTTTCTGATAAATTAAATTTAAAGTTGCTGCTAGGTAAATGTTTAAACATATGCATACATAATACAGGGTTGAAAATTTCCTAAAAAATTGTTTATAAAATATATAAATATTTATGATAACAAAAATAATGCATTCTTACCTGTTCCACATGTACGATGTGTCCAAAAACTACATTCATCACATTGAAAAGCCTGTTGTTTTTTACGTACAGTCAAATCACACACTATACAATTATCCAACATTTTGATAATAAACTTTTCACAATAACACAACTACAAATTATGTATTCCACAAGTTTTATTAATAGTAATTAGTTCAATATCCTTTTCTTTTCAATTAGAAATATATAGAGACATATATTGACATATATTGCTAAAGCACTATACTAACAATGAATAATTTAACATTTTTTATCCCACTATTTAAAGAAAAAACAAGTTTACTCAAAGTTAAATGTTTGTAACAAGATTGCAACGTTTTGAATAAAACGTGCATATTAAGTCCATGTTTACAAGAGATCAAACAATTAGTTATGTGAAAGTGTCCTTTAATCAAAAAATATAATTTCTTTAATTGAACTAATGTGATAATTGTATTTATTGATCAAAGAATAGAAAATTATCTTTATTTCAAAACAAAATAAAAAAATAATTAACTTAAAAGAAAGATGGGCCAACATAAAGAGATCAAAGATCCTTTCAATCAAGTAAAAAAAAACAAAAAGAACAAACAAAACTGTAACAATTATGATATACAAACATAATGTACTGATTTTAAAGTCAAAGACAAAAAGTGAAATCCTCTTTTTTAGTTCATTTTTATTAATTTTAAAATCTATTTTAGTGTTCAAGACGTTTCACTCCCATTTGGGAGTGAAACGTCTTGGTGTGAACCGTCTTGGTGTGAAACGTCTCAATAGTGTAACGTCTGTCTACCTATTTTAACGTCTTTGTTTTATGTCTTTGCCTTGTGCCCTGTTCTACGATTATTTGCTTTCTTGCTGGGCTCCTTGCCGGTAGTATGTGTCGTGTTTGGTCGTGTGGTGGTTGCTTTCATTGAACCCTGTCGATCCTTCCTAGATGGTCTTGTATTACAAATTTTACAGGTCCTACTGTATAGATCTGCAAATTAAATTATCATTATATGGTGACAGTCGGTTTGCGGCGAGCAATTTACAGAAATATAGCTATGAATTTTTGTTTCATAGGTAAAAAAAGGGAAAGATACGCTATGTACAAATTCGAGTGTTATTGGAGTGTAAGGCTATTTTCTGTCTAAAGACGGGGCACGGAATGTACGGAATTGAAAAAAGTGAAACAGATTTTAACCAATAATATCGGGCTGAATATAAAAGGAAACAAAAACACTTTTAAAGAGATTGAATAATTATCCACTTATTTTATTTTTGTTTTTGAAGAAACTCCGATTCTTTTAATCGACTGTTTAACTAAGGCAGATTTTATTTTTATTTTACAAATTTATAGACGCTATTATTTCGACCAATCGCGTCAACCCGTAATCGATCTTTAGGGCAAGAGGCGCCGCCATTGTGATACGAATAGTTAGGGATCGAGGCAAATGGACCCACAAGCTGCCTTTGCTGACGCTGTTGCCCGTGCTAGACAGGTATAATTAGGTTAATGACAATTTTCAGTATTTTATTTATTTAAATGAAGCGTTCAGTAATATTTTAAACTGTTAAATACACAGATGAATGCATTTTAAATATTGGCGGAACGCACGCGGTCAAAGCCTCGTGGTTGCTTATTTCTTTCAACCTTTTCCAGCTGAATTTATGCGGTCCAATGTTATTCTTTTGTACTTTCTAGCGTAAATGTTTAGTGGATATCTTGAAGAGTGAGCACGCGGCAGTAGTTTGCAATATTTGGAGGTCGGACGGAATCATAACCGAACGTCAGAAGCGTGGAAATTTTTTCATTTGCACCAGCCTAGTTTAGGGGATCCTGAAATATTTAAAAAAGTTTTATTGTTAAGGATCATGTTGGCCACATATTTAATTTAGGTCGTTCATTTTGGCTTGCGACTTCTAAAATGTAATGCTTTTCCTTCTTTACCTTTATCAGGTCTAGGATTTCATGATATTTATGGACTGTCCGTAAATTTATAGACAGTCTAGAAATTTAAAGATTTTTCAATCCATAAATTTACAGATATTCAATGTGAAATTTGCTGTTTTTAGTTTTACAATAAAATCCGCAGCTAAAGACAAGTTGTTTTATTGATTGTTTATATTTACAAAGGTAATGGGGTGAGTTTCATCTTTGTATGATGATTTTGAAATTTTTGTTAAAAGTGAAAATTGAAAGTCGTCAAACTGTTCTGAATCTTAGCAAACTGTTACATTTAATCATATAATACCTAACCTTATTCATTTTAACCTGCGGTTTTAAATTTCAATGCAACTTCTACTATTTTCTTACTTAATGTCTGTAAATTTACAGATAAGAAAATCTGTAAAATTATGGATTGTCCAAAAATTTACAGACTGTCCGTAAATATCATGAAATCCTAGACCTGTTTATAGTGTAATTTCAGAGATTTTGCAGTCTCTGACTTAAAAATTTTGGAACTAAATTGAAGCCCTGGTTTACTCCACCTTAGACATCAAGCCAAGGAATCAAATACTAGTTTCCTTGTTGCTTATTGTGGCACGTATTGGCAATATCCTGGATTAAAGAATATGAAATGAACTTTTGTGTTAGATACAGAATAACACTGTTGTTTAACTTCCTTAATTCTCAAATTTATACCATTCTAACAATTCTTACCTAAAATAACTTTCTGTTCAGTTTAAAGAATTAAATTATAAGTACAGTCATAAAATTGCATATTTCACTTCGATACATCAGTTTAAATGACCGACAGTCTGCCATGGCACTTAGGAACTACACAAGAAACCATGTAGATTTAAAAAGTGCAAGAATAATCTGTGTTTACATAAACATATTTGTATTCAGGATAGTTCCATAATTATTATATGTAGTAACTGTTACTGTAAGTGCATGTATCACAGTATCCACTAACATTTCTTTCAAATAATTGGTCCTCAAAGATTTAAATGATAGACTGGTACACCACTTCCAGTGCATCTGACATCAAATACATCAACTGGTACATTATACACAGTTTTTACACACATTGGTGCATCACGAACAAATCTGGTAATACAGTGTTTTTTTCTCCACAGACACTTGCGGTTTGGAGCTCAAACCGCCTTTAAAATCCAAATAAAATGCATATTTGTCAATACCAGCACATGTACTGATCATATATATATCAAAAAAACTTTAAGCCGTTTTGAAAAAATTCATATTTCAACATCTATAATAATAAACAAGATAAAAATGTTCGCCGGAAAAAATCCGCACCCCTACCGTCATAATCACCATGTATCACCACAAACGTGGCCCCAGCTTTGCCGTGTGCAAAATGCGCAGCTCTTTTAAGTTTGGGAACCAAATAATCGGATGGTTTCCTTCATAGCCGACTGTCACGTTTGAATTTATCGAAAGATTTTGTAAATGGAGGAAACCGGCGATAATCTTGATGTTTATTTCGGATGTTGCATTGTTTATATTATCGTTGAAGTTTAAAATTGACCATCATCGCGAAGAATTATATCTTATGTGTTGATGGACCAAAGGATTATGTGGAAATGGAATAAAATACATGGTGCTTATGATGGTAGGGGTGCGGATTTTTTCCGGCGAACATTTTTATCTTGTGTATTATTATAGATGTTGAAATATGAATTTTTTTCAAAACGGCTTATATTAAGTTTTTTTGATATATATGATCAGTACGTGTGCTGGGATTGACAAATATGCATTTTATTTGGATTTTTTAAGGCGTTTTGAAATCCAAACCCCAAGTGTCTGTGTTTTTCTCTACTTTGGGAATGGTGCTGGTACCAGACTGATTGGGAAAAATGCGTTATTTTGAATTAAATTGGGATTTTTTTCATGCATTTTTTCAGCTACAAATAAGATTAGTCATCATGAATAAAGATAGCTTACAGCTTCCACTGTCCAGGTAGAACTATTGCGTGGTGATTTATATAAAAATATTGTATTTAAATGATTTCAGAGAAATTACTTTGCCTTGTGGCAATTTTGAACAGCCATTTTGGGAATTTAAACTTTGGAAATTGGGAATTTTAATGTCTATTTTCTATTGGGAACAATACTGTTTTAGGGTAGTAGTTATATAAAGAAAAAAAACACTGTAATATACCAGGTCCGTTTCATGACATACTCAGGCCCTTGATGCTTCAATTGGTGAAAATGCCCTGAAGTCTGTCCTTGGGCTTTTGTTTTTTTAACCATCTTTAACTTTTTATATAGAAAACAAATAAACTTACAATACTTATTTCACTGCTAAAACATAATGGTTCTTGTATATAACAAGTTATTTTACAGTAACTTTCTCATACAATTTGAAGGAAATTTTGCCAATCCTGCTTTAGATGATTATTGTTCTTTTGTTTTGGAATAAAAAGCATTGGAAGCAATATCAAATCAAGCAATAGAAGTTTGATGATTGTAACCAGGAAGTACAAAACTAATGTAGAAAAATATTAAAGGTAGTTTTGCTAGATTTAATCATTAATTTTGAATACTAAAGTACCTGGTAGAAATTATACTTATATCTTGGCAATATTTGAATTTTCTACCCTCCAGTTGCCACACCAATGATTTATTTTTATTGTCTTTAATTTACTTTACAGATCGCTGCTAAAATAAATCAACCAGGCCAGTGTGGTGCAGGGGATGGTATATCACCAGGTAAAAGACCATTAGACGCTGATCCAAACAATTTTGGTGAGTACTCGTGTGTGCTCACAAATAACTGGAGCAAAGGTCACAAGACTCTTTGAGAGGATTAAATTAAAAACAAAGCTTTGAAAAATACTTTGGACAATATGTAGTTTCTTAATTATGCCCCCTTTTGAAAAAAAGGGGGTATATTGCTTTGCACTTGTCGGTCCGTCGGTCCGTAGACCAAATGGTTTCCGAGTGATAACTAAAGAACCCTTAGGCCTAGGAACTTCAAACTTGGTATGGTGATTGGTCATGACAAGTAGATGACCCCTATTGATTTTGGGGTCAAGGGGTCAAAGGTCAAGGTCACATTGACCTCGTAAGCAAAAATGGTTTCCGATCAATAACTAAAGAACCTTAAGGCCTAGGAACTTCAAACTTGGTATGGTGATTTGTCATGATCAGTAGATGACCCCTATTGATTTTGGGGTCAAGGGGTCAAAGGTCAAGGTCACATTGACCTCGTAAGCAAAAACGGTTTCCGATCAATAACTAAAGAACCTTAAGGCCTAGGAACTTCAAACTTGGTATGGTGATTTGTCATGATCAGTAGATGACCCCTATTGATTTTGGGGTCAAGGGGTCAAAGGTCAAGGTCACATTGACCTTGTAAGCAAAAACGGTTTCCGATCAATAACTAAAGAACCTTAAGGCCTAGGAACTTCAAACTTGGTATGGTGATTTGTCATGATCAGTAGATGACCCCTATTGATTTTGGGGTCAAGGGGTCAAAGGTCAAGGTCACATTGACCTTGTAAGCAAAAACGGTTTCCGATCAATAACTAAAGAACCTTAAGGCCTAGGAACTTCAAACTTGGTATGGTGATTTGTCATGATCAGTAGATGACCCCTATTGATTTTGGGGTCAAGGGGTCAAAGGTCAAGGTCACATTGACCTTGTAAGCAAAAACGGTTTCCGATCAATAACTAAAGAACCTTAAGGCCTAGGAACTTCAAACTTGGTATGGTGATTTGTCATGATCAGTAGATGACCCCTATTGATTTTGGGGTCAAGGGGTCAAAGGTCAAGGTCACATTGACCTCTTAGGTAAAAACAGTTTCGGATCAATAAATAAAGAACCCTTAGGCCTAGGAACTTCAAACTTGGTATGGTGATTGGTCATGATCAGTAGATGACCCCTATTGATTTTGGGGTCAAGGGGTCAAAGGTCAAGGTCACATTGACCTCTTAGGTAAAAGCAGTTTCCGATCAATAACTAAAGAACCCTTAGGCCTAGGAACTTCAAACTTGGTATGGTGATTGGTCATGACCAGCAGATGACCCCTACTGATTTTGGGTCAAGGGGTCAAAGGTCAAGGTCACATCAACCTTGTAAGTAAAAACGGTTTCTGATCAATAACTTAAGAACGCTTAGGCCTAGGAACTTCAAACTTGGTATGGTGATTTTTCATGACCAGCAGATTACCCCTTTCGATTTTGGGATCAAGGGGTCAAAGGTCAAGGTCCCATTGACCTTGTAAGTAAAAACGGTTTCTGATCAATAACTAAAGAACACTTGGGCCTAGGAACTTCAAACTTGGCATAGTGATTGGTCATGATCAGCAGATGACCCCTATTGATTTTGGGGTCAAAGGTCAAGGTCACATTGACCTTGTATGTTAAAACGGTTTCAGATCAATAATAAAAGAACCCTTAGGCCTAGGAACTTCAAACTTGGCATGGTGATTAGTCATGACCAGCAAATGACCCCTATTGATTTTGGGGTCAAGGGGTCAAAGGTCAAGGTCACATTGACCTTGTAAGTAAAAACGGTTTCTGATCAATTAAGTAAAAACGCTTAGGCCTAGGAACTTCAAACTTTGTATGATGATTTGTCTTGACCAGCAGATGACCCCTATTGATTTTGGGGTCAAGGGGTCAAAGGTCAAGGTCACATTGACCTCTTAGGTAAAAACAGTTTCGGATCAATAAATAAAGAACCCTTAGGCCTAGGAACTTCAAACTTGGTATGGTGATTGGTCATGATCAGTAGATGACCCCTATTGATTTTGGGGTCAAGGGGTCAAAGGTCAAGGTCACATTGACCTCTTAGGTATAAGCAGTTTCCGATCAATAACTAAAGAACCTTAAGGCCTAGGAACTTCAAACTTGGTATGGTGATTGGTCATGACCAGCAGATGACCCCTACTGATTTTGGGTCAAGGGGTCAAAGGTCAAGGTCACATCGACCTTGTAAGTAAAAACGGTTTCTGATCAATAACTTAAGAACGCTTAGGCCTAGGAACTTCAAACTTGGTATGGTGATTTTTCATGACCAGCAGATTACCCCTTTCGATTTTGGGATCAAGGGGTCAAAGGTCAAGGTCCCATTGACCTTGTAAGTAAAAACGGTTTCTGATCAATAACTAAAGAACACTTGGGCCTAGGAACTTCAAACTTGGCATAGTGATTGGTCATGATCAGCAGATGACCCCTATTGATTTTGGGGTCAAAGGTCAAGGTCACATTGACCTTGTATGTTAAAACGGTTTCAGATCAATAATAAAAGAACCCTTAGGCCTAGGAACTTCAAACTTGGCATGGTGATTAGTCATGACCAGCAAATGACCCCTATTGATTTTGGGGTCAAGGGGTCAAAGGTCAAGGTCACATTGACCTTGTAAGTAAAAACGGTTTCTGATCAATTAAGTAAAAACGCTTAGGCCTAGGAACTTCAAACTTTGTATGATGATTTGTCTTGACCAGCAGATGACCCCTATTGAGTTTTGGGTCAAGGGGTCAAAGGTCAAGGTCATGACCAGTAGATACTTGATAACCCTTATTAATTGTTTGATCACTGGGTCAGAAGTCATGCATAATTACCTTATCACATGAATAATTGGCTGCTGATAGGGGGCATACATGTTTTACAAACATATCTTGTTTTGGAATATTAACTGCAATTACAATTAAGATTTTGTGATAAGATATAATGAAAATAGAATTGTTGGTGTCAATGGAAGTTTTAAGTACATGTTAACATTATTGAGAAAAAAGAATGAAGCAAAGTAAACATATAGACCTACTTTGACCATTGTTGATTTTTGGAAATTAAATTTTATATAAATGTTTGTTTTTTCTTGTGTAATGGCTAAAATTTAAGAAAATAACAGAAATTGGGATCCTCTATTTTATTTATTGGCCGGGTTGCACAGGTGCAAACCTGGGTTATAGTATGGTGAATGTTGGACGGCGGGCGGGGAAAAAACTTTCGTAAACAGTTTTCTCAGCAGCTACTAATCACAGCCTCATGATATTTGGCATACAGCATTAACATGTGGTCCCATAATGTGGGATTCGATTTCAGGTCTGTCGCTCATCCACTTCCTGTTTGCCGCCTTAGTTAAATTTTCAACATTAATGGTCAATGGTAGGAAATTTTCGTAACAGTTTTCTCAGCAACTACTTCTCACAGCCTCTTGATATTTGGCATACAGCATTGGCATACAGCATTAACATGTGGTCCCATAATTAGGGATTCGATTTCAGGTCTGTCGCTCATCCACTTCCTGTTTGCTGACAGTTAATTTTGCGACATTAATGGTCAATGGTAGGAAATTTTTTGTAACAGTTTTCTCCGCAACTACATATCACAGCCTCTTGATATTTGGCATACAGCATTAACATGACTTGTGGTCCCATAATGTAGGATTTGATTTCAGGTCTGTCGCTCATCCACTTCCTGTTTGCCAACTTAGTTAAATTTTCGACATTAATGGTCAGTGGTAGAAAATTTAAATAACAATTCACAGCCTCATGATATTTTGTATACATATGCAACCTGGCCTTTTCTGTCTTTGACCCATTTTTTTTATTCGTATGACGTGTAGTATAATATATAAATGTGAACAATTCCATATACCAGAGTAAACTGAGGAAAGAGAGAAAAGTCTCACAAAAGCATTATTTTATTATAATCGCAAAACAGAGCAAAATCTGCATGGGGAGCTGCCTGTATTTAAGGGCTGTATGAAGTTAATTTTATTGCAGCTTTTTGCCTTTTGAAATGGGAAATTTTGAATGTGGTTATCATGGGCAATTTCAATACATTTGGTATCCATTGTTAAATTAAAAAAAAAAATCTTTTCAAACTTACCTTTCCTGGTGAAGTCAATGCCTTTAAATGTAAAATTATTATAATACAATGTTTTTCATGACCATATCAACATGTCAAATTCTCAATTTTGAAGTGGTTTATAAATATTCAGCCACTGTCTGCAAAAAAAAACACTTTTAAAAAAGTACTGAAGGTGATAGTCCTCTTGAAGAGTCTAGTGTGTTATGCGAAGGAAGAGGTTTGCTAATGAAGACAGTTTTCTTTTTTTTCTCTTTTTAATTTGGATCAGCAAGTATTGAAATTATTTATTGTTAACATTGTAAAAATGATTAATTATGAGTTTTACCCTTTGAATAAATTTGTTTTACCCATTTTCAAAGTAAAAAAATCTACTTAGAGAGGGGTGGCCATTTGTAAGTAGAGGCAATTAGTTTTGATATGCCATGAAAGAAAATAGCCATATAATATTGAATTGTACCTTTTTCACTTTTAGATATTTTTCATAATAAAAAAAAAAATTTCCAAATAAAAAAAAAATTTCCAACAAATTTATATCATAAAAATGCCTACAGAAAATTCAAAATCATAGAAAATTATGTCCACACAGTATGCATTTTCCCCTTATTGGCTTCTATACATGGATATTTCCCCCCTTCCTATTTCTTTAAAAAAAAGCATCTGTTTTGCAAAATTGATTACAACATAAAAAATTGTACTTTAATGTGTATCGTGCACATGTGTTTTCCTTTAATAGACAGAAGCATAAGGCAGGGCCGGCAAAATCAATTGTCCGTATTGCCCAGGTTGTCCGACAGCCTGTACGGACAAGTGAAAATTTTCAAGAATTAACTATGTCAATATCATACGGACAAGTTAAAAAATGCTTCACATAAAAACGGACAAGTAAGTCAAAATCAGATTTTGCCGGCCCTGCATAAGGCCTATCATGTGGAACAGAAATTGATTGCTTTATTTATAAAATTGCGCTTACAACAAATATTTTTGGAAAAATATTTAATTCTTTATGCTTAAACTAAAAATACTTATTTTGGAATCTTTACTGCATCTTGATGTGAGAAAAACAATGAACAAAACTTTGAAAATAAAATAGTTTGAAAGTGGGTAAAAGTTTTGAAAAATAATGTAACTGAATATCAAATTAATTTGATTTGTCAAGATAATTTTCTTGCAACTAACAGTTTGAACATTGAAATGTTTATGCTAAACTTTACAATAGTACTTATTTATTACTTTACAAGTGATTTGAGGCATGATTTGTTTGTTAGCAAGGTGTTGAAATGTTTTGTTTCAGACGAACCAGAATCAAAGAGGAGCCCTTTCTTGCAGGACCGTATGTGTTTTACATGCTATAACCTACACTTTGGGACCCTTTTAATGGGGGTCACGCTGCGCAATTAACATTGATTGTTATTTTCACTTGTTAGGTCAAGGGGAAGGAACTATTAATATTATCATATAATTTCTTCATGTGTTTTATGTTGAACAAGTATTACTTGAATGTGTTTTTCATTTGAATGATAGCTGTTGATAATCAGTAATCTTGTAATACTTAGATGAATGTTGCTTTATTAAGCTATGCAAATAAATTAGGATGTCTATAGATTTGATATTAAACTTTGTGTCAGGCAGTTTAAGTGGGCGGTGCGGGGGAGGGGGGGGGGCGGGTTAGCACAAAGTATTTGTAAAAATAATTTGATCAACAGATATGAAATTTATGGATACCAAAGCAGTCTTTGTACTTGATGAATAAGCAAAATAAGCTTCTAATAATTAGCGTTGAAGATTTGCTTTAAATTTAAATAAAAACAGACAAAATTTTTTTGCCCTGGATTAAATAAAAATTAAAAAAGGAGCATAATTATGTGGTAGATGCAACAATGCAAGAACATATTAATTTTAACAAGAAGAAATTTATTTTAACAATTCACAACTTATCATTTTCTAATTGGTTGCTCGATATAATTAATATGAAAGTTTTGTTTCTGCTTTGAGCATTACGCTAAGATTTTAATTGCAATTTGAGTGACATTAATGTTTTGACATAAAGGGGTACTTGAAATTATGATTTGGGTTCTACGGGATTCTACAGGTCTATGTTCATGAAGAAAAAAAAACTAACCCAACAAAAACTTCTGGAGATTTATACCAAGTTCACTGTGTGAAATTTTTTCATTGTCGATTAAAGAAAAGAACAACTTTTTATATTAATTAATTTTATAGAATAAATTTCATTGAAAAACAAAAAGTTTCAGATTTACTGTAAAACTGAGATATAGGCTTACAGATAATGTCTCAAATAAATAAATTTAAAGGTACTTTAATAATTGACATAACTGAAATTGGTATCAATGGAAAGTAGATTTTGATCATAATTCTGTTAGTGATGAAAAAACAAAAAAAAATGGAGATGAAATAGGGATGTTTACAGATGGATAGATCTTCAGAAGTTTTTTTGTTTTTTTTTTTGCAATAAAGTTTTCAAGTTTATAAAGGAATACCAACAATCTGCTTTTGATAGAGCTATGTGTCATCCTATACTCTTTTTCAGAGGAGAAAATTATACCGGGCCATGTTCTGACCTTTTTATTTCATGTCATTATCTCATTCATAATGTTGTCAACATACATTGGGATTTTTCCAGCTCAAAATTTTTATATGAAAATGTGTAGATGTACAGTATTGTTTATCACTATATTCCAAATTTATTAACATGCTTTTTAGATGAGAAGTTGTAATTTCGTTAATTTCTCACATTAATAACACATATATGCATGCCTATGGGAGTGAAAAATCCCAATTTTGTTCCGATAGTTTTTAATTTGATTTTGATAAACTGTAATGCCTAATTTGATTTTTGATAAACTGTAATGCCTATATTTTGATTGTACATGTTTTGACGATATATATTTTGCTTATGTCACATGTATATATTTACAATAATGTACTATTTTCATATCGGTGCATACACTCGTGTATGTCGGTCAGATGTTATTTTGATGTGACAATTTTATAATTTTCTCCTCTGTTTTTGTTTAGTTTTCTTTTTAATATTCAAACCCCAGTTTCTTGTTTCTGACATCCTCTGTTTAGATTTATTTCGTAGTGTCAATGTTCTTTAACCGACACCATAGTTACATAATGATATTCAATAATTCTGAACTTCGACAAGAAACCAAACCAATTAAGGGTTTAATTTAGGCTTTAAGATATCAAGCACTGCTTCAATTGTAACTGTTCTTGCACTGATCTGAAAGTATGTCTTATTGTTGTAAATATAGAAATGTTATTTATGAATATTGTCTCATAAAAGTAGACTCCATTGAATTACTGATCGGTTTAGTCTTAGATTTTTTGCAGTGCAAGTCTCCTAGGAAACGGAAAAGAAACAGATTTTCAGTTTTGAAAACTTTCAATTTATGACGTTTAAATGTTTGGATTTATCTAACATGAAACACATTGCAACTATATCAGTTATGTTTATCTACATTTTTAATGTACATGAATTTCACCTAGATAAAAGATTTAAGTCCATTGATTGAATGTAACACATGTTCCTTGTACTGCTGATGTCAATTGTATGTTTAGGGTTGTGATTTGCTATTTTTGTGTGTGATTTCAGCCGCAGGAGGATATCCAGGACTAAATCAACCAAGGTATGTATTTAGCTTTATTTATGACTCGTAACAGTTCTATTTTAATCACATTGTCATGTTAAGTAGGTGTTCTTAAGTTACAGTATTTAACCTTAAATTTATAGCTGTGCATCTAGAAGTTACCAAACACATGTTTGTTAAGATAATCCTAAATGTGTTGACCCCAAAGCATGTTCATTCCAGCCCATCCCTAATTGAAAAACATGCACACTGTTTTAACCTATTGGACAAATTTAACTGTCCTGATTTGTTTTTTTAAAAGAAGTAACTGGTTATATCAGGGCTGCCGATTTTCCGCGGAAATCCGCGGTTTTCGTGAGCTCCTGGGTCATTTTTGAGATCGATGTAAATTCGACAAAGACAATAAATTCATTCGTCATATTTTATACAGTACCCAAAAACCGGCACGTTTCGGCTTTTATCGTTACGCTAGCCGCCTATGGTACGTCTGTAAGCGCTTTTCTCATTGGTCATATCGAGTCTTTTCCGGCATTCTATTTTAGAATAACCAATCAAATTTTAGTTTACATTGTCGCTCTTGTCTGTTGTCAAAATGCGTCAAAATGTCGGATATTTGTCAAATTTAGAGTCCAGGAAATTTGATTTTAGGGCATACCAAATCATCAGAATCCAGGAGCTTTAGGGGGTTTCGCCCCCTGAACCCCCACCAGGGCTCTGCCCTGGACCTGCAAAGGGGGCTTGTGCAGCCCCCTTGACCCCCGGCATATTTTCCGCTGATTTTGAAATTTGCTGTTGGCAGCCCTGTTATATGGTCATACATGTTAGTCAAACTAGTCATATTTATTTTTAGATTATTTTTTTGGAACAGGTGTCACTAATCTAAGCTTTGGTCATTTACAAAATAACTGAGGAAAGCTCTGAATTCAAGTCTTAGTAACAGTGTTAAATTGATTTGATTTGTCTGCTGTAATTGATAAAAAGAGTAAAATTAATAATTTTGTACACAGTAAACATTGAGCAGTTACTCTTAAAAGAAATATAATACTGCAGTTGAGTAAACAGCTTTTCAATATTGACGTAATGAATACAACATGTGCGTATTCCCATACTTATACCTACCTTTGTTAAAGTTAAATTAGTTTTGTAGTGTGAAAGGTGCATAATATTATTCAATTGAATAGCCCATACTTGTTTATATTTTAAGTTTAATTCTGAAAAAAGAAATTGATTTCTATTGATAATCTATTTATAAGGGTTATGTTTTTATTTTAGTCAGGTTTTTAAGGCTTGATAAATTTAATTTTCATTTTGTGAGTGTTCCTTTAAAAAAATAATTAAGGGGGTAGATTTGTGTAAAGCTGACAGTGAAATGAGTGAATGTATTAAAGGTAAGAAAAAAGAAAAATGACTAGCGTTATATTTAGACTATTTTGTATATGTCTCGTGTAGAAACACAGAAGCAGCCCAAGCAGCAGCTCAGGCCGCAGCAAGAATTAATCAACAACTAGGGGTCTCATCACCAAACAGCAGTATGATGCAACAACAGAATGATCAGATGAACCTCGGTGGTGGTATGGTCATCACAGAGGAGTATAAAGTACCAGACAGAATGGTCGGACTTAGTAAGTAAATGTATAGAATGTTCACAATGACATGCAAAACAGTATCTTGTGATGCAAGGGTAGTTGTTAAAATTTGTGAGATGAAATTTTTAGGAAAACTTAGCAGTAATACAATGATGAGAATTTAATGGATAAAAATCAAAAATATTGTAAAATAAAAACAATACCTAAGTAAGAGATTTAAGGAAGAATTGCATCTCTTTTTGGCACATGAATGTAGGCTTATTAGGTCATTCTTTGAAAGAATACAACCTCTGTTTGAATGGGATACATATTTCGATATTCAAGAGGAAATTGGCTCAGAAAGTCTTCCAATGTATGGTTACAGGGCCCTTTATTGTATCATTCAGTATTTTGTATAGTGAGCAGGGTTTCTATTGACGCACATTTCCTGCGTCCTTGACGCAAAAAAAGTAACCTAGGACCCTCAATTACTCTAAGTGTGCGTCCATGGGGACGCAAATTAAATTTTCCTCCGTAAATATTATTTGGAAATTCCTTCCCCTTCTTTAAATGAAATGACGTAATTTGGTAGACGGGTTCTAATATTGAACACAGCAGAGTTATCTTTCTTTCAATTAATTACAGTTTAATACGGAATAAAACGGCGCATACTAGAATTTAGTCGACCTTAAAAAAGCGTCCCAGTCTATGCGTTTTTTGTTATAAAATACATCGTAAAACATGTCGGCTGCTCCCCAAATTTTAATGAAAAGTGGCTAAGTTAACTTACCCGTGGCTCGTCCAAAACGAGACGACCACAGATATGAAATGCAGCCATTGCGTCTCAACTAAAAAATGTAATCCATTTGCCTCGGAAAATGGATGTTTGAACTTCCAAAATAGTAGATACATTTGTCCGTCATCAAGACGTATATGCAGTTTAACAATTGATAAAATTAGTCGGACCAGATGTGAAAGATCTCGACTTTATGCAAGTTGCACAAACATTCAGCCAAATGAAAGAAATGAAAAAGTAACAATAAATAATAAATGGTTTATATTTTTTATTTTATTTAACAAGGTCAATAAAAATGCATATGTAGTTGAACAATGTATATAAATGTAAAGAATTAAACCTAGACAATATATATAAGTTATACCTTACTTTGGGGTAATAAATGATTAGGACCCTCATATTTTTCTCTGGGACCCTCATATTTTATGAGCACGAGTCCCTGGGACTCTTAAATAAGAATTCCTAGTAGAAACCCTGGTGAGCACACTCGGACACTTGATATAATTCAGTGAATTGTTCAAGTCTAGCAGTATGCATAGTAAACATACAGTTTGATAAAGATTGCAGACTGTTTAGTTGTTTATCTTGCTAAACTGGAACATTTTGGAAGACAAACTATTTGGTTTTGGATGGTTTCCTCATAAATGTTACTGTAAAATTTTGGAAAATACTGAGAAAACCTGTCTTAAGTTTTTGTCAATTAAGAGGACATAATGGCACTTTCGGAGGCTTTGCAGTTCTGTGAACTGTATATAAGTTCAGCATTGTGCAAAATTAACTTTCAGTTTGAGAAAGATACCTAACTCATCTAGTTTGTGTCTTGTTAAACTGTATACATAACAAATTGTATGGAATGTTTTGAAGATTGGGTCTAATTAAGAGGACATGATGGCACTTTCGGAGGCTTTGCAGTTCTGTGAACTGTATATAAGTTCAGCATTGTGCAAGATTAACTTTCAGTTTGAGAAAGATACCTAACTCATCTAGTTTGTGTCTTGTTAAACTGTATACATAACAAATTTTACAGAATGTTTTGAAAATTGGGTCTTTAGTTTTACCGACTCAGTGGTCGAGGGGTTAGAGTCAATGACTTTTAATCCAGTTACCTCTCTGGCGTGGGTTTGATCCCCGGGAATTGCTTTGGTAGTTTAGCACGGAGGAAGGTAGTCTAGTACTAGTGTAACTCTCCAGGAACGATGGTTAGGAAACTACCCGCCTACATGACTGAAATACTGTTGGGAAAAGGCGTAAAATGAAACAAACAAACAAACTTTAGTTTTATGTCAATTAAGAGGAAATAATGGCACTTTCGGAGGCTTTGCAGTTCTGTGAACTGTATAGAAGTTCAGCATTGTGCAAGATTAAATTTCAGTTTGAGAAAGATACCGTGCTCATTTTGTTTGTGTCTTGTTAAACTGTATACATAACAAGTTTTACGGAATGTTTTGAAGATTGGCATGATTTGGTTTATTCAGGAGAAAGTAATGCTTAGTTTTGTAAAATATGTATGCAGCACTCTTGGAGGCTAAGCTGTTCTTTTGGCTGTTTTGGTCTAGCATTGTGCAATATTAACAGACAATTTGTCTTAGTTCGTAAAAGAAAGACTTCTTATTTTGGCAGTTTTAAGTTGTATATTTAAACTCGACATTGAGCAGATAAAGGATTTTAAAGGTTGCGTCTGAATTTGGGCTACAAGATTTTATATATACAAAGAAAGCTTTATAAATTTAACATACTTGTCATAGGCAAAAATAAAGATACATGTTGAGTAGAGTTCATTTTGGAGACATATTGAAATGAACTGTTTACAGCAGAAAAAGACCTGTCTTTGTATTTCTTGCTATGATAAAGTTTCACAGCCTATTTTAAGTTTTACTTCATGGATTTATATCATATGAACATTATCCTTTAAACATGACTATCTTTTATGACAAAGAATTAGTAAAGTAAGAGAATAAGTAAAGTGTTTAGAATGTTTATATGTTGCATTTTAACTAAGTTTGTAAAAAAAACATTTTCTCTTATTTTCAGTTATTGGTAAAGGTGGTGAACAAATCACAAGGTTGCAAGCAGAGACCAGTTGTAAAATACAGATTGCACCAGGTAGTCATTTATAGCCAAGTTTTTCTATTACAATTCTCTATACACAAGTATAAAGTGGATTTAACCACTATACATAGTTCAGTAGTATTTTGGTCAGAAAAAATAAGGGCATTCTGCTCCGAGTTACTGCATAAATTTCCAGATGCAGAAGTCCTGTAGGGAAAAGTATGATTTCAGGCCATTTCCATCTACTAATGCATGCATCCCAAGGAATAAAAAATATTGTAGGCTGTTAAGCTCATTATAATTTATTTCAAACATTTCTGTCAAATTTTGTTTGAATTTGATAAAAACTAAATGTCTTTACAAAAAAGGGTCAATTTAAGGTGTATTTTGTTATGAGAAGACAACTCTGTGTGATGGTTGGGCTTGGGTTTTTGTTTTTGTTTTTTATTTGCTGATTTAAGCCATACAGAGTTTTTTTTAAGCAAATTATCATGCTTTTGATGATGCTCCAACAATATTACAAAGCAGGGTGTAAAGAAATTATCTTCAAAATTCTTGTTAGAAACCTATTCCTTGGGCTTAAAGAAAGTACACATGTCGATTTTTTTGGACAATTTTGTTTTTCCTTTGTTCACATTTGTTTTTAATATTATCAAATTATTTTATGAATGTCTTCATTCTATTAAGTTACTTTTGTTTGGCTTGAATCAGAATTTATACATCATAGATTTATTTGTTCATTTTTTGTGTTTGTTTATACATGTGTATAATTGATATTTCAGAATGTGACGGCTATGGTATGTTGAGTTTATAACAATCCTAACATGTGCAGATATTTGAAGCTGCACACAAGATATTGGTCATTGTTTTGGTCCGTCACACTTTGAAATTACTAGTTCACATTTGGGGTGAAATATTGTCGGAAAATGGGGGCTTTGTATTCTATGACTGTATAAACTCCAAAATTTTACCAGTTTCCAATAATAATTATATTTTATAATATTTCTGACTAATGGGAAAATAAGTAAGAGAAATTTTAGGCCTCTTTCCATCACTTGATGATCTGAATACCTTCTGCAAGACTAAATACGAGAAAGCTCTACAGCAGAAAAAAAAACGCCAAAAAAAACCCCAACAAAAACACTCTTTCTCAACAGATGATTTTATTTGGCCATTTTAAAATTCGTAATTAGAACAAAGTGCTGTTTATCTTTAACACCTAAGTATCAAAAATATATATTTATATCTTTGATGGAAATAAAACAAACATCACCCCAATTAAGTGAACAGGTATTGCAGGTGGGAAGGTTTAAGTGCAACATCGACACACAAAGTTTGTCTCCTAGAAAAAAAAAGAAAAGAAAAAAATATATAAATTTAAACTATCACTGCTCTTAAATTGACCCTTAATACTGAAAATTATGTAGGCAAAACATTATTTTGCAATTTTATCTTTGTAGAATCTTATTTATTAGCTTTATAAGCTTTGTTACAATGCCTGTTGCAATTTTGATTAGGATATTTCGCAGTGCTCTGGGTTTTTGACTTTTCTGAAGATGTTCAATTAGTTCCTAAGCATTATGTTGAAATTTTTGTTACAGACAGCAACGGTATGCCTGAAAGATCAACAACTTTAACAGGATCCCCACAAGCTATTGGGTGAGTAATTTGATATTTTTGCCTTACTTTGAGCCATGTCTTTCGCTCTAAATCTTGTGTTGCAGTATTTAAAGTGTTGCCCCCACATAAGGATTTTTATACAGTACAGTTAGTAATAGAAAGAGCATGGAAACAGGAGGATATCTGATTTGAACAAGAAGATAAATCGGACTGTCGATTGTTTTGATGTTTTTCTCTTTTTGTTTCACAAACAAAATTAAAAAACACAATCCCTGTCATCACATTATGAATTACCACTTAATAGACTTTTCTATTGTTACCACTTTCCCTGTACCCCCCACACCCAAAAAAAAACCAAAAAACAATAATGAGCCAATCAACGAGCATGCTGTGGAGTGCAGACAATTAATACCTACACTCCAATTAATGCACTGTGCATGTGTAGGTATATGATTTTAACTCTGAAACATTTTTAAAAGAAAGGTTTCCAAACTAAGATACAAAAAAAACTTATTGCTGGATTACAAAAGCTATTGCACTTTCCTAAAAATTTAGCAAACTATTTAAAAAGCTGTAACTCCAGTATATTCACAAGTGTAAATGCCCTTTAAAATTTAATTTTGCTTTAATACATAAAAAACTCTTTTTCCATGATCTGCCTTGATAGTAATGCTATTTTATTATAAATTTGCAGTAAAGTGAAAGATGAAATAAACAAGATCATTCAGAGGGCGCAAGGAGACCAGGGAGGATTTGGTGATAATTCAGGGAACATCGAGATCTCCATACCTGGAAACAAAGTTGGTCTCATTATTGGTAAAGGTGGAGAGACTATTAAACAATTACAGGTTAGTTGAAATTTCGAAATGCTGATGGTCTTGATGTTTAGCCTATTGTATATAAATAAAAGCTTATGCTTGCTGATGATTAATTCGATACTGAAACTCTGTTAAGTAATAATGGACATTCTAAATTCACAAAAGATATGTTCTGCTCATCTTTTGGTACTAGACTTTTATTGCAGAAATTTATTGAAATTATTAAAGTAATTAATTATTTACTCAAAATACATTAAAACTATTTAAATGGTCAGAAAAATGAAACTTTCTGTAACTGAGTATGAAGATCTAATGCAAGATTTCTCAATATGAAACACTGTCTGCCAGAAATAGAATTATTACAGCTGTTTCTTTGATAAATTTTGTCAATTTCTTCATGCTTTTTGAACGCCTCTGTGGTCGAGGGGTTAGAGTCGATGACTTCTAATCCAGTTACCTCTCTGGTGTAGGTTCGATCCCCGGGAGATGCTTTGGTAGTTTAGCGCGGAGGAAGGTAGTCTAGTACTGGTGTAACTCTCCAGGAACGATGGTTAGGAAACTACCCGCCTATATGACAGAAATACTGTTCGGAAAAGGCCTAAAATGAAACAAACAAACAAATCATGCATTTTGTCATTATCACATTGATATTGATGTATTATAGGAGAAAACAGGAGTTAAAATGGTGATGATCCAGGACAGTAACGTCCCAACAGCGTTTGATAAACCTTTGAGAATTACCGGTGACCAGATGAAATGTCAGAGGGCAAAAGAAATGGTTATGGAGTTGTTGGCCTCTAAAGACAATGACATGGTAGGATTTGATATGGTATGGATGATTGATTTCAAGCTCTATGTTTTTGTTATACCTTTGCACTAATGGGATCCAGAATTCCCCAGCTGGCCTTTAACCACATGACAAGAGACAAGTGTTGGGTAAAAACACAATGTTTTTGTTGATATGGCTCATCATAATTCTATAAAACTTTTGCTTTTTTTTTTTAAAAGAAAAAATATTAAATACAGCTTGAGTGTTGAAACAGTAACTTGTTTTATGTTGCCATTTTCACTGCTTGATCTGAAGTTCTTTAGTTGATGTTGCAATAAAGAAACTAATTCCAACTAATACAATGTCATTTCAGACAGGAAAAAGTCATTGCTTTTAATGGAAAGTGATTGCTTTCTAATCTTATAACTTAAATATTATTTTGTTCCCTTTGCATGCCAGTTTGTTGATGCATGATTTAAAAATACTCTTGTGTCTTTTTTTGATTCATTAATGAGTGCACATGAAAACTTTTCTCGAAAGACTTCTTATCATTGTTCCAGTAATTCCAGGTTAAATAAAACATGCATGTTAATGACGAAGCCTGTATGCATAAAAAATTCAGTATACTTTTGTATGAAGTTTTTGTATTTCTTGTTAACTTTCATTTTGTATTTACAGGGTGGTGGCTTTCCTAATGGTGGTGGTATGGGAGGATTTGGTGGTGGTGGTGGTAGAGGAGGTGGGCTGGACATCCCTGTACCTCGTGCAGCTGTTGGTATAGTTATTGGTAAAGGTGGAGAGATGATTAAGAAGATACAGCAAGACACAGGTGCAAAGGTTCAGTTTAAGCAAGATGATGGTCAGTCAGAGGATAGAGTGTGTTGTATCACAGGTCCACCTGACAAGGTCAATTGTGCTCAGGAAATGATCCAAGATCTTCTAAATAACTCAAATGTAAGTTTGAAGCTTTTTATTGAATGGTCCACGATAACTTCAATACTCTTGGATTTGAAGTTATCTGGACTAGAAAATTTCGATTTCTTATGGGACCGGAGTATTAGCTATTTTATCGATCATGTCCAATGATTGGACACAATTTACAAAGTCTGACCTTCATAACATTTAAAAAAAAAGTTCACTGTTTGGTTTTTAAGGTTTTATTGAATTATATGTCCCTATATCTTTCTGAGTAAATAATATCTTGAAGCTAGTTTTCTGGCTTGTAATAAATGAAGTTGCTGGGGTAAAACATTATTTTCATTCAGTGTTATTGTTTGAAGAAAAAAAAAATGAGCATTTTTTTGCAAAACTTAAGGAGTTACAATGTTTGAAGTTAAGTGAAATTATTTCGGAAGCATATATTAAGAGCCAAGGTATCTTCTCTATAAGAACTTTGGTGTCATAAATGTGCGATATAAAGTCGGGGATTCGCTAACACCATTCTGTTGTGGATGGAGTTTGATAGTAGACCCTGAAACATTAACTGATATCATATAATTTTTGCTGATGTAGATTAAGAGAAGTTTTTTTGTGTGTTTGCATATTTTTATAAAGAGATACATAAGTTTATATTGGGTTTAGTTGATGCTCAGGAAATGATCCAAAATCTTCTAAATAACTCAAATGTAAGTTTTAAGCTTTTATTGAATGGTCCATGATAACTTTAATGCTCTTGGATTTGAAGTTATCTGGACTTTTCTTACTGGACCAATACCATTTTTGTTGAACATGTCCAATGGTCAGACACATTTCAAAAAGTCTGACCTTCATAACTAATTGAAAGTTCACTGTTAGAATGTTAAGTTTTTATTGAATTATATGTACCTATATATGAGCCGCGTCATGACAAAACCAACATAATGCGCTTGCAACCAGCATGGATCCAGACCAGCCTGTGCATTCGCGCAGTCTGATCAGGATCCATGCTGTTCGCTATCAGTTTCTTTACTTGTTATACCGTTTGTAAGTGAACAACATGGATCCTGATCAGACTGCGCAGATGCGCAGGCTGGTCTGTATTCATGCTGTTCGCAAATGCATTACGTTGGTTTTGTCGTGACCCGGCTCATATATATTTTGAGTAGAAAATCTGGAAGCTTATAATGAAGTTGCTGGGGTAGAACATTATTTTTATTCAGTGTTTTTGTTTGAAGAAAAAAAAAAAGAGCATTTTTTTGCAAAACTTAAGGAGTTACAATGTTTGAAGTTAAGTGAAATTATTTTGGAAGCATATATTAAGAGCCAAGGTATCTTCTCTATAAGAACTTTGGTGTCATAAATGTGCGATATAAAGTCAGGGATTCGCTAACACCATTCTGTTGTGGGTGGAGTTTGATAGTAGACCCTGAAACATTAACTGATATCATATAATTTTTGCTGATGTAGATTAAGAGAAGTTTGGTTTGTAATTTACTTTTCTGTTTGCATATTTTTATAAAGAGATACATAAGTTTATATTAGGTTTAGTTGATGGCAGGGTCAGTAATTTTTCTAGAAAATAACTACTATCATGCTTTTGCTCAAAAGCATATTGATTTCCTCCATCCTCCCTGTAAAAGAGGGAAAAGATATAGGCAGAACTTGCTAGCTTTGAAGAAAAATGCCACCTGCCTTTCATATCATTCATGTGTTTAGTGTATTTAAGGGTATTTGATTAGTCATATTGATCTTTAAGTAGTTTCAGTTGACCTTTTAAACAAGTTTTCTTCAACTAGAGGGGGTAATTTTTAACTTTTGTTTTAATCGGCTGCATGTTCTATTCTTTTGGGGTGGTTACAAGAAGTTAGAAACTGTGATTGAAATAGGAATTTTTTAAAAGCATATATTAAGAGCCAGTTTTTCTTTATATAAGACTACTGGTGTCATAAATGTGCGATATAAAGTCAGGGATTCGCTAACACCATTCTATTGTGGGTGGAGTTTGATAGTAGACCTTGAAACATCAAAAGTTAAATCTTGAAAATAACTATTGAATGATAATAAACTGGAGCGTTCAACAGGTAAATGATTTTAAATTGCAGTATGGTGGAGGTATGGGTCGTGGAGGTCCTGGATTCCGAGGTGGCCGTGGTGGAGGCAGAGGAGGATTCAACCAGGGACCAGGTCGTGGCATGGGTGGACCAGGCGGGTTTGATGGTGGAAACTTCCAAGATCAGACAACGTTTGCTGTACCAGCTGACAAGTGTGGATTAGTCATTGGAAAAGGTATGAAAATGAGTTTATTAAAAGTAATATATGAAACTTTTCCATTACATAATAATTGTAAGCATTTCATTTATAGAATATCAGAAATTCTTTATTTAGGTAGGGTATCTAATAACTATCTATATTTTTGTGCCCCCACGTTAGTGGCGGGCATTTAGATTTACCCTTGTCCGTCCGTCCGTCCGTCCTTCCGTCCGTCCGTCCGTCCGTCCGTCCGTTCACTTTTGTGTCGCACGTAACTCAAAAAGTATTTGACCTAGAGTCATGAAACTTTACAGGAATGTTGATCAGCATGTGTAGTTGTGCACCTGGGTATTTTCGTTTGGATATTTTTAGTATTTTCAGAGTTATTGCCCTTGACTTAGTAAAAATTTTGCAATTTTCAACTTGTGTCGCATTGTAACTCAAAAAGTATTTGACCTAGAGTCATGAAACTTTTACAGGAATGTTGTGATAAGCATGTGTAGTTGTGCACCTGGGTATTTTCGTGTGGATATATTTAGTATTTTTGGAGTTATTGCCCTTGACTTAGTAAAATTTTGCAATTTTCAACTTGTGTCGCACGTAACTCAAAAAAGTATTAGACCTAGAGTCATTGAAACTTTACAGGAATGTTGATCAGCATATGTAGTTGTGCACCTGGGTATTTTCGTGTGGATATTTTTAGTAATTTTTGGAGTTATTGCCCTTGACTTAGTAAAATCTTGCAATTTTTCAACATGTGTCGCACGTAACTCAAAAAGTATTTGACCTAGAGTCATGTAACTTTACAGGAATATTGATCAGCATGTGCAGTTGTGCACCAGGTATTTTTGTCTGGATTTATTATTAGTATTTTTAGAGTTATTGCCCTTCACTTAGAAAATTTTTGCAATTTTCAACTTTGTGTCGCAAGTTTACTCAAAAAGGATTTGACATAGTCATTAAACCTTATGGGCAGGTTGCTCAGCATATTTAGAGTTGCACCTGGGGTTTCGCTTGTGGATTTATCCAGTATTTGTAGAGTTATTTCCCTTGACTTAGTAAAAAGATTGACAGAACAGTGGCGCGGTGGGGGCACCCGTGTCCTATGGACACATTTCTAGTTAAGAAATGATATTGTTCATGTATGAATGATATAAAAACAAAACAAGGGACAGTGGTGTTAAAATGAAAGAATGTCTGTAGGAAAGGGAAAAAAAAGACGTAACTTGTGGGTAAACCATTTGTATGTAATTTTGTTGGAGTTGTGTGTACACAAACAATTATGATTGGATAAAGGTGATACAGGTTTTAGTAAATACCCAGTTAATTGTCATGATACTGTTTCATATTTCTTATATGTCATAATTCTTTCAACAGGTGGTGAAACCATAAAGAATATCAACAGTTCATCAGGTGCCCATGTAGAGTTACAGAGACATCCTGGCCCGAACCCTAATGAGAAGGTGTTTAACATCCGTGGTGAGCCAAGCCAGATCCAGCATGCTATACAAATGATCTGTGAAAAAGCAGGCCTTCCTTATGTAAGTGTCTTTAACATTTTTTGTTTCGAGGTTCATTAAAAAGAGTTTTATGACGCTTAAGTTATGTCTCGCGTCACACTTTACACCCAAAGTCATGAGAAAGTTTTCATAAATATACATTGATGGTCTTTTCCTGTAAAAAAATCTCATTCCTAAATATATTTTAAAATAACTGCATAAATACGTTTGCTGCACATGAATCGAGTCTGTTTTTGTTTAAAAAAGGGAAAAAAATCATATAAAGGGTAAAAATCTTACCAATATTTGAAATTGTTTTATTTATCAGGATGGTCCCAGTGGAGACATGTTTCCAGGCCCAGGTGGTCCTGGGGGTCCAGGTGGCCCCGGGGGTCCCGGAGGACCTCCTCAGGGTGGACCCGGTGGCCCGTATGGTGGCCCAGGTCCACAGGGACCAGGTGGGTTTGAACAGTATGGAGGTCCACAGGGAGGTCCAGGGTAAGTGTAACAATATTTTTGTCATGAAGGTTTTAAAATTTAATTATAACAATTGTATTCAAGGTGTCACTACAGGGAGGTCTTGTGTTTAATTCAACTATATTTAATATTGACCTAGGATAATAGTCATTTTTTAAGAGAGTGTAATAGCATAAGTATCTCACTTTCAAAACTGTTTATATGTGATTGCACTTTGTTAAAAAAAATAGAATTATGGTTGAGGGACAGAAATATTAGCTAGGACAAATACTAAGTAGTATTATTTGAATTCTTAAAAATCAAGTGTATATTGTTTTGCTAAATAAAATGTCTTGTTTAAGAATTTGAAATGAAATAAAAAAAAATGTACTAAAATGTTGTTAAAGCACATATTAGAGCCTGCATTTCTACTTTTGAACTGTAGGTGTCGAAATGATGCAATAGTAAATCAAGATGCCTGCGTTTTAAATCGCCACCTTGTGTAGTGACTGCAGATAATCTTGATACAGTAGACAGGGGTGTGGAAATATGAATTATTGCCACGTGGCCACAGAAGAGTTGGGCAGAAATTTTTACTTGTCTGCAGCTTAACTGTACTTGCCCATATAAAAATACAGAACATTGGCCATATATTTAAACAAAAGTTAATAAGAGGTAGCAGTGTCCTTTCATAGTAAGGTGTAAACAGTTTTTCTGAGTAAAGACCAGACACCATTTCTATAGTTTGAGGAAACAATCTACAAATCTTATAAGGCAATGCATGATGTCCAAACTATCATCCTTCTGGAGCTTATTTAATCTGAACATAAATTTGAACATTGATCATTTTCCTTTTGTTGCTATTAATGTGAACATTTCTCTGTTGAGAGACTCTCTCATTCTTTTGGTTGTCACATAGCTAAGAAAAGCCAGCTCTAATAACACAATGTATGCAATTGTAAAAATTTGAACCAAAACAACTTTACAATTGTTACCAAATGAGCATGTTAAAATTTACTTTAAAGAGTGGTTGCCTCCATGTGGCCTACATGTATCAAGGAGCTTGCTTTCCTACAAAAGTTCTCCCATGGGTTGAAATGATTGATATGAAAAAGTGTATTTTCTCATAGTTAACCATGAATCATAACTTAACTTACTACAATAAGTGCTCCCCATTGATAAGAAACAAAAATACTGTATTTTACATTATTCTGTTTTTTCTACTGGCTCAAATTTTCACCTGTTTAAGGACAAGTTCTATTGAAAAAATCTACTTGTCCGCAGGCATTATGTCCCGAGTCGGACAAGTCAGGCATAGGATTTCCACACCCCTGGTGACATGTTTAAAAGAGATAGTTTGAATAATAGATGTTGTAATATAAAAATGTAGTCTCTTGCAAAGAAGTCTGGAGGAAATTTACAGCAAATGAGATTATTTTTTACAGTATGTTATTTTTCTCTTTCTTACCTTTAGACCAAACCAACCTGGGTTTGGAGGAGCACATATTAGAGCCTGCATTTCTACTTTTGAACTGTAGGTGTCGAAATGATGCTATAGTAAATCAAGATGCCTGCGTTTTAAATCGCCACCTTCTGTAGTGACTGCAGATAATCTTGATACAGTAGTCAGGGGTGTGGAAATATAAATTATTGCCACTTGCCCACGGACAAGTTGGGCAGAAATTTTTACTTGTCCGCAGCTTAACTGTACTTGCCCATATAAAAATACAGAACATTGGCCATATATATTTAAACAAAAGTTAATAAGAGGTAGCAGTGTCCTTTCATAGTAAGGTATAAACAGTTTTGCTGAGTAAAGACCAGACATCATTTCTATAATTGAGGAAACAATCTACAAATCTTATAAGGCAATGCATGATGTCCAAACTATCATCCTTTTGGAGCTTATTAAATCTGAACATAAATTTAAACATTGATCATTTTCCTTTTGTTACTATTAATGTGAACATTTCTCTGTTGAGAGACTCTCTCATTCTTTTGGTTGTCACATAGCTAAGAAAAGCCAGCTCTAATAACACAATGTATGCAATTGTAAAAATTTGAACCAAAACAATTTTACAATTGTTACCAAATGAGCATGTTAAAATTTACTTTGAAGAGTGGTTGCCTCCATGTGGCCTACATGTATCAAGGAGCTTGCCTCCCTACAAAAGTTCTCCAATGGGTTGAAATGATTGATATGAAAAAGTGTATTTTCTTATAGTTAACCAAGAATCATAACTTACTAAAATAAGTGCTCCCCATTGATAAGAAACAAAAATACTGTATTTACATTATTCTGTTTTTTCTACTGGCTCAAATTTTCACCTGTTTAAGGACAAGTTCTATGGAAAAAATCTACTTGTCCGCAGGCATTATGTCCCGAGTTGGACAAGTCGGGCATAGGATTTCCACACCCCTGGTAGACATGTTTAAAGAAAAAAATTGAATTATAGATGTAATATAAAAATGTAGTCTTACAAAGAAGTCTGGAGGAAATTTACAGCAAATGAGATTATTTTTTACAGTATGTTATTTTTCTCTTTCTTACCTTTAGACCAAACCAACCTGGGTTTGGAGGAGCACCACAAGGATGGGGAGCTCAGCCTGGTTATAATCAACAGTTCCCAGGTCAAGGTCAACAGCCAGGAGCCCCAGCAGGTGGTGACCCTAGTAAGTTACATCTTGATCTTTGAACTTAGATAGTGATTTATATGTAAATTCATTTGTGAATAGCTTTCATTGCATGACATTGTACCTTTTTGGCTATTGCCATTTAATGCGTTTATAAATGCTAATGTACGCAAAAGGACTGTAGTCTTGAAAAAAAAAAGAGTGTGTAACTTTTCCTGTCTCGCAGGGGATTGAACAGTTGTATTCAGATTCGGTAAAACATTACCGTCTTTGTATAGTAAGTTTCTCATTAAATGTATTTTTTAATTTTTTTTGGTGTAGATAAACCACAGGACCCTAATGCTGCAGCTTGGGCTGCCTATTATGCCCAGTACTACGCTCAGTACGGACAGCAGGGACAACAGTATGGCCAGCAACCACAGCAGCCACAACAACCCATGCCCCAGTCACAACAGCAACCAAGTATGTTCGAACTTTCCTACCAGACTTGTTTATTTCTTTAATTTGTTCCCCTTGTTGCTGAGGGGTTGCCTTTAAGGGTTAAAGGCATCAGAATTGCCGACACTGTTCATCCCTGCGTGATCTTAAAGAGGCGTCTAAATGTGCCTCTTCAACTCCAGCAGGTTAGGTGGTTTTGACCTTTGGTGTTGCTTAAAATTGTAACACAGAGGTTAGCCAAAATCATCTTTCCTGTTTTGGAGCCATATAATCTAAATTGTGTTGGTATGGTAACACCATTAAACCAAACAAAACGATCTTTAATTTGCGTAAATAAATTAATCTTTGCATGTGAAAAAGGATATATTGATGATGATACTAATTTAGCATTAAAAACTTAACTTTTATTAATGACATGTTGGATCTTAAAATTAGTAATTGGAAATCACTTTCCATGATCTTTTTGTTGACTTTACACTGAAATAAAGTGATTACTATATTTAAATGAACAGTTCAATTGTATCTTTTGTTATATATTGAGACCTTTGAAGTTCTTATGCTAAACTTTGCATCTTTTACAACACTTGCCCTTGTTTATTTAGGTATTAACCCACAGACAGGACAACCAGATTATTCCCAAGCTTGGGCGGAATATTACCGCCAACAAGGAATGTTTCAACAAGCCAATGCTATACTAGCCCAGCACCAGCAACAACAGGGTGGCGGCGGACAAACCCCAGGGGCACAACCTCCCCAACAGTAATCTGCAGTTTCAACCCTTTATGAAAATTGTTTCAGGGGAGAGGTAGGCTTGAAGAGTTATTGTTCATTGTCTCATGTTTTTCAGACAAACGGATTACAGGACGACTTCACTGAAGAGGAAGACTACAGGGGGATTGAAACATTGAAATTTTTTACATACCATTTTTGAACGTAATTATTATTATAAACATATTTTTGTTTTGCGAAATTTGAAACGAAAACTACTATTGTTTTTATATGCCATAAAATTGTCTATTTGCGATTCGTGTTACTATGTTGCTTTTTAATCGATGATCTTGCATTGTTCTTATTAATTACCTATGATTGAAATTGTCTTTTTTAAACTGAATTTGTGTTTTCATATTTTCATGCATAATGATAACGTTATATTTTGAAATGTCCATGCATATTTTACTGTGTAGATATGGTCTGAGAAGTTCCAAAGCCGAGATTCATCACTTGTTGACTTTATGATATTTATAAACGTTTATAGACTCTTGTTGCTATTCGTTTTTATTACCATAGATGCTGTAAAATAGAAAACAATTTATATGTTGACCGATTTGCATGATCATGATATTGATGTGTATTATAATTAAATTGAAACTTTGGTGCATACATTGAATATATAGGTTTTATTCCATTCGCCATGTTTATAATGTGCCCTCTTGTATCAGATGTGATTTCTGCATTATAAGTTTTCCGTTTCTGTGATACATTGAAGTGTGTATATATAAATATATATATCTATATATTATGAAAACACGATAAACATGTATTTTATTTGAAATCGCATAGACATTAACCTTATCTGAATGTACATTGAGAGTAGTGATTTAGTATGTTCTCTTTTATTAAAACGTTTTTTTATCATGATGAAAATTTTATGCTATTTTTTGAAATTGATCATTGTATTTAATGGTAAAGATATATAAATGTATATGATTCAATCCTCGTGGAGAATAGGTAAGTAGTTCAGGTAAATAAATTTTTCTTCTTTTTGTGTATGTTTATTAAATGCAATGTTGACAGTCATGTATCATATAACTCGTGCAAGATGGTGTCTCGAGAGAAATGCGTGAACGTCACAAAGCCATAATGGTTATGGTATTAGTTTTGAAGGTAAGTGATTTAGAGCATATTGGTCAGTAATCGGTGAACATAGCAAACTGGGATAGTGAATAATAGTTGCTCAAGCAGGTATAGTATACCTTTTAGTTTTTAACAAGTTGACAGATGTTGATTAAGAAATATCTAGTATTAAATGTGTTCTTAGGTTTGTTGTCCAATTAATAACAAAGTTATCAAGTCACCTCGTTAAAAGGTGATTTTTATATTTTTCATTACTATACTGTACTTATTCATATTAAAAGATAATTAAAATGTGTGTAGATTTAGAAAAGAAAATTTTCATTACAATAGTTACAAGCTTTATACCAGTGTTAGAATGTTTGTTGTTTTTTGTATTTTCTAACAGGACATGATGTTTTCATGAAGATTTTGCTGTTTTCAAGTATGTATTGTGACAATAAATAGTATGTCAAAACATTGATATCATCAAGTAATAAAACAAAAACCTTTGCTATTTTATCATCATATGTATATTGTGCTCATTTATATGGATTAGACAACAGAACTGATCCTGGCCCCAAGTAAACCCAGTTGATTATTAGTGTCAAGATCATAATGGCATGGAGTAGGGCAATCAAGTTCCAGAAATCTTTGTATAGTTATAGAAAAAATAAAGTTGTATCTCAAGTTTTCATTAAAATAGTTTTTTTTTATACCACTTTATAATGAATTTTTTATTTTTGTTCTTTAATCCTTGCCCATCCTAAAATATATATTTTTATCATCATACATTACATGCTTTGTAGTAGTTCACATTCCAACAGTATTGTTTTCTTTTTTTTGTTTTATTCCTTCACAAAATTTGCTACTCTTGAATTTTCTGACAGGAGTTGCAAGAATAAATGATTAACAAAATTGATGTGATGCAAATTTTGATAATTTAAAGGTCTTCATAGTAATACTGGTTACCTCATTTACTTGATAGCAATTTGCTATCATGTCAGCTGGCAACATCCTCAGAATGCCATTTGTATTTGTTTATGTAGAAATAGTATTGGTCATTCATTTCTGTATTGAATAATTATAATTGACGTATATTAAAAACTGTATTGTATAAATCTACATTAGATATTTTGGAATAACATTTTCACCATGTTGCAGAAATTTGATTAATTTTCATTTCATCATAATACGTTGTTGTTTTTTTTCTCCGTGTTTTCATTTCCATATAATGTTCAAGATTTAAATGGTCTTGATGTGTTTAAGATTAAAACGTATATTGGTTTGTGGTTAATATTTAATGAAAATACGTTATGTGGATCAAGAAAGAATTTTCCCCCAGAAGATGAAACGGGGGTTTTATTTTAAGAAATGTTACATATATATACTTGAAATTGTTAATCAGAGGTTCTGTGCCTGTAAATGGGGGGGAGTATATCTGAATCGTGTATTGTTGGACATAGTTCTTGTGTGATTTAACATTTATTTAGATATGAGATAGCTCTTGCATTTGCCGAGTGTTGGCTGTTAGTGAAGGGTGTAGATAGTGGTGGCCACATTCATACAGAATGTTATAATAAACAGGATACTGCATATTGTTCGCTATTGAATTGACATTTTATATCATCGAGTGATTTTGTTTGTTTTTTCAGTCACATATTGACACTTGTATTTTAATTCTTATTTTTTATTACTAATTGAAATATATATGTGTATCTTTAATGCTTCGACGTATTTGTTGCTGTTGTAACCGGGTGAGAACAATAATTATAACACCCTCTTATTTCACTGCTAGTTACATTAAGAAGGTCTTATTATTGTGTGCTGTTGTATATTAATAATCACAAGTTTTTACTTTATTTGCTAATGTTGGTTAGTTGAACATTTCTTGCATATTTTTTTCTCTCCTTTTTTGTCTGTGGGACCCTTTTTGTGTATTATGTATATATATATAAAAATGAAAAATTATGAATATGTTTCCTTATGCTCCATCATTGATCAATATTTATGCTCCGTAAGATTTTCATGGTTTTTACGATCTCGTGATTTTTTTTCATTGTTCAATTTTATTATAAATGCATTGCAATATGTAACAATATGATAACATTTTAAATTGATGAGATGAAAGCATTATTGTCAGCCATTCTTGTCGGGTTAATTTTTTTTTGTATTTAGTCGTAGATAGGAAATATTAACTTCGATGATTTATGTACGATAGTTTTCCGACGAAAAGACATTTCATTGTATTCTGTAAACTGTGCCATCTTTCTGTGTTTTTTTAATCGTATAAATTTGATTATTTTTTAAAATGTTTTCAAGAATGTTATTTTGACTTAAAGTATTGATGATCATACAATATTATGATGAATATTTTTATGTTTTTTTTCCTCTCCAAAGATTTAACATTGTGTTGTTCTATGAACAGCATGGTGTAATTTGCATTCTTTTGAAATTGAACTTTTTTTGTACTATTGTATGTATTATAGGAATTAAGAGAGATATTGTGTTGAATTTTATCGCATAGAGGACTATTGAATTTGTATATGCCAAGAAGCAGCTATTGAATTTTACTCCCCATTATTTTGATTATTGAAAATCTTTGTTTTAAAACATGTAAGATGTTGTGTACATGTATAATAATCATTGTTAAACTTGCAAAAAATCTGATGTTATTATGTCTTGAAAAATGTTCTTTGTGAATGTCCATTAGTATAGAAATGATGGCATCTTGTAATACTCCTGATATTTGCTTTGAATTGTACCAGAATTATCTTTAAAAAAATGAATAGGGCAGCAAATTATATTACATTTTCCCTTTTTTTCCTTTTTGAAATTTGTCTCTTATTTTATGTATGAAAATATTTTGAAATTATATATCTGCATAATGTTATATGATGACTTTGAAAAATGATTACAAATTTGCTATGTCCATTTTTACTGTACCATTATTAGTCATTCTCTATTTTTTATGTTTCTAATATTGTACATAAGAAAACACCAGTATAAAAACAATTGATATCAAATCAAAAAGATGTGTATGTTTTTGAAAAATGCCATAACAAGAATCTTTCTATTGACATTATTGCTATGATGTAGCTTTTTTGCAATGATAATAGGCCTGTTTTTATGATAATTGTTCACCTGTAGTTTACTTTAATTTGTATGATGTTTTTGCATATATTTTCTTTCCTGTGTAAATGTGTTGATTCTATGATAATTATTGATCACCATTTATTGTTTTTTTAATGACTTTAGATCTATTAATAATTGATAATTATAAATATAAACATTGAAACTTGTTATTATATTTAAATATTATTCTCTTTTTTTAACATCATGCTCATAGTGCTTCTGATAATTGCGTTAATTTAACAACATTCACTGTTGTCCTTATTATATAAATATAATTACCTCCCTTTTTTGCATAATTACCTCCCCTTTTTGCATTATCTACCTTAGTGTGTAGTGAAGCTGTATATTTTAAATACGACATTTCACTGAGAGTATTAAATTCCTGTTCTTTCGTGACAAAACTTCTTTCCCCCATTTAAGAGGAAAGATACCTTTGCCTTTCTAACCTGTGAAGGTATTGTG
Organism: Ruditapes philippinarum; assembly: GCF_026571515.1. NCBI lineage: Eukaryota > Metazoa > Mollusca > Bivalvia > Venerida > Veneridae > Ruditapes > Ruditapes philippinarum. The sequence continues at coordinate 57,019 of NW_026865029.1, forward strand.
TTAAAAGTGAATTCATATCTTTATTGGTATTTCTTATGATTATGCTTAACAAAAGCATATATTCTAAAATAAAACTATTTAATTGAAAATTTAGTTTCAAAAGCAGTCTTACATTACCTTTATAATTTTCTCTCTTATTACTATCAATATTCATATCAAAATTTAGAATTCTAGGATTTATGCAGTATTGCTGATTTATGGTAGTTTGTAATATTTATGCTGGAAACGTATTTTTCATTTGCACTATTTGCTCGATTTTTTTTTTACCAAATGTTTGCAAACTAGTCAATTGTAAATTCGGTTGTTTTTTTAAATGATAAGAAAGTAGTAGTACTATTTTTCTTCAGATTGTTCATGTACATGATAATAGAATAAATTGTCGTTTGTTATAATTTACGTAGATCTGTATGTGAAATTTTCCTATAACTTCTGACCATTCATTCATAATGTATGTTTTTATTGTTGATCATTCTTCAATACTATGTGAAATAATGAAAATAACAGTCCAAATATTTTTCTTCAAAATTTAAATTATGTCTTGAAATTCATCAAATGCATTAATTTTCCTGTGACATTGAGCTAACAATTTTCAATATTTTGTAATTTCAGCTCTTATAAAAAAAAAGCTCAATTAATAATAATTATCATGTAGATAACACTAGGACTTTGATAATGGTTCAAGGTCATGCAAAAATATGATTTGTATAATATGAATAAAAAATGTTCATTTTTTACCATTTTACTTTTCTTTGATCAGGTGATATTTCTCTCTTATTGTTCTTGTTATAATGTTTGACACAATGCTTTATGAACAATTAAACAATTGCCCTAATAATAATGTTTTAGATATGCTGAAATGTTTTTATTATGTTCCATATAATGGGAGTTGATATAAAAGATTATTTTAAGTTTTTTTTCTGCAAAGGAGCTCTAAATAGAAACATTATTCATTAATCTTGTGTTTGTTTTATATTGTAATCCCATATTGATGATAACTTCTCAGTATGCTAGTTAGAAATTTGCTATTGCCCCATACCGAATGAACCCCCCACCCCCCTCTCCCCACCAAGAAAAAAATGGCGTATATTGATAGCACCTGGTTGTCTGCTAGCACTAGCAGTGTGTCCCCTCTGTATGGAAGAAAATCAATACTAATTTGCAGAAAATGTTCACTATAATGAGACGATGTGTAGAGCGCAAGTTTGACCTTTCGCAGGTCAAGGTCAGCCTTTGTAGGAATATCAAAATTGTATTGGCTCTGTATCTTGAACCGATTGATGATTAGAAGAAATTGAAAATGACAAGGTGGACGAAATCCCTGTGCCCTGTCTTGCAAGCCTATACAATTCAATGTGTTCCAATACTTGCGATAACAAGAACATGTTACTTCCGCTTGCTGTACTTCGGGAGCCTGTATATTACAACTTTTTATGCCACCGCAGCATTTGATGCGGTGGCATATAGCAATTCACCTATGTTTGTGTTCTATAGATTATATAGTGAAACTTAAAAAATCTTGTGAAAAACCACTAGTCCAATTTCAACCAAACTTGGCAGGATTAGTCTTTGGATGAAGGGCTTCCAAAGTTGTTCAAAGAATTTTATTCCATGCAGAAATCTGGTTGCCATGGCAACCAAAAGGAATTATAAGAAACAAATTTAAAATTTTTTTCTATTTCAACGGTAATTTTTGACTTGTCGCTGCCATTTTGGATTCTGATACCTCTGTGTGACGCGATCTGAAGTCAAATTGGCTCGTCTAATCAGATCGCTTCGACCCAGGTTCAGATGGCTTCGACGAATTCAAAAATACCGTGAACAGAAAAAATCGGAATGATAGTGATATTCGTAAGACTTGAATTAGATAAGCTGTGGAATTCTAGTTCTTTCTATTAATGTTAATGAACGATGCAGCGAAATCCTGCCGGAATGCGCCTCAGTCACCGAAACGACGATTCCCGTGTTCCACATTGTTTGGCAAATGAACATATAGGAGGCTTTTCACCTTTCTATAACTATAATTTTGATAGTGGAAATTTTTTTTTTTTTTATATAATTTCATCGGTGGTTTTGTATTTGGTACCTTATAGTAAGCCTTAGAGTGTTGAATTATTTTTTTTTTTCAGGGTTGTAGTTAGGGGTCCAGGGCAGATAGGGGTGGGGTGTCCAAACACTGATACTGCCACCTGTGATGTCTGTGTGTGTGTTCTATAGATTATAAAGTGAACTTAAAAAATCTTGTGAAAAACAACTAGTCCAATTTCAACCAAACTTGGCAGGATTAGTCTTTGGATGAAGGGCTTCCAAAGTTGTTCAAAGAATTTTCATTCCATGCAGAAATCTGGTTGCCATGGCAACCAAAAGGAATTATAAGAACAAATTTAAAAAATCTTTCTGTAAAGACCGAGAAGGCCTAGAGCTTAGATATTTTGCATAAGGTATTGTCTGGTAAACCTCTACCAAGATTGTTCAAATTATAGCCCTGGGGTCATTGATTTTTACTATATGTACATATAGTAAAAACTTAAAATACCTTCTTGTCTGAAGGTACAAGGCTTAGAGGTTTGATATTTGGTATGTGTTATTATCTATAGGTACTCTACCAAAGTTGTTCAAATTTTGCCTCTAGTGTCAAAATCAGCCCCGCCCGGGGGTCATAGGTTTTCCTTATATGTATATACTTATAATATATGTATATAGTAAAACTTTAAAAAAATTTCTTCTAGCAATTGACAAATGCTAGAGGTTAGATATTTTGCATGAAACATTGTGTAGTGAACCTCTACCAAGATGTTCAAATTATAGCCCTGGAGTTAAAATTGGCCCTGCCCCGGGGGTCATTGATTTTCCATATATACATATAGTAAAAAATCTTATTGTCTGAAGGTACAAGGCTTAGAGCTTTAATATTTGGTGTATGATATCATCTATAGGAAATCTACCAAAGTTGTTCAAATTTTACCTCTAGTGTCAAAGTTAGCCCCAACCCGGGGGTCATAGGTTTTCCTGATATGTATATATATGTAGTAAAAACTTTAAAAAATCATCTTCTCTAAATTGACAAAGGCTAGAGGTTAGATATTTTGCATGAAACATTGTGTAGTGAACCTCTAGCCAGATTGTACAAAATATAGCCCTGGGGTCAAAATTGACCCCACCCCGGGGGTCATTATTTTCACTATGTTTATATAGTAAAAAATTAAAAAAATCTTATTGTCTGAAAGTACAAGGCTTAGAGCTTTGATATTTGGTACATAATATCATCTATGGGTCCTCTTCTAAAGTTGTTTTAATTATGCCCCTAGTGTTAAAATTGCCCTGCCCCAGAGGCGATTATTTTCCTTATATGTATAAAGCAAAAACTTGAAAATCTTCTCTGAATTGACAAAGGCTAGAGGTTAAATATTTGACATGAGACTGCGAAGTGATTCTCATTATATACACATAGTAAAAACAGAAACTAAAACAAATGTTTTCTGAATTGGAGAAAGCTACAGCTTTGATATTTGACATGAATTGTTGTTTGGTGGACCTGTATCAATATTGTTTTGAATTAAACCCTTGTGTCAAAATTTTGCCTTGCCCAAGGGGACAGTGACCTACTTTCTTGTCCTTTGATGTACAGCAATGAAATTTTGACCATTTGCACAGTTTTAGTTGTAAAATTGAACTTTGATATCAGGTGACCTAGATTTTGATGATGTGACCTACTTTCTTGTCCTTTCATGCACAGCTATGAAATTTGAACCATGTGCACATATTAAGATGTAAAGTGAACTTTGATATCAGCTGACCTAGTGCCTTACTGTGTTGTCCTTTGATGTAGTCATGAAATTTAGGCTGTGTGAAATATGACCTTCACCACCAAATTCACTAGACTCAACTGCATTGATACATTCCTACTCTGATCTTTTATTTGAATAACAGTAGATTTAACCACTAATCTGATAATAAGAATTAGATAGGTCAGGGATCTATACATTATATGACAATCTTCAATTGTAAAGAAACAAAAAAATCTGTTCCTACACTACTATTTAGTGTTGTATTAATGCGGTGGCATAGCATTTTTCACAAATGCAATCTTTTATTACAGAAAGTAGTCATTTTATACGATAAGGATAAGATAAAATATTTTTCAGACTAGTCTTAACCTAAATATAAGATTATTTTTGATTACTAAATTTACATTCGGGCGTGTATTTACCCACCTTTACGATGATCTTGTTTTGGTATTTATTCCGCCATACTCTGGAATCTGTTTAACTGGTTATGCTTTAAGCGCCAGTTTCCGTTGACTTCCTAAAGAAATTCCATTAAGTCGCTTTGAATAAGGATTAGAAAATATACAACCATCAAGAAAGACCATTACCAGTTACATATGGTCCCTAAATTTTTTAGATTAAAGTTTGTTGATCTGACAACATTTGAGAAAACCTTAAAACAGCAACGGCGAAAAAACATGTTCAATGTGTTGTGCTTCTGGTAGATAAGGATGTTGGAAAGTTGTTTTGATGCCGAGTAGAACGTGCTAGATGAAAGAAATTAGTTTTTCCGCGTTAATTTAAGGTTGAAATTTTCAGAGAACATACAATATTTTGTTAGAGAAACGGCAAAGCTATATTAGTTGTTTTGTAAAAATTCTTATTTCCCTGAGGGCATTTTAATACAAGTAAAGTTGGTCCTAGAGAGAAAGACAAAAGTAATATAATGTGACTACTATTATTTGCACGTGGGTATATACAATTTACTTTTGAGTGCGTGAATAAAGGGATGATGCCATTTTCTGTAAAACAATTGTCTTTCACTGCCAGTTATTCAAATATATCTTGAAGTATAGAGTATTTTCCTTTTGTCACCATAATTATTATTGTTTGTGATGTAAAGCACAAAAGTAATTCCCTGCATTATGAAGGAAACTGTTTTAAACAAGATTCAAATATTATTTTCATCACCGTTCAAGTAAATGGTAAAAAATAAATAAAGAACAAATATTTGCGCTAGCATTCCCTTTTCAATGAATAAAGATTAAAATTATGTAATTTAAATTGTCTTGTTAAATGACCAATTGAAACTCAGCAAATTTGACGTCTGCGTCCCAGCACTGTTTGTCGTTTCTAAGCGACGTCTTTAGTTAACAACGTCATTAACAACGCTGCTTCGAAAGTTGCGGACGCTGCATAGAAAGCTATTCAAGAAAAAACAACAGTTGCATCATTGGCATCGTAGATATGTCCAGGTAAAAACCCACTTACTTTATACTATTTACACTTATATGTGACGATGAATTAACTTGAACCCGGGATGTGTATAAAATTTAGATGTAACTGCAGTATCTTTTTTTATTTATAATACGTTCATGATTGAAGGACTGAACTGTATTACAACATATTTGTTAACTGTCAATACTCGGAATTGAGCTAACGAAGAATACTGTACCCCTTCACTTTCACGCAACATTTCCACAATTTAAAGACTCCGAATAATATTGTGACATTGCGTTATTTAATGTATGGACACTATCTCCCATCTGCCGCATAATCTGCACATCTTTCAAATTCTATTTGAAAGACCCTGGTACATCTGATCATTTGAGGTACTTTTCCTACCTGTAGACTAGCTGAATATTTCAGTCTGCTGCATTTTTCTTCTACAAATAAATTTGTAACATCCGTATTAGTGATTATAAATGACCGGAATTAATGTTATTCGTATTTATTCCAATTAAAATAAACACTTAAAATTATCTGATTAGTGGATACAAAAAGAATTTCACCACAACATTTTTGTTAACAAAAGAGCACATGTCAATGTTTGTGGGTAAATTTATGGTTATTCAAATGAAAGGTCAGAGTAAGGATCTACTATAGTATCAATTGCATCCGTAATGAGTATCTTTTTTCGCATCACAGTAAAAGACCTGTTTTATTTTTTAGGAGAATCACAACATAACAATCTAAAGTGTAATAATGTTTTTCTTTCTTATTTCAGACATAAAAATAGACGGGAGAAGAAACAATCCAATTTATTAGGTAAGTACCTTACACGCACCTTTTATATATGTCTTTTCTTAAATATGGTGACTGATGTTTAGTACTTGCCTTTACATAAGTTTCTTTTGCGATGAACAGGACGTGAAGTGGCTTCACACTTGGTTAAGCTAGAGTATATATTTTTATTATGAAATTAACAATGACAAAAGATGGCTAGAGAAGTCACTTCAATAACAAAACAAAATGTCTACGCTATGACATATAAGTGTACCATAAACATTTCATGTTCATTATACTCATAAATTTAAAAATCATACATAATATAAGATACAATTCTAGGATATGTGATTTTTTTTCTGATAAGACAGTCGCAAATTTGTCAAGTTTGCTATCATATTGCTCGCTTGAAAGTGTGAACATATTTCTTGCGTCCTATCCCTTGTTATACAGTTGAGCTACCGCCAGTCATGAAATAGTTATTTTCATATCACTCGATAAAAAAATCCTGTATTTATAGAAAAAACTTGAATTTTCTGTTTAATATATACATGTTTCTCTTTTTTGATATTACAATTTGAAAAACTTCATCTTACATTATGTGTATTGGCAGAATTTAGTAAAAAGTAGTCCGGTAAAACTATGTGTCATTGCAGCGAAAAGTGGAAATACGGAAAATGAAAATACGCATTTTATTTCAATATTTCATTTATAAGTACAGTATAAAGTAAAGTCGCCTTTTTATCACTTGTGATATAGAATGGATATTTTCATCCGGGTCATAAATACTTTTGGATATATACATGCATATTTTGCCATTTCCGTGTCTTGTATAAATGAGACACGTATCTGAACATGAACAACAGCCTATCTTGGAACTAGACTGGTACGAATTTGACGGAGTTCGCCGGACTTGTACGAACACATATAAATTACTCTTGATTAATTGTTACCTGCACCACCTTAATTCATTATTTACTTAAAACATATACACTTGTAATATGATCTTCTCTACCAACAAGTACACATCGTAACTTACAAACACTTATTAACTCATAAAAATCTGCTTTTGTTATTCTTTAACAAGCACACTTTTAACTTAGAAATATAATTATACGGTTCTAACTTACGAAAATAATAATGCACTGTTAACGTAAAGTATTCTGCACTCTTACCATATAAAATTATGAAATCTGCGCTTATAAAAGTATGCACTTTAACTTCTAAAACTCTGTAATCTTAGGTTATAAAAATCTGTATTCTTAACTTATCTAATATTTCACTTACATTAAAATCTTATTAACACGCTCACTCTTAACTTCTAAAAATTTGGACTAGTTATACCCTGCATGAGCTTATAAAAGTATTTACTCATTTCTCTGTCTTATAAAATATGCACCGAGCTTATAAAAATCTGCTTTCTTAAAGTACAAACATATACTTGCGTAATTTATAAATATATGCACTTTAAAGCTGCACGCCTCCAGATGAGCCAAAATATTTCAAGAAAATCAAACTTGAAAAAAATGTATTAAGACTTTAAGAAACAAAGTACAAGCAATAATCTATACGTGTTACGTGCGTTTAATGACTGATTTTGCAGTATTTACCTTAAAATAATGCAGTAAAAGCTGTTGCTTCGTATTTTGACCTCTTTCTGGTAATTTATGTGGATTGTAAGTGCCGTTTGCGATGTATAAATCACTTTCTTTGTTCCCTTACCTAATTATACTTTTATATACAGTTTCAAAATTTTTATGAAAATTAGCACGAATCTCGGGGCATGCTGCTTTAAACTTTTAACTTATAAATTAATCATATTTTATAATCATAAGCTATGGAAACAATTTCAAACAACAGCATAGTACATCAATACGTGAAATGCATACTTTTACTTGAAAAACAAGATTGGAAAAAAATATAATAAAACATAAATGGCAGAGGATATATCGAACAAGTGAAGGTTCAATACTAAATTTATTGAACGAGTTGAATAAAAACAAATCTTGCGAGTCATGAATCTACGCGATTATTAAAATATATTTATCACATACCTATAAAAGAACTGTTTACAGAGAAAATAATAATTTTTCGTTTTTGATGCGCCTATAGTGTTACGCTAACTTTTTGCGCGCTTCTCCGCGATATTTGTATGAGACATCAAAATATATGCACGGCCAGGCAATACCATTTTTACTGAATAAAAGCCGCACTGGCATGTAATAAACAGAGGATACTGAATGACTCAATTCATCAAAAAATCAAAGTTTCAGAATAAAATTATAAAATACTAGCCTCAATAAATATAGTATTGACTCTACACGAATATATAATATTCTATTTATAACACACCTATAAAAGAACTGTTTATAGTGAAAATAATCAATTTTCCTAAATTGTAACGCTAACGTTTTGCACGGGTTTACACTATGTTTGTATAACGCAAATGACATCACGTCAATATAATAATATGCAGGGACATGCAATACCATTTTTGCTGAATAAAAGGGGCACGGTTATCTATACTGAATAAGTGTAGATATAACACTACATAGAGGATATTGAATGAGTGTAAGTTCAATACTGAATTTATTGCACGAGTTGGCGAGCATAATATTATTTTATTCAACGAGTGCAATAAATTCAGTAATGAACTTACACGAATTTAATATTCTATTTATCACATAACCAAAAATAAAGACCGTTTAAAGTGAAATAAGAGTAATTTTACATTGACGCGCCTATAGTATAACGCTAACATTTAGCGCGTCTTTACACTATGTTTGTATAACGCTTATGACGTCACGTCAAAATATATGCACGGCCGTGCAATACCATTTTTACGGAGTCGCAAAATCGGCACGGGTGTGTGATAAATGCATTTATTGAACGGGTTGAATAATTAAAATTATATTATGACAGTCTCTGGCTCATGAGTTCATTAAATATAGTATTGAATCTACACAAATCTACACGAATATATAGAGGATATTGAATGAGTGTAAGTTCAATACTGAATTTATTGCACGAGTTGAATAAAATTATATTATGCGAGCCTCTGGCGAGCATAATATTATTTTATTCAACGAGTGCAATAAATTCAGTAATGAACTTACACGAATTTAATATTCTATTTATCACATAACCAAAATAAAGACCGTTTAAAGTGAAATAAGAGTCATTTTTCATCATTGACGCGTCTATAGTATAACGCTAACATTTAGCTCGTCTTTACACTATGTTTACAGCTAAGAGAGTTATTTTTCTTTGATGCGTCTGTCATGGTAAAACAATGTAAACTTAAACCTGTCAATGGTAACACAATTGTCAGGGGTAAAACAATGTAAACCTAAACCTGTATAGTGGCGCACTTTCATGTTGTTTTTTTGTGTGTATACATGTTGTATAATGCAAATGACAATACGTTATTGAAATGGTATTACACTAGTACGTGTAGATATCATTTTAAATTTTTTTTCACACTCCCGTGCCGTGCCTGATGTAATAAACCACACTATATTGATCAACCCTTTAAATTGCGTATGTTAAATTGAAAAATAATTTTGATTTTTTTTCAATTACGCAAAGATGGAGACTTACATTAAATTAATTAATTAATGTGCTTCAAAAATGTTTTAGTTTTAAACTTATTAATAGGTTTTAAGTTCCGAAGTGTGTCATATAACACACGAATTAAAACAGCTAAATAATGTTAACTAGCAGAGTTAGGTAAATGTATATGCATAAACACTAAAACAGTTAAAAAAATTATCTAGTGGTATCAATAAGCAATAGATCTACTATAATAGAGCACACTTCAAATATTTTGTCTGTTATTTACACTAGTTTTTAAAGTTATTTCGCGTAAACAAAGATGAAAACACACGTATATTGAAATTTGAAAATGATGTACTTTAAATGATTAAAATACTTATTTTCCAAAATTTATACCCTATTAACCAGAAATGAAACCTGACAGACTGTCATACTGTTTCAGTTTTAATGACGGAAAAATACAAGCACATATATAATTATCTACAGGCGACAAAACAATTTTTTATTTTCTCTTTTTTTACATATACATACGCATACAATTTGCCACGAACTGGCATTTTGCATTATGTAGTTTCCCTTTTTGTTACCTAGTGGTCAAGAGCCTAACTTTTTCTTCTTTATTACCTTGTGGCATGTTCCCTTTGTGCCTCCGTAAATTTACGCATTTTATAGATACCTTAACATTCTTTTTGTGAGAAATTCTTTTAGATCGTTTCTGTCTTTGCAGATGACGAAGTACCGCAGTTACCAAAACTACCCAAACTTCCAAAGTTAAGGACATACACAACTAATTGTGGCAAATTGGATGCACGTAAAGTGATCACAGGTGAGAATGTTTTTGAAAAAAAAAAACCCATATGAATGGAATGCTTATCTCTTATGTATACGAATTTAAAGTACTTATACATTTATTGTACTGGAATGTTACCTTTAAAATTTGGATAAACGGCATGCATACATTTGCCAAAAAAGAATTGAAAAAGAAAAACACTTCAAAATGCATATACAAATACCACTTGTGCAATATAAAGTAGAGCAATTCAGAAATAAATTGTGTGTTGGAAAGATCGTAGTGTCAAATATTGAATTCTTACCACCCCTTTTTTCCTTTGGTGTCCTATTTACCTTGAAATTGACAGATTTTGTATGTTATACAAGTAATTTTCTCTATATACAGCTGTGCCAGTTATTTAAAAATTATTTACCAAATTTTATTAGAGACAGAAATATTTCTAATACGAGTAGAGATCTAATATTTTTTTTATTAAAAGGTATCATTTATCTTTCAGAAGCTGAACTTGCTTCAAAGAAAAGAAACGATGAACCTTTAAATTTTTGTCAAGAGCGACAAAGAATTGCTGAAAAGGTTATACAAAAATGTGGTTATGATAATATTACAGTGAATGCAAGACAAGTTCCGTATTGGAACCAAAGATGTATTCACCCCATTGATAGCGATGGAGTTGAAATCTCCGATGAATTTAGAAATTCAAGTTATCAAGTAAGAGAAATGCCTCTTCAAAGAAGTGCTGAGAGAGAAATAGAGCTAGATAAGAAGCGACAAGCTATGTTGGAGACAAAAGATCGACAGGTTAAGTCTTTGAGAAAATATAAGAAGATTAAATTCGAAGAAAACCAGGGGTCTAGAGTAGCATCTGAAACAGATCAAGAAGAAAAGAACAAGAAAAGACACACGAAAAAGTTAAACAAGTCCAGGGAGGAAAACAGATTTGTTTCATACGAAATGTCTGAGGACCCCGCTTGGCAACGCCACATGGCAACGTCACATGGTAACGCCGCATGGCAACGTCATATGGCAGTACACGACAACTACACACAACTGCCTCAATCTAAGTATCATATTCTTCCCCCTATTAAAGAACATCAGCAGGTGCAAAAACAAACTGAAGTTATTCAAGTCAATGTTGTAGACGACCGGTCTGATAGCAACTGCAGTGACATTGAATTAGACAAAGGTTATACGTCTGGACACGCTGAAATTGTACGCAAAGACAAGAAATTGCAACAAGAACTAAAGTTAGACTTGAGTTTTACAAAAACTCCCGAACCAAGGAGAAAAGCAAACAAAATATCAAAACAAAGTAAAAGTCAAGATAACATGACAACAAGGAGATTATATAACACGAGTGAAAGATTATAAAATTATTAGATAACCACAATGATTCCACATGATACTTTTTGAAAGATTTGAATTGAACAACAGTTTGAAGTTTTATTTTATTGCAAACATATTGACAATTATTTTATGTCTATAATGTTTCCGTACATTTTCAAAAGAATGGGAACTATATTAATGCTATATGGAAAGACCAACAAATATTATTAGAGTTGATGATCTGAAAAAATTAGACAGGGCCTTAACTACAATTATAAAGCCAGAAAAATACAGACTCACAAATTCAGTATCATGATATAATTTATTGATATGGACAGTTTATAACATATTGAAATGTGTAGACAACAATCAGAAGTCAAAGTCAAAGTACAGAAACTTATAATGGCGTACTTTGCAGGAATGATAAGAATTCATGATGCAAATATACTGCTGGAACCATGAAATACCCTCGATCTAAAGAAATTGTAAGAATTCAAAATCAGGATGAAAGTCAGGAATGGTAATTGCAACTTTACCACGATACAAAGTTCATGCAGGAAGTGTTTAATGTATATTAGGGACAGATATTGCAATGCTTTTGAAATATCCACGAGAGACAGTGCTAGCATTGTAAAAAAATACCTCGCAGGAATTGTAAACAATCCACAGGACAAAGATCGTATTGAAATTGTTAAATGTCATAAATGATATATAGATAATTTGATGCTCATATTTAAAGATTGTTATTTGAAATTAAAAAGAATGTGTATAAATTTCCTTTGCTTTTTTTATTTCCACTAGTCTTCTATGAAACTACCTCTTATAATATTATAGCAATTTGTATCATAAAACATATAATTCTTGATATGCAAGTCCACATATGATCTGAAATAAATATCAAATCTAAGCTTTCTATGAAATTACCTCTTATAATATTATAGCAATTTGTATCATAAAACATATAATTCCTGATATGCAAGTCCACATATGATCTGAAATAAATATCAAATCTAAGCTGATTTTGGATATTTACTAAACAGGCATATAAAACTTAAATAGTATAAAAAAGCTACTTTTTTCAACACCATCAAGGTCAAACATCAATAATCTAGAATAATTTATGGAAAGCCTTGACTGTCTTATAATTATAAACCTGAACATTGTTATGTCCAAATAGCAATATATTGAGTCAACCTTTCCTTATACAAGGTGCACTCTCAATATATTATGTGGATCCATCTTTATATGTAGTCAACTGAACAATACATGTATATGATGTCAATGTGTCTTTATATGATGTCATTATATCATTATGTGATGTGCATTTTTGAATATATTATGTGGAACCATCCTTATATAAAGTCAAAATAACAATATATTATGTCAGTCTGTCCTTATATGATGTCAGTCTGTCATTATATGATGTGAAGTTATGAATATATTATGTGGAATAATAATTATATAGAGTCAACTCAATATGATGTCAATGTCTCCTTATATTATGTCAATCTATTAATATACGCTGTGCATTTTTCAGTATATTATGTACAATCTTCTTTATATAGAGTCAACTTAACAATATATGATGTAAATGTGTCCTTATATGATGTAAATCTTTCATTATACGATGTGCATTAATGAATATATTGTGTGGAACCATCTTTATATAGAGTCAAAATAACATTATGTTATGTAGAACCGTCTTTATATAGAGTCAACTTAACAATATATGATGTCAAGACGTCCATTTATGATGCCAATCTTTCATTGTACGATGTGCATTAATGAATATATTATGTGAAACCATCTTTATGTACAGTCAACTTAACATTATATGATGTCAACACGTCCTTATATGATGTCAATCTTTCATTATACGATGTGCATTAATGAATATATTATGTGAAACCATCTTTATATAGAGTCAACTTAACATTATATGATGTGTATGTGTCCTTATATGATGTCAGTCTTTCATTATATGATGTGCAATTACGAATATATTATGTGGAACCATTCTTATATAGAGTCAAAACAACACTTTATTATGTAGAATTGTCTTTATATAGAGTCAGCTTAACAATATATGATACAATTTACTTTGAGTTTTCCCGCTGTCGCCACGAACGGTGCATAGTGAGATATAACCCGGTAAATTTAACCCCATCAGTATAATGACAGAAGCACACGATATAATGATGTTTGCACTTCATATAAAGCAGCGGTCGTATAACAATAGATGCACATCGTATAATGAAAGATTGACATAATATATTGATAAGTTGACTGTATATAATGATTCTACCACATCATATATTCATAAATGCACATCGTATAATGATTGGTCGACATCATATAAAGACACATTGACATCATATATTGTTGAGTTGACTTCATATAAGGGTGCATCTACATAATATATTCATGAGTGCACATCGTATAAAGAAAGAGTGACACAACAACGTTAATTTTCACAATTATAAGACAGTCATGGCTTTCCATAATAATTCGTCACACAGTATATCTACAGAAATAAATCTGTAAAATAAACGTTAACGACTTTTTAACGGCGTTTCCAACACCAACCCGCAACTAGATTGTATGTAATGTTCATTTCTTGTAAACATTTTTTTTTCATTATATTTTGTAAATATCTGCTGTTTGTTTGTTTGAGAAACTAGTTTTACGATGTGTTAATGGTCGGCGTAAAAACCAGAAAAACAAACTAACATGTTGTTGTCTTGAAATCTTTAATAGTCCGCTAGCTTGACACAATATTCCAAAAGTCAAAGAGACAATGAAACACTACATTAATGCAGAAAAAAAGCTTGATAAAGCTTTTGAATTACTTCTTTACATGTTTATACGTTCATGGTCCCCATATAACAGTGCATTTTTGAATATTCTTTTACATTGTGTGTAATTTTGATTTTGGATTAAAAGAAGAGCCAATAACAGGAAAAAGGAATTAATTGAGATATTGTGAAAAAACAACAACAAAAACAAACAAACAAACAAAGAAACAAACAACAACAATATATAAAAACAGTAACACCGTTTTGAAATATTTTTTTCCCATATGCAGTCTTACTTTATTAACGATCCATCGGTACGATGGACATATGACATATCCGTTTTTTATTTATCTCGTGTCTAAAAAATTTACGAGATGTAACCTCATTATCACGTGGCCACAAAAATAACACAACCCCCCCAGAAAAACAACAACAAAAAAAAAAACACCCCCCCCCCCAAAAAAAAAAAAAACATGCCACCGTACTTTGAAGGGTCTCATTTCAATTATAATATCTTCACGTTAAAGTAGTTTCTGTGACACTCGACACATTTGGTCAATTCTGTGCTCTTTCTAACAAATGGTAAAAGTTTCGGTAATGTTGATACAAAAGCCTCTGCGCCAGTTGATCTACTGTTTACTATCCTCAAACTTTTATCATCTACTTCTGCCGTTTCTCTACAGCTGATATTGTCAATTGACTCTAACATCATTTCTATTTCCTGCAAAAACTGTTCGCATGGAAACTTGTAAATTTTGCCTCTTAGAATATTATGCTTTCCAAAAAAGATGCTCGGGATATTTAGGGAAAATCTGTCTCCTGGCATGAAAACTCTTGCCAATCTGCTTGGTTCAATTTTTTCTTCTTCCGCTTTTCGGTTAAACAGATAGTGTAAACATGAGGCTACTAACGTTTTGAAACAAACTGCTAGATTCTCTTCCTCTTCACAATGACAGCTATGCTTAAGGACGAGTGTCTTCAATGCATATGAAGGGAGGAATGTAAAGCCATTACCACCATTGAAAATATATTTCAAAAGTTTGTAGCAATCTTTATGGTGCTGTCCCATACTCCGCACCAATTCAACTTCAGTTTCGGTAAATACCAAACACATGCATTGCTTTGCATCACAAGACGCCTTTTCGCGACAAGAAATCAGCATGACTTTTCCATTCTCCTTCACCTTCCTGAAGAAAAGCGGATCATATGTATCTTTTTCGGAAATGATGTCAGGCGTAAGTTCTACCTCTATTGCAGGTGTTATGTCAACTCCTATCGTAATTATCTCACCACTGCGATTGGATTTCCAACGAAATTTAGGAGTAAACGCTGGACCGTGTTTTTTGACATGGAAGTTAAAAAACGAATCTGTTTCGATTTCCCCAATATCAGTTTTACATGCGAGTTTATCATTTTGCATGAAGTTACACACTTCCTCTCTAAATGCGTTTCCTAAGGTATCAAAATAACCACTTAACCAGTCAGAATGACCTCTCGTAAAATTGCTCTTTAGATATTCACCATCCATCCACTTTGCCCAAATGGTTTTCAAACCCGGATCTATGATTTTAACATGAGCATATCCTCTGTTTTTCTCACATGCTCTCTCGACTTGCACACCATTTGCTTCTATTTTTAGAATAGCTAGGTAATCAAATTCATTCGGGTGACCTACACTTGTTTCTTCAGCCATACTTCCTACTCTGACGACACGTGAAAACTGGAGCCATCCCACCTTTGACGAAATAGTAGCCACCAAAGTTTCAACTACAAAGTCGACACTGCAAATTATGTCACACATTTCTTTCTTTGTTAAACGAAAATTAATTCGTCTTTTGAGTAGATTATGGAAATATTCCGTCAGTTTGAAGTTCTTTTCATTTTCAGAATTTTTGTCGGGCTTTTTGTCTGCCATCTTGTTATGTTGTTGCTTTTTGTGAAAGAGTTAATATCTGTCAGAAATAATATTCTTATTATACTTTTAAACAGTAAATTTGAATAACGCAAAGAAATTAATGCTCATTAAAAGAGTCAAAATTATAAATTGTATCATAAATTCTTGTTTACATTGAACGTCTCTCTTCGCCATAATATCTTTATTTAGTAATAATCCTGATAAAATATATATATTTGTAAACTCCGAGGACAGACATCTTGAGACCTAACTTATAAAGAACAACTGTTGCAACATTATAATTGCATATCAATTAAATGTAATTATATATACAAATGTACATGTACAAACCAACATACTGAACCATCAAAATGATAAGAACAACTTACAGAAAATTATCACAATGACTTATTCTAGTTAACAAAATAGGATCGAAAATAACGAATGATAACAACACTGATTTTACCTTTATTCTGTTAAAATCTCAATGTAAGTGACAGAGAAATGACAATAACTGACAAAACCAATGAGGACATAAATATGTTTACAACAATTGCATCGACACGGCCAGCTTGTTTTTGATGTCAAAAGTACTTTAAGATGAACTGTACTTATACAAATAGTTCGTTCAACTTTGTTGAACTTTATGATTTTGACAATTAAACTGCTTGATTAATTACTAACTTGTTTACGTTTTACGCTTTGTGACATACTTAATTAGGTTATCTAAATTCATTGAAAACTCAATTATTAATGTATACATATAAACAAAACAAACACTTTTGTACACCTTAACATTTTATAATAACAAACAATAGATTTTAAACATTCAAATGACGAGTAATAATTTGAGCCGCGTCACGACAAAATCAACATAATGCGTTTACGGCCAGCATCCGCGCAGTCTGATCAGGATCCATGCTGTTCGCTTACAGTCTGATCAGGATCCATGCTGTTCGCTTACAATCAAGTTGAGAAACTGATAGCGAACAACATGGATCCTGATCAGACTGTGCGGATGCGCAGGCTGGTCTGGATCCAAGCTGGTCGCAAACGCATTACGTTGGTTTTGTCATGGCGCGGCTCATTTATCTTCTAGAAACAGTAAAAATGCACAAAACCGTCAACATCTACCAAATTATATAAAACATAATAATCTGTTTATCGACATATTATATGAAATGTGAAGATAAACGTTCAATTAGTATATCATTTTGTAATACACAGTGGGTTATTATGGTACGTTATTTATATACATGTATCCGAAAGCTGAATAGAATAATGAGTTGATGACCTAAACATTCCGAAAATCTATTTATAGAGGGATGTACTCCTATCGGTAATTCCCGGTTTTGACCGGGATTCACTAGTGACCGGCGAATAGTACCATACATTTATTGTCCGGTCTCTCCCGATTTTGGAGTAGATGTTTGATATCGTTACAGAACAGAACAAATATTTTACAGATAAATAAGCTTTTTTCAAAATGAATGTTTGTCACTTAGTTTGGTTGCAATAATTAATAAACACAGATCAACTCTCAAATTTATTGATCATTATTATACATAAACATACAATTCGAAAAAAAACAACAACAACAATAGCATGTTTTATTTTATTAATATGAGATGAAAACAATACATATGTACAATAATTTAGAAAAAAGGTACATTTTTATGGTATTAATATGACACTATCAACTTTGAAACATTTTATTTAATATGTGATTCGTGTTTAGTAAAGATGCCGAGGAATTATTCACAGTTACAAATTAGATAATTGATTGATAATTTAAAAAATGATAAAGAAAAATACAAATGTACATGTATATGGTTTAAGAATAAACAATGTATATTGAAAGATTAACCATATTTTACTGACTTTTTTCCAGTTAAGTTTTGACTTATAATCGTCGGTCAATATGACAATTGAATTCTTAAAATAGTAGTAAACGTAAAAAACATTATAAATGATTGTATACATGTATATCCGTTGCTATTAATTACCACAATCATAAAGAAATAACAAGTAATATTCTAATCTCTACCATGCTAATCAAAGTTAATAATGAACAATGTCTTTCGTCCGTTCATTCATAAGTGATATACAATTCTGGTAAAAACCAATTAACCATTGAAAAGTTTATAAGAATATCTTGTCATCATATATCTACTAGTTCATTTTTACTTGCTGCATTTCTTGCTTGGACGCCCTTTGATGCTTTGCATCAATGCTTTTCTTGTATATAACATGTATTAAGTGTTATATTTTTGAACGCTCGGTTATTTTCTGCCAAACCGTTTTTGTATGACAATATCGCCGCATCAGATTTAGATCTAGTTATTATACTATTTCATATTAACACTAATACAAATCAATGATTTCAGGTTTATGTGTTTTTGTTAAACAGATTCGATCATTCCAATGGTGAAATGGGTAAAATTTTACACTTTACTGTATTTTTAGTTTTTACACATTAAATCAGCTTCGTGTTTTCATACAAATAACAGAAATCTGAATTTGTGCTGCTTTAAAGGTTTAATGTACGGTAAAAATGCACGACTAAAATATTATCATTGCTGTGAGTATGTATAATAAATAAATTTGCATCCATATCAATTTGATGCTAACACAGATCTATATTAGGTACCGGGCTTTACAAACTCAATAAAGTAGATAATTTTGTTAAGATAAACTATGATAGGTCTATAAATGAGGGATGTTGCATGTTTTCATTATCCCTTATGTACAGACAAAACAACCCGAGTCTGCAATTTTCATGTAATTTTGTTGTGATTAATGCTTCCGAAGGATCACACTTTATCAAGGTTTCAAATTAAAGTGCTAAAACAGACACAGTGACTGACATTTTCATCTTGTGACTTATTCTTAATATAGAAAAATAATCAAATTTTCTGAACAAAGTGCAATTATGCATGTATTACTACGCCCTTTGAATGACTAAAAATGTCAATAAATTACAACCTTTCAGGTTATCCACAACAAGAAAAAAACATGTTAAAAAGATAATGCAAGCTAGTATTGCCTACATAATATATAATGTGAAACCATATGGCTGGGCAGTTAAATGCTATACATGTTTTGATCGAAACCAGTTCGATGATTTTTCATATAATGTCTTCCTCTGTATTGCCTGAAGTAATTTTCAAGGCAATTTTGAACAAGTCTGAAATGTTTGTTCATAAATGGTACCATTAGATTTGCATATGCTTGAGCCCCTGTTTTATGGCCGTTTACAATATTCAGTTCCGAGTAATCAGGTTTCTCCTGCTTATTGATCTCTTCTAAAGATTCTAACATTCTCTCTATTGAAGAAACAAACTGTTCACGTGTAAATTTGAAATCTTTGCCAACAAGAACGTTATGTGTTTTAATGAAAATACTGGATACGTTAATTCCGAATTTCCATCCCGGCATAAACATTCTTACCAATCTACTTGGTTCTATTTGTTCTTTCCTTTCAGCCTTGCTAATTTCATACAGCAAAGACGCTACGATGACTTTAAAGCAAACTGCCAGATTTGCGTTTTCCCGACAGTTAATGTCATGCTTTATCACAAGCATTTTGAATGCATAAGACGGTATATATGAATATCCTCCTCCGCTGTTGAAGATGTATTTCAAAAGCTTGTAGCATTCTTTGTGATGATCGCTTAGGTTTCGGACAAGCTCGACCTCTGTCTGCCGTAAATGTTATACGAAAGCAAAGGCCATCATCACATGCCGTTGACTCATTACACGGAATTAGCATATATCTACCGTGTCTTTCGAGCCTTTTCCATACTCCTGAATGAAATGTTTCATTCTCTGCAATCACATTTCCGTGTCGTGACATGTTTACTTCTATTGCAAAGTCATATCAATAGTTATCGTCTCGGCCTTCTCCGGGTTTTTGATTCCCATATAAATGTATGCATGAACGCTGGACCGTGATTAACAACATCCTTATCGACCCGTAGTGTACCCGTGTTTCTGCTGCATCTTATATCTCCTGAACTTTGAATGACTTTTACGACCTCTGACATAAATGCGTTTGACAGACTGTCGTTACAAGGATCCAAAATGCTCTGAAAACGTTGATCTTTTCTTCTCACTTTCCGTCCAACTGATCTAATAAAACCAACTAATTCAGTGATCTTTCCGAAAAAATCATGACTGAAAGATCCCTTCAGGTAGTCCCCGAGAAGAAAAGGTTCCCAAAGAGATCGAAGGCGCTGATCCAAAACTTTAACATGTGCATATCCTTCTCTTTCTTTTCCGCTGCAATCGCGTTTAACTTTCACCCCATCCTGATGAGTTACAATAAGAAAATCAAACTCATCGGGGTTAACTATGCTCGTTCTTTCTGCCATGCTTCCAACTTTAAGTATTCGGAGTTTGTCATATGGACCTAACCATTTTACATTATTTGCCACTCGCAAAACAATGTCATGTACTAGTGTCTCTACAGCAAGAACAATGTCTTTTGTTTCATCCGGGGGTATTTGAAACTTAATCTTATTGTTCAGTAAATCTCGGAAGAAGTACGTTAGTTTACAGTTCTTCTCTTCTTCAACGACAGACGAACACGCCATTTCGGAAGTGGATATTTTAGTAGCAGGTGCCTTACAGAAGATATGATCTTTTTCTTTCAAGACGTTGATACTTGATATGAAAAAGAATAATTAACTTAATTAAGATAAGAAAAAACTTAATTAAGATACAAGCTATTAGAAATTACGAAAGCCTAATAGTGTCAAATAAAATTAAAAAAGGCGTTATAACGCGAATAAAAGCGTTATTACGCGAATCAAAAGGCGTAATTACGTGGAACAAAGGCGTAATAACGTGAAAAAAGCGAAGCAACGCAAATAAAGGCGAAGTAACGCGAATATAGGCGTTATAAAGCGAATTGAAAGGCATAATTACGCGAATCAAAAGGCGTTATTAATATCGCGAATAAAGGAGTTATAAAACGAATCAAAGGCGTAATAACGCGAATCAAGGCGATATAACGCGAATCAAAAGGAGTAGTGACGCGAAAAAGGCATAGTAACGCTAGGTTTTCCAATTCGCTTGATAACGCAAATTACAAACGCATTATACATCGCAACACTTTCATCATAGCCATACCCTCTCCATTACTATCAAATGCCCCTACGTTACTTTACCGCGCCAAGCGAAGAAAATCATTGACTCGGCAATTCTATCTGCGCTCAAGCCACTTACAACTCGCTCATGGAACTCAACTATCAAATATCCATTCTACTAACTCATCATTCCATTTCACGCAGTATCATCGCAACTTTTCTTTGTCATCACCTCACACTCACCTCTTGATTCATTCGTCATCTCTACATGTGCTTGCGACGAACTCTCAATCCACCGCGCTCACTTGGGCTGTATTCAAAAACAGTATTACTGTCTGCAATCACCATGCACTACAACTCCATTGATTTTACATATGTCAGCCTCATACGAGTAAAGACTTAATTTTCATTTCTCTTTATCTTTGTTATCCTGGTATACTTATCCCCTTAATTCTCGCCATTCTTTATGAACGCCTTTTGTCTTCGGCCGATTATACACGCTGTATATATTGGCGTTATTACGGCCTTTAGAGTCGCGATTATAAGCCTTTTTTCGCGTTTACCTTACCGCTTCCCTTCGATCTCTCGCGTACACTTATGCCTATTTCAATTCGCGTTATAACACTCTGCTCTTGCGTTAATTTGCCCTTTACCTTCTGCGTTTGCCCTACCACGCCCCTTTATGATTCGCGTAATAACGCTTTATTCGCGTTATAACACACTTTGCAACTTTTTTATTTCTTCTTACTATTCTAATATATGACCCACTCTGTTAGGTCTTTTGAAAGAAATAATCTATACACAGAACACCGCACCAAACCCCTGAGCCATGATCGTGAAAAGATTGGATTTGAGAATTCAAGTTAATTTTTATAACTTGTCAAATTCAAATATTCCATATCCTCTATACTTACCAAAATAATATACAAGCACACTAGTCAAGTATGCATTGTTAAAAAACTTTAATTTGGTAATGACATAAAAATGTTTTAGATAAGACGGGTTATCTATTTTTTTGTAGATTAAATATTGACGTTTCTACGATTAAATAGCTGTCCTTACAGTTCTAAAGGTATAAATTTTGGCTAAAATATTTTGTTTGCATACTTTCTAAAGTATGTTCGTAATTCAAAGTTTCGAAGTATTTATATAGCACATTGGCATTAAAATATTAAAAACATAGCAACATCTATTTTGAACAATTTCTCATATTTCGGAACTTCAAATGCAGTAGAGCAACGATGCCCAATTGATTCTAATTGTTTTTTCTTTAAAATTCTGTACAGTTCATGTATGAAAAATCCCCATTGAATTAACTAGGTAAATTTAACTTATTTTAGTTTATTAATTAAAGCACGTTCGTTCTATTTGAAAGGGTTTTGTATTGTGCACAATTTAGATGCCTTATTGTTCCATTTTCTTTTTGTTTTTAAGAATAATATCTTAGGTACTACCAATACTAGATAACCAAATTAGTTTATTAGTATAGGTAAAAGTTTATTAGTACGTATATTTACGAAAATGAAATTGGTCAGGCAAGCTTGGCCACAGTATAAGTTTATCTTTAGTTTAAATCGGCTTATGGTCGCTAAACCTCATTAAATGCCCCAACAGGTTCAATAAACGAGAGAATTTGTGTAAATAATAAACTTTAAAAACGAATACCACACCAAGGGAAATTTGGAAATCTCTAGCAGTAACTGTGTGTAAGGTTACAAAAGGTGAAATATGTAAAACACAAGAGTGATCATGTAAAAATAAACATAACAAAGGTACCATATACCTTACTAGGTTCTCTACTGGCACAGTGGTGATATTTGTGCATTTTTATTTATCTCGTGGCCAGCAGTTACTAACTCGTGAGCACGAGATATTAAGTGGTTCGCAGACATACTATTTCGTGGCCACGAGTAACTAAGTCGTGCGCACGAGACAACTAAGTGGTGGACACTAGCTACTATGTCATCTGGCAAAACGAGGTTACTAAGTCATGTGGCACGAGATAACTATGTCGTAGGACAAGAGTAACTCAGTTGTTCGCATGAGATACTATGTCGTGGCCACGCAGCTGTTATTTAGTCGTGGAACGAGATAATTAAGTGGGTTTGCACGAGTTACCATGTCGTAAACACGAAGTTACTTAGTCGTGCACACGAGATAAATAACACTTTATATTTGAATTGTCTTTAGTTAACTAGAACATGTGCCAATCTCTGACCCATACTTCACCCTGCCCTGTCACAGTGCTTATTATATATAAAATTATATGACTGGACAATGATTTTACATTTAATTGTTTGACCCAGATGCGCTCAAACATTATCAATTGCCAGCCTACTTGATCAATTGACACACCTCACATGCCACATACTACGCGCTCTCATATAAACCAACATGGCCTATTTTCCTCTCTAGTTTATCAGACATGGAATTTTACATGCAAGCTAGTCACTGGTAACTCTTGACCATTTGGGACCTGAATTACCCACCCTCAAACACCTCAGAAGGTCATCTTCTGGCAAATCGGGCAACTCGCTCTCTTCACCACACACTACAAATAAACCAGGGCTTATTAACCCCTCTCAAGTTAACTCGTTATGAACAAGGGTTAACAGGCCGTTATGTACATACTGATTCAATCCTAACAACAAAGGCATATCTTAGGTCAAAAATTAAAGTCTGCATCTATTGAGCCTTGGCTGGGAGATCACGTTAAACACTGATCCTACAAGACACTGTATGCAAGTTTAATGTGACTTAGTAACTCACGTAGACCACCCGACATATATAATAAATATACGCCGCACCGGGTCATCATCTGTGCGCACCGTAGTTCTCACTAAGCATTTGGGAATGAGCCTTGGTCCTATTCTTCGTAAATAAAACGATTCAGTAGTTTTTTGAAAGAACAAGCAACCCACCACACCTTCCTACACAAAGCACAATAAAAAATATAAAAAGGAAAAAAGAAGAAATAAAACCAGGTTCAAGATTTCACGAAATTTGCTATCAGTCATGTCTCGCAAAAAATCAGGACTTAACTCATGGCAATACCGATAAAGTATTCTCAAGATCAGCTATTGAGACTACGAAAATATAGCTAATCACAAACATCTTTTGTAAAACATTTGTGCTCGTTCTTTATGATAGCGTAGCTTGTTTTATTCATCACCCATCACTTTAATCATTTTAACTCTCATACAGCAAATAATTGTTCTTTATTTCATCTTATCAACATGCAGAAAAACCTAACAAAACACGCCATCATCCGTTAATATACGCCCATTCCTATGACTGCATACAAGACGCGCGTCGATCCTTCTAATCTGGCCTTCTTCAGGCTACAGTCTCACAGTCACCATAGTCTCAAAGACCTTTCTATTGCATCGGCCTCTTGTCAAATATACGAGGCGTCCCTCAATACAAAACGTTTTTCCACAATTTAGAAACAGAGCTTTTTAAAAACTGGTCTTTAAATCATTAAAATGTATCCTCTGCAGGTAATCATTTTAACTGGTTAGAAAGTTATTCCTTTCATAGTCAGATCATTTCTATAGTAAGCCACATGTATAATGATGTATAGAACTCATTGGCTTGATTTGTAATGAATCCTGTCTATAACAGTCAACTTGATTATTGACACATTTTAACTAGTTTTAGTTTCAAACTAAAGTATGTAACGGTTTTATAATTCCGGAAGAACAAACGTAAGAATGAAATTTAGCCAAGTAAAAGATCTTTGCCGATAAAAAGGTTATTTCTTGATAGTGCAAATTATACAGTATCACGTACATATTCAAAATTTTGTTTATTCGAATTATATTGTTTTAAAAATACCCCTTAAACTAATCATATTCGCATTTACTAACATATGTACTAATAACAACGATTCAGAATTAAACAATATATTACCTGAAGACAGCAAATATTTCCGCAGATTTTAACAAATATGTCAAAACATAATGTTAGAAAGGTTTGCGATGATCTAAGTTTTGCTTATGATTAAATCACTTTCTAAATATAGTAATATATTTTTTAGATTACAGGATATAGATAAGAGCCATACAAGTCATCAAGTATATTCACAACATAAGAACTTTACAAATAATTACATTTAAATCTCATAGTTTAAATAGTACAAAAAATAGTACAAACATCACCTTTATCATTGTACTATGATATTTTTAGTTATATTAATCATTTTTTTCATGAATACATTTTCAAGGAAATTATTACACGTATTTTCGACTTTTTTACCAATATATCATAATTATCCGAAAATATTTCTACATTTTTATGATAAGAGTGGATTGTCTTGTTTACTTAATATAAATTGCTGAATTACAAAAAAAAACAACAACAAAAAAAAAAAACAACAAAAAAAAACAAAAAAAAAACACAAAACAACAGAAGTATTTTAATGATAAAAAAGTTTCAAACAAAGTTTTTAGTCACATATTGATATTTCAAAAAAAAAAGCAGATAACGTAAGAGTAGGAATCCCAATTATCATATCGCCTAAGTTGTCAAGGAATGTTTACGTACATATCATACCCCCTGCATTGTCCCTAACATCAGTGTAAAGGAATGTTACGTACATTGTTTGTTTAACTTATGATAACATGAAAATGGCCATGATCATCTGCACTTGGCAAATCCTTCCCATTTGAAGTAAAATACAATATACTTGAAGCTAATCCCGCATTGTCAATAATTGTTTAATTTTATTCCCATTTACAAATTAACGTTTACAAACGTGTTTGGTGTTGATATTAGTCGTATATTAGTGCTATAGTTTATAGATCATTTTCACATTACCTCGATGAAAAGTTATGTCATAGAAATACTTTCCTTTATCTATATTTCTATTAAAGTGAGAATATGCCCATTCAAATGCAAATGGTAAGCGCACAGGTCAAAGTGAAAAAAATTTGTCATAACGTTACATACATTGTTTGTGTTAACCTTATGATTACATGAAATGACCATGCTTATCTGCACTTGTACTAAATTAAAGGCCATATCCTTCCCTTTGAAGCTAGTGCCGCATTATCGATAATATTGTTTAATTTTATTCACATTGTAACGACCAAGCGCCAAGCTCATTGATAATTTTCGAATAAGAAATTTTATCCGACTACTACAACACTATGAACACCGGTCTCCGTATTAATGGCAACATGAATCAATACCTTTTACATAATATATAATTATGTCACTGTACTTGATGCGAAAAATTTTATAGACCAATGTCAATTTATATCCATAAGATATTTAATATTCTACGTGAGAAAAACGTTGAATTTATCAGTTAGTTTCCCGGCTGCAGCGATTCCAAATGTAGGCTACATAACGGACTTTATTGTTCGAACAGCGCCGGCTGAAGCTATTGCGAATATAGCATAGATTAGATAAATACAGAATCCCTAAAGAAAGCCCAACACGGCAAAATTGAAAATGTTGCAGGCTCGGTTTGATTGAGCCTGTTCATGGACGGTACTGGAAAGTGCAAGTTACCGTCCACGCCCCCTAGCACCGGCTTAAGCAGAATTCAACATTTAAACATGAAATAGTAAAATTTTGAATTTAGAAACATCCGCAGATGTGTTCATACGGCGGTTATCATGGAACCTTCAATGTGACACAGTAGTGCAATTCCATGAAAAGCGGCGTATGGTCCCCAAGTAATAAAAAGCTTGCGCCCTAAACGAAAAAACAATGGGCAGAACTAAATAAAATGGAATTTTGAAGGGGGATCAGAGGTTATGAAGCCTGCGTATCACAGATAAGACGTCAAAAGACAAATTTAAAAAGCAGGCAACATATCCTAAGGGTGATTCAACATTATTCAAGTAGGAATATTGGAACCACCCAACTAGAAAATGCCAAAAAGTTGAAACTAAAAATACTACCAGCACAACAATAATGTCGTGCTGAACGATCTTATTCGTTCACAGAGCCGACTCGGGGTAAATTTATGCACTGACGTCATCGGCTATATGACGTAGATCTGACCCCTGATACTGTAAATACCCCGGCGCGTGCGTTCCGGCGGTCTGTGTCTGGATAGAACTTTGAACGGTAAACAAAGCCGTTTACAGACTAAGAAATACTAATAACACCTTACACCAAGGTAATATAATTATATTTGACAGTTTTTATTGTGCCTGATTTATTAGCCTCAGATAATTTTAGATTTCAAGACATCTTATTCAAGTGTATTGTTTTAATGTGACATATATAGAGAAATGCCTGATACCAGCTCCCATGTTGACTCACAGAAATGTTTATAAATATCATTTGGAATGTATCGTTAATGGTCAATCCATAAAAATAGTTGAACAGTCTTTTTATGTTAAAAACGACAGTTGTTTAATTTTATCCTAAACATTTTTCATTATCTATTATTGGTCAACGATTTTTATAGTAGCCAATTGAGCTCAACTTGATAGCGAAAATAAAGAGCATAATGTCATAATAAGTAATATGAAAAGTAAGATGAACAAGGGTAGGCGACATCAAATGAACACTTCCCTAATCAGACTGTCATAGCGAGTTCTCAAATAAATCAAATATTACTTGTGCACATGATACTTTCCTTACTAAACAAAGCAAATTGATGTGTAATAGTCTTCCATATTTTTCAAAGTTTTAGCTCTCTAAAATTTCGCTTGTATTTCTCTATACTGTCATATAATTCTCGTTCTTTATTAATATTAAAGATGAAAATCATTTTTATACGACCGAAAAATTATCGGCGTACATTATTATGCACCTGTCCGTCCGCCTGTTAGCAGATTCGTGTCCGGACTGTACCTTTTGAATCGGTGGAAGGAAATGGATACCACTTGTCAGAAATGTAAACCATAATGAGACGGTGTGCAGAGCGCAGGTTTGACCTTTCTCAGCTAACCTTTTAACTTAGAACCGATTGAAAGAATTTAAAACTATTTGGGAAAATATTACTTATGAGACGATGTACAGAACACAAATTTGAGCTTCCTGAGATCAAAATTATATAGTAAAGCATATATAAGTTTCGCTGTGTGAAACAACTCTGTCTAGAGCTTAGCTATTTATCATGTAGCAATGCCCTATTGACCTTTACAAAACTGGTATGAATCATGCCCCTCGGTTCAATATTGGCCCCGCTAAAGGAGGTCACTTGATTTATAAAGACTTTTATTAGAAAAACACATCTAAGACTTACTGTGTGAAACTAAAATGCCCAAAGCTTAGATATTTTGCATGTAACATCATTTTGTGGACCATAAGATAAATCGTATTAATAATACCCCTTAGGTAAATATTAACTCTGACCCCAGGGTTACTTCATTAAAATAATAGCTTTGTATAGCAAAACACATTCAAGTCTTATTTTGTGAATCTGCAATACCTAGGGCTTAGAAATTTGTCATGTCGCATTGCTTTGTGACTCTCTACAAAACTGGTATTGTTTATGCCCTATGGGCAAATATTGGCCCCGCCTCTGGGGTCACTAAGTTGATTATCTCTTGTAGGGAAATCACATTTCAGTCTTATTTTGTGAACTACAATGCAAAGAGTTTAAATATTTGTCAAGGATGCATTGTCTTTGTTGATCCCTAAAATTGATATAAATCATTCTCTTGGGGTCAATATTGGCCCAACACCCGGGGTGACATATACTATATAGACTACAATGAAACTTAAATATCAAGAGCTAAATATTTGGTTAAGGTAAAAGGAAAACAAATCTCACTTTTTGTGGATAACTACTATGCCCTTATATTTGGCATATGACATTGCCTAGTAGACTTCTTCGAAAGTGTTACTAATCATGCACCAAGGGTAAATATATAACCCCACCTTAGAAATCATATATTATCATAGGCATAATTAAGATAAAACGTTTTTCAGAAAAGTTTCTTGATTGGGTCTCTCCCTAATTGAAAGATTATTTTTAATTACTCATTTTATATTACTCTTACATTCGTGCGTATATTGCCCCGCATTGCAACGTTTATTTTTCAATATATTTTCAATACAATTAAATGTCAATCAATAAAAGAATGAACTTATAATATTCTAAAATTTTGATTTTTACTATGTTTTTATATTGCGTTTTCTTTTCTCTTTGGTATGTGTGTTTTTACGAAACTCAAGTTGAAACTAAGTTATTCTGGAAGTTTTTGTCAATGCATATATTCGTTGTATAATTCAATGTAACTGCAGTTGATATCAGAGCTCTTGTTTTAACATTTAAGTCAATTTGATTTTTTATCTGCACATGCTCATGCTTTAATCGGAGTAAAACATGGGAATTAGTTGTAAGGAGTGGGGTGTCATGCAATATGGTTAATAAATTTATCAAAAATTTCAGACGTTTATTCCAATGTTTAAATGTTTCAACATAGTCCTCCTTAGTTAAACCTTTTAACAATATTGATAACCTGTCTTCATGATTGAGACAAACTTAAACAAACCCCCCCCCCCCAAAAAAAAAAAAAAAAAAAAACAACATGCTTGTCAAAAAAAAATAAAAAACACAAAAAACAACAACAAACAAATTATTAAGTAAGTAAATAGTAAGAGTAAGATGTTCTGCACAAGAATTGAAAGCATTTATTGAGTAAGAATTAAATGTATAGGTATGATATTTTATTGACAAATAGTGTTGGTGTGATATATTGTTGACATTAGAATAGTTAACAAAATACAATAGATGCCTGCGACATGTACACAAATGAATTTCTCTTACTGACGAATGTTATATAAGCAATCTATAAACAGTATTTTCTGAATTTTTGACCTTAAGTTTCCAAGTGTAATGCACCAATATGATTTATTATTTCCCGATCAATATAGAGTCAATGCTTAAAGCTTTACCGTTTTCTTCCATATGACCTGAAATAATTGTCAAGGCAATTTTGACAAAGTCTGAAGTCTTTTCTCATGAATGGTACCATTAGATTTGCATATGCTCGAGCCCCTGTTTTATGGCCGTTGACAATATTCAGAACCAAATCATCGGGTCTGTCCTGTTCATTGATCTCTTCTAAGGATTCTAGCATTCTCTCTATTGACGATAAAAATTGTTCGCATGGAAATTTGTAATCTTTGCCATCAAGAATGTTGTGGTTTCTGATGAATATACTGGAGATGTTTATTTTGAATTTCTCTCCCGGCATAAAAAATCTTAACAACCTGCTTGGTTCTATTTGTTCCACTCTTTTTACCTTGGTAATTTCGTACAGCAATGATGCCAATATGACTTTAAAGCAAACTGCCAGATTTGCATTTTCTCGACAGTTAAAGTCATGCTTTATCACAAGCATTTTGAATGCATAAGACGGAAGATAAGAGTATCCTCCCCCACTGTTGAAAATGTATTTCAAAAGCTTGTAGCATTCTTTGTGATGATTGCTTAAGTTTCGAACAAGCTCGACCTCTGTCTCCGTAAATGTTAAACGAAAACAAAAGCCCGCAACACATGATGTTGACTCATTACATGGAATAAGCATATATTTTCCATGTCTGATGAGCTTTTCCCACACTTGTGAATGAAATGTTTCATTCTCTGCTATCACATTACCGTGTCGTGACATGTTCACTTCTATTGCTAAAGTCATATCTATATTAATCGTCATTTTTCTATTATGCTTTGATTCCCAAATAAATGTTGGCATAAATGCTGGGCCGTGATTAACAACATGCTTGTCTACAGTTAACGTACCCGAGTTTCTACTACATCTTAAATCTCCTGAATGTTTAATAACTTTTTCGACTTCTGACATAAATGCATTTGCCAGACTATCGTTATACGGATTTAAAAGACTCTGAGAACTTTCACTTTGTAATGGGTCTCTTCGCAGCCATTTTCTGCCTACTGATTTAAAATAGCCATATAATTCAGTAACCTTTCCAGTAAAATCATGGCTAAAAGATCCTTGCAAGTAGTCCCCGCGAAGAAAAGGTTTCCATAGAGACTGAAGGCGTTGATCAGTTACTTTCACATGTGCATATCCCTCTCTCCACTTACACACGCGTTCAACTTTGACCCCATTTTGGTGAGTTACAATAAGGAAATCAAACTCATCAGGGTTAACTATACTCGTTCTTTCTGCCATGCTTCCAACTTTAAGTATTCGGAGTTTGTCATATGGACCTAACCAGTCTACATTGTTTGCAACTCTTTTAACGATATCATGTACAAGTGTCTCAGCAGCGAGAACAATGTCTTTTGTTTCATCCTGAGAAGACCGAAAAGAAACACGGTTGCTCAATAAATCCCGAAAGAAATATGTAAGTTTACAGTTTTTCTCCTCTTCGACGGCGGATCGCTGAGGTTTTGAGCAAGCCATTTTGTTGTGGAGTGTCTACTCACTGTAAGGTTTCTTAACCGAAAACACAAGCTTTTTTTTACACAGTCTGGTTACCATCCCTGCAAATTATGGCAATACTATCATGAAAATATATGAATGTAACTAAAAATGCGAGAAAAGAGAGCACACCTTGCAAAATGGCGAATGGCGCTCAATATTTAAGACAGATTTTTAGTCCAATATTTTGTCAACAAATTTATTCCTCATCAGGAATATTTTTTCGTATTTTACAATAATATTTTAAGATAATATAGAAATAATAAGTAAAAATAATAACGTTCAAACCTTACTTTTTACGCCCCTAATTTTGTCAAAACATATAAAATAATATAACAAAAGGGCCATGATGGCCTTGAGGTCGCTCACCTGTATATAGGCCCCCGGAGCGGGGCCAGTTTAAACCCCAGGGCTGTTATTTGAACAAACTTGGAAGACACCCATTAGAAGATGTTTCATGATGTTAAGTTTTTACTACACACATATAATGAAAAAGAATGACCTCTGCCCCCACCCCCGGCAGTACCAATTTTAACACAAGGGCTTTTATTTGAACAAACTTCTTAGACACCCACAAAAAGATGTTTCATGCTAAACATCTAACCTCTAGCTCATTGGATTTTTTAAAAGAAGATTTTTAAGTTTTTGCTATACACATATAAGGAAAATCAATGACCTCCGGGGCAGGGCCAATTCTGACCCCAGGACTTTTATTTGAACAAACTTTGTAGACACTCACTGGAAGATGTTTCATGCTTAATATCTAAACTCTAGCTATTTGGATTTTTTCAAAAAAGATTTTTTAAGTTTTTGTTATACACACATAAGGAAAATCAATGACCATCAGGGCGGGGCCAATTTTGACCCCAGGGCTTTTATTTGAACAAACTTTGTAGACACCCATTAGAACATGTTTCATGCTAAATATCTTAGCTCTAGCTCTTTGGGTTCTTTCAAAGAAGATTTTTTAAGTTTTTACTATATGCATATAGGGAAAATCAATGACCCCCTGGGGCGGGGCCAATTTTGACCCCAGGGCTTTTATTTGAACGAACTTGGTAAACACTCACTAAAAGATGTTTCATGCCAAATATCTAAGCTCTAGCTCTTTGGGTTTTTTAAAAGAAGATATTTAAATTTTTTCTTTCGGTTGCCATGGCAACCAGAGTTCTGCATGGAATTAAATTCTTTGAATAATTTTTAAAGGTGACCACCAAAGGAACATTCCTGTGAAGTTTGGATGAAATTGGCTTAGTGGTTAATGAGGAGATGTCATTTAAAGTAAAAGTTTACGGACGGACGGACGTACCAATTTTTCAGGTTTATGAGCTATTTCTATTGTTCTTTTCTTTTGTTTCCTTGTGGGCTAACTATTGTTTCCTTATGAGCTAACTATTATTTACGGAATGAAATCCTTTGTTCTCTTTTGTCCCAGTGTACTGTTAGTTAGCTCATATACCTAACATGTTTGTGCGGACGGACGGACGACGGACGGACGGACGGACGCCGGACGAAAAGCGATCACAAAAGCTCACCCTGTCACTTTGTGACAGGTGAACTAAAAACATTGTAAATTTTCTTAACTTATTAACATAAAATCGTTTACCTGACACTTCATTGTAATGACAACAAAATCATAGCAATAAAAACCAACATGATGATCAGTAACATTTAGTTGTTCTAATTTTTATAACATTTGTCAATTTTAATTATTCTTTTCTTGACAAAGTTTAACGTCTTTGTTCCTATTTATAGTACATAAAATACATAGCTCATGTTTGTACAATAAAATATCTCTGTTATCTTGAGTGCCTATTGAATATTTACTTTTCCATGATTTATAACGGACTTGACGTACTTGCTTTATATATTTATGCTTGTCACAAATGGTTTAATGCCACATCTTATCTATGTGTATTCCACCTAAAGAAAGTTTCAAGAGCTTAATTTGACGAATCGTTACAGTACCAATTTAGATTACAGAACAGGCTCAATCAAACCGAGCCTGGAACATTTTCAATTTTGCCGTGTTGAGCTTTCTTTAGGGATTCTTATTTTCCCTATTTGATATCATTTTATTTGTTTAAGATGTGTGTGTTTTTTTAAATTATACAGCTTTATTCTTGAATAAATGAATATGTAAATAAGTTAATTGTGAAAATATAATATATATAAGCGAAACATTTTGATAAATAAATCTAATAATAAATTAGTACAATGCAATTTTTGTATTTCTTTTAATTCAGTTTATGAAATAAGAATATATACAACCTAGCCATGTATTTTTTACCTTTTTTAAAAAATATTTGTATTCCAACTATTTGAAAAAAAAATATATCCCCGTAATCTTTCCTGTAGCCCAATGTCTACATTATTAAAGAGATATGTACAAACTAATTCTTTTAAAGTATTTAAACAAAATAATTGTACCACTAAATAACTATCAGAAAACGTTTCGCGGTTCATCATGCTCTATAGGAATGATTAAAATTTAAGGATCCTTAAAATCGAGAATACACGTTAAAACTATTCAATTTATAATTTGATTTTATTAGATTTTTTTCAAAATGTTCAAATAAAAGACTTCGCTAATGGTTTTGTTTTCTAAATGTGATACATTACTTGCTAGCAATGTTAAAAGAAGATATTGAAAATTGTTATGTGTACTTAACGTTATATTGTTCATATCCTAGAACTTATTATCTATTCTTATATTTGACAAGTTTTAAATATTTATCTTGTTATTATTTAAAGTAATACTTATAAATATTGATATATTGGTTAACATAATAAGAAAAAATAATAAAAGAGTACCAGAATTAATAAAATAGTTCCGCACTTTTTAAGTATTGTTCATTTATCGATCACCTGTCCGTATGATTGAGACAAACTTAAAAAGTTTGGCTTGAGATCAAATCTTGATAAGGAAGTAAAGTATATTCAGATTTACGGGAAAAGAGATAAGGTGACATGAAAATTAAGTTATCATATATGCTGATAATAATAAAAGTTGCAATGTCATTGTGCGATTATGTGAATTTATTACAGTGTTTCAGCTCAATCGACAATTGACATTATTTATTTCATTGATAGCAGAAGTTTACTGCATGAACAATGCAAATTTATAAGCTATACATGTATTATTAATACTTTTGTTTTAACATTTAAACAAGTGGTTGAAATTTATATATTATTTGATAGTCACAATGTAAAGACTACTCACTGGAAAACTAATTTAAGATATATTTTAAATCAGGAATGTTATGTGAAATAAATTAAACGTGATAAAGCGGCTTTAGCTTTTCTAAATGTTAAATATGTTATTCTTTTAGATAAATCGTTTCATATAATTGTCAAGTCAAAAGAATAAAGGTAGAAAATGAAATTTGAAGTGATTAACACACACAAACAATAAGGAAACTCCTCGATACCTCAAATCTACCCGTCCGCTCTCTAAATGTGAATTAGTAAAGCCACGATCTTCTATTTTTAGAAACGAACTCTAAATTAATAGCTCTCAGGTTGAATGCTTAACAGTGATATGATGCAACTTTTCCGAGATATAATTTCTTAAATTTGAAACAACACAGAATGACAAAAAAGCTGAAGGCCGCTTAATTTTAAATCGAGTGCATAAAAATACCAAACATGTATAAAATATTGTCAATATTCTTAAAAACACAAGAAAGTTAATTTCATGAACAATATAAAATTATTCAATATTAATAATATTTTTTTAACAATGTTTCTTAACAATGTTCGTGACGTTAACAGCCTAACAGCCTAGCAACCCAACTTAGAATAGTTCAAACATTAAAACCGTTGGAAATGCATTAGTAGCACTTCCTTAGATGACTTTTTAAATACCGTGATCTTTATTTTTTAAGATATTGAATTTTCTGACGCTTTGAAATTGTGAAGTTAGCAGCCTGTCAGCTATAAGAAAACTATGGATACTTTAATTATTATATCCGTCGGAAATGAATCAGAAGCACTTTGTTAGACCATTCTACGCATTTTGTCAGTATCGTGATCTTTATTATTTAAGACGTTATAGTTTTTTTTTCATTCTGACGCATCTTCGAAATTTGTGTAGTTTACAGCCTAGCAGCCTGAAGAAAATTAAGGGTATTTAAAACATTTTATCCGTCGGAAATGAATTGGTAGCACCACCTAAGATCATTCCGTGCCTTTTTTCAATTTCGCGATCTTTATTTTATAAGATCTTGCACTTTAAAGTTTTCATTCTGACACACTTCGAAATTTGTGAAGTTAGCAGGCTAGCAACCTTGCCAAGAATAATCCAATTAACTAGATTTAAATTATTATATATCAATTTTCAGTTATAGCGTACTTTTTTAATCTTAAAAGTTCAGCATTTATAAAAAGGATCACGACATTGAATAAAGGCATGGAATGACCTAAGGAAATGCTGCCGCTGCATTTCCGACCGTTTTAATGTTTGTAATATCCTGAATTTTCTTAAAGCTGCCAGGCTGTTAGGCTGCTAACTTAACATATTTCGGAGCTTCAGAATACAAAAAAGTTCAGCAGTTTAAGAAATAAAGATCACGATATTGAAAACTTGCGTGGAATGATTTGAGGATGTTCTACAGATGCATTTCCGACCGCTTTCATGTTTGTAATATTCTTAGTTTTCTTTAAGTTGTTTGGCAGCTAGGCTGCTAGGCTGTAAACTTCACGAACATATTATTCTATATCAATTGTTAAAATCCAGTCCCTAAAAATAAGAAAAAAAACTTATACTACTTTTCAATCAAATATATAGCAAAATTGGACGCTGTAATTATCCTATATTGGTCAGTTAAGTGCGTTTGGTCTTTTCCATGTAACGTCTATGATAAAAGTCGTTAACGACAAAAGGACCTGAATGAATTCTACTGGAGCGATGCAATATCGAACAATAACAATATCAAATATGATAAACAAGATCACCAAGGAAAGGCGGCGTTCAACGAACGCAGCAGTCGTATTTCCATAATATTAAACAGGTACAATATGGGAATATTGCTGGACTCATACACAATACTTTTGATAAAGCAAGCATGCATATTTACATGCAAATCAGTCGACCAGTTGTCTATATATAATCCCATTATATATATCAGAAAAATGATGGAATCTGAAATTAAATAAGAGTTTCTTAATTAAATGTCAACAAATAAAGAAATAGACAATACTGATATCTTGCTAAATTGAAAGAATTTATATTTGTGTTAATAGATTGATGAATTTGTAAGTAAAGTGTAATCTGTGTATCTTTTAATACTTTTATTTGACCATTTTATTTTATTTATTACTTTTACTTTTTATTTTATTTCTTTATTTCTTTATTTATTATTTTTTCTTATTTCATA
Organism: Ruditapes philippinarum; assembly: GCF_026571515.1. Taxonomy (NCBI): domain Eukaryota; kingdom Metazoa; phylum Mollusca; class Bivalvia; order Venerida; family Veneridae; genus Ruditapes; species Ruditapes philippinarum. The sequence goes on from NW_026865029.1 coordinate 94,198, forward strand.
TATATTTTCCATGTTTTTTATTTACGACAATGCTATAGCATATTACATTAGTTACAATAAAACTCAATTGAGAAATTCAAACAATGTCTTCAACCTCTAGTGCACTATCAGTCGCGCTTGCGGTGGCGAGTTCGTCTACGGTGACAAGCGAGGACCTCAAAAGGTGATTACCAAGAAGAAATGAATGGTGAAATTTTCACCAAGTGGCTTAATCAAAAGCTAACCCCATGTCGTATGTAGGTGCAATTTACATACATGACACAAACACGAAGTACCCGTGCATTGAAATAAAAAAGAAATTATTTTAAAGAAATGGAACTGCTGGGGTTTAAACCCGTATCGGTATGATAACACTGCACTACAACGTCTTACTGCTAATACCATTTTCAATAAGTAGCTTTATACTATCCAAACACACACAACAAAACTTATCTGAAGTGCACTGATCTATGTTATATTAACAACGGTTCCGTCACCAGTACAGTCAAACAAACAAGCGAAGACACAACAAATAAGCAAATACTCGTACAAACCAGACACAGTATTTCACGGAGAACGCAATATACCAGTGACCAATAGGACAAGATACACAGGTTACACAAGTAAGTGTGCGTTTTACCGTAGTTTTACCTGATTTATTTTCAAGGATCTAACACTGCAACACTAACACCCGATTCCGAGAATAACAAAACTGATGTCCCACTTAAGACAAAAGTTCAGAGTTTGATAGGTAATCAGTTTACTTAGCTGTTAAAAGGAATTACAGGTCAGCCATGTTTATTATGTTTAATTATCTGTTTTTAATAAAATTTTATAAGTATCGTTATTAATTCGGCTGGGATTGATTTTGTTGAATATGCATCTTATGTGTTGCTATTAAAATATACATTAATTATGTGTTCTTATTTCTGTCTTAGAAAATAAATATCAGAGATTCATGAGACAAGATGTTTATTTGGCAATCATTGATGGTAAAAGTTTGAAGAATGAATTTCAAACTTTTAATTATAATTATACTGTAGAATTGCAGAACTGACCTGAACTTATACATGTATAAGAAGATCTCATGCTTTAAAATGTGTGCATCAAAAATTAGAGTTTACTCCATATATGTACACATTGCAGATAGCCTGCTAAACTCAGGGGTATATTCGCAAGGAATAAGATAGATAAAGGAACACATGGGGTGGCATTGAAGATATGTACAATATCGTGTCTTGCAGACATTATGGGCATCATGTAGCATGTACCTCCAAATCATAAAGATGACCACAAGATGACCACAAGATGACCGTAAGACTGTTTACTATTTAAAACTGAATCTCTGAAGTATAATATTCTAAAAATATATACAACATCGTTTCATTGCCTCATTTAGAGTCAAATACTAAAAAGGAGCAGGGTAGTAAATATACGATACATACTAAAATCAGATACAATGTATATGACTGTATCCAAAACAACAAATGTGACAATAACAATTTATTACACGCCCGTTTAACTCACAACGAGTGAAAAATGTCCATCGGTAAAAATGTTGTGAGCAACTTCCGTTCCTCGTTGTGAGCACCCATCTTTGACGTGTGACACGATAAACAAGGTGAGTTTTTCATAATTTTTGAAGATTACAGACATTTATGTAAAAATATCGAAATGCAGTTAGCTAGCGATGTGTTTTCCGAGTATGCACATGTCAAGATATTACATTATGGACAATTTGATGGAAATACCGTGCGACGCGGTCACTCGGGGTAGCTGGAAAACTGGAGACAACTTCTCTTTGGACCTAATTTAACATTGAAAACGTCGATTCTGGTGACGTTTTGTGCATTCTAACCTAAAACAGATTCCCACAAGTCTTCAGCGTAAATTATTATCTGAAAGTCTTCATAGAAACGAAGATATACCCTTTTTTGCTTTAATCCTCGTTGTGAGCACCATAACCTCGTTGTGAGCAAGACAAGCGCAGTGCGTGTATGGTTTTAATATGTAATTCAGATGGTGAAAATATAATTTTCAATCTACCACAGCAATTAAAACGTTTTTGCACAGCAGCATTTCTTTGCAAGACGTTGTGCATACCCCAAAGGGAGGCATATTAGTTTTGAACTGTCCGTCTGTCAGTCCGTCAATCTGTCCGAAAACTTTAACATTGGCCATAACTTCCTTATTAGTAAACGGATTTGATTCATATTTGAACACAACATCCCTTAGCACCTTCCTACGGACCTGTATTTTTTACCTTGACCCCTGAATGGCCTTTACCTTGAAGGTCAAATTGTCCAAAAACATTTAAGATTGGCCATAATGTCCTGGCATAATGTTTAGGCACAACACATCTTTGGACAAGGCCTTTCAACTATCCTATATTCTTTTGACCTTGACCCCTGAATGACCTTCACCTTGAAGGTCAAATTGTCCAAAAACTTAAAAATTGGTCATAACTTCCTTATTAGTATACGGACTCTACTCATATTTTGAAACAACTCCCCTTCACCGTAGGGAACGTGTTACAGTATCGCGTTTTTCGGTTACAGTATAGAATTTTCAAGATGGAGGATTATTTGTTGGGAGGACAGGTAGGTGATTTTTATTCCGGTCCATACTACAAGTAGTTTAGTTTCTAAAATATGTTTTTGTGCTTTGCTTGTAAGGAACAGAATTCGGTTTCTAGTCATATATTTCTTTAGACCCTGCACCGCAGATTTATCGCTTTATTGTCTCAATAATATGCAGATTTGACAGTTTGAAAATTTGAATCGAGAGACTAACGCATTTTTCTGCAATTTCGACATTATTTATGCATGCCTAGAAAAAGTAAATCTGCAAAACGTTAGTCCTTTATGTTTAGAAACGTTTATAAAAGTAAATGACCAGTTGAACCTATTTTCCTGTTCGTTAAATGCGTTTGAAAAAATAAACAATGTTACAGTATAGAGCGAGGTAATTTGTGCAAGGTTACAGCATAGACCTAGCGATTTGTATCCGATTTTGTTACAGTTTATACCCAGATTTCGGTTACAGTTTAGACTTCGATATTTTCTATATATACTAGGTAAAATGTATGAATGTTACATAGACTTTTAAATCTCTGTGAGCTTATTGGCCCGATGGCTATTCGTCCGTCTGTCGTACATATGTGTGTGCAATCTCATCCGCTCAGTAACTACTTGACTAAATGTGATGAAATTTACATGACTTTCTACCAATTAAGTTGTTCAAATGGTTTCGGTTGCAATCGGGGATACGAAAACCCAAAACATAGATTTTGAAAAAAGGCAATGTTTAAAGACCCTTCTCATCTCGAACCAAAAGCATTCAAATCAAATCATGATCATGGCGTCATTTCGAATGCTTCTTTGTTGAAGTTACGATTATTTTGTCATTATTAAATTAAAAGTCGTTTTTCTTTATTTCAGACATCCTGTATAGCAGTTTTCAATTTTCTGAAAAAGAAAATAATATTGAAAGTTAAAGAGTATAAATTAAGGTCAGACAATTACAATATTTTCTCTAGTGAGTCTGATGGAGGTACATAATAGTGGCAGAGTCGGGATAAGGCCGTCGACTTCAAATCATCTTTCATTTACTGCTGTAGTTGAAATCCAATCATGACTTTGGATTCTTTGTATGTGAGGAATCTATCAAGCTAATTTACGGAAGGTCGGTGGTTCTAGTCAGGTGCCTGCTCGTGTCTTTAATGTTTCACAAAGGGTATCTGGGGTCTTTCTTTACACTAAAGCAGGAATGTTTTCACATGACTTCAGTGTCGTTGAAACTTAAAATCCAAGAGAGCCAAACGTAACAAAATAGAGTTAAACATAATCCCTAAAGAAATTCCAACACAACAAAATTGAAAATATTCATAAACCCTTTTAAACACTTACAAAATACATTATGGTAGATGGAAATTTTAACTTAAAATAAAATTTAAGGTTGCAGTATTGCTCACTTAAATACTGTTTAATCATTCTAAGGGTACTGCCTGTCTGTTAATTGTGTCTTTTGACAGCTTATCTATGGTATGCAGGCTTCATGACCTCCGATTCCCTCTCAAAATTTAATTTTGTTTAGTTTCACTCATTGTTTTCTCGCTTAGGGCACTCGCAATTTTTAACCTGGGGGTAATATGCCGCTTTTCATAGAATGGCAATAACGTGTAACATTGAAGGTTCCATGATAACCGCCATATGAACACATCCACAGATGTTAAAAAATCTGAAGTGTACCAGTTCATGTGTAATGTGAATTCTGCTGAAGCCGGTGCTAGGAGACGTGGACGGTAGCTTGCAGTTACCACTACCGTCCATGAACAGGTTTAATCAAGCTGAGCCTGCAACATATTCATGTTTTCCGTGTTGGACTTCTGTTAAGGATTATTTTTTCTCTATTTTATTACTAATTGGCAATATTATAATGTGTAATGATATCAAGCAATAATCTTTCTTCTCTCAATACAATTCGATAAAAGTTACTGTTGTTGTCGTGAAAACAGTCACATTAGGACATTACCTATTCTGCAAAAAGTCTCAATCTGAAACTTAAAGTAAGAAAAATAGCAAACTATAACTTTTCTGCTGAAGAAAAAAAGTAATACATGTACAACCTTGCAAGAATGTATTTAATAGAAAGTTATGAGTTATTTCATAAAAATAATGGATACACGAACTTTGTTTGCAATTTGGCAAGAATCTAAACTGTAACAGAAATCTGGGTATAAACTGTAACAAAATTGGATGAAAGTCGCTAGGTCTATGCTGTAACCCTTCAAAATTAACCACGCCATATACTGTAACATTGTTTATTTTTTCAAACGCATTTTACCAACAGGAAAATAGATTCAACTGGTCATTTACTTTTATAAACGTTTCTAAACATTAAGGACTAAAGTTTTGTAGATTTACTTTACCTAGGCATGCATAAATAATGTCGGAATGGGAGAAAAATGCGTTGGTCTCTCGATTCAAATTTTTAAACCGTCAAATCTGCACATTTATGAGACAATATAGAAATAAATCTGCGGTGCAGGGTCTGAAGAAATATATGACTAAATACCGGATTCTGTTCCTTACAAGCAAAGCACAAAAACATCTTTTAGAAACTAAACTACTAGTATCGCATGGACCGGAATAAAAATCACCTACCTCTCTTCCCATAAATAATCCTTCATCTTGAAAATTCTATACTGTAACCGAAAAACGCAATACTGTAACACGTTCCCTACGGTGATAAATCAAAGGACAAAGCACCACTTCAAGGGCATTGTCAACTTACCGTGATAGTTCTTGTTTTACATAACTTTGTCAGTCTTCAGTTCAGGATAAACACATGTATGTGTGTATCACACAGATTGTGAAATTGTTGAAATATTCATAAAAACCCCGTGATGTTCACTCGTGCCACACTAAAGTATACGAAATAAAATACCTGGTTTACCTCCACTGATTAGTTCTTCTGTTAATCTGATGACTTGTGAATAGGAAGAATAATTTTCAAAAAAAGAAAAAGAAGAACTATTGCAAAGAAAAACTATTGTACAAAAACGTTTTGATTGCTTTTGGTAGATTGAAAATTGTATTCTTGCCATTTGAATTACATATTAAAACCAGACAAGCACTGCGCTTGTCTTGCTCACAACGAGGTTATGGTGCTCACAACGAGGACTAAAGCAAAAAAGAGTATATCTTCGTTTCTACGAAGACTTTCAGATAATAATTTACGCTGAAGACTTGTGGGCATCTGTTTTATGTTAGAATGCACAAAACGTCACCAGAATCGACGTTTTCAATGTTAAATTAGGTCCAAAGAGAAGTTGTCTCCAGTTTTCCAGCTACCCCGAGTGACTGCACCGCACGGTATTTCCATCAAATTGTCCACCAACAGGCAATATCTTTACATGTGCATACTCGGAAAACACATCGCTAGCTAACTGCATTCCGATATTTTTACATAAATGTCTGTAATCTTCAAAAATTATGAAAAACTCACCTTGTTTATCGTGTCACACGTCATAGATGGGTGCTCACAACGAGGAACGGAAGTTGCTCACAACATTTTTACCGATTGACATTTTTCACTCGTTGTGAGTTAAACGGGTTAAACTTTTCTCGCTAATAAAATATATATATGATGTATCATAAATTCTTTTTAAATATTTCTGACAGAATATATGGCCGTATATAAACAGATATTTGCAATACAACCGTTTATATAGGGCCACAAAACCTGTCAAAATCTTTATGACTAATAATATAAGCGGATCAAAATTTTTTTTGATGTAATCATATTTTTGTTTATAATACTGTTGGCAATAAAGAAAAGGTTGATCTGAGTCAAATTTCACTCTTCAATGGGATACCCCGGGTTAATCCATTAACCCTTTTCCCTGGTAGAAAGTTGTTCCAAGTCTTAGCCAGGTAATAGCCTTGTCAATCTTAATGTTTTGAGAGTAATTGGCTAAAACGCACTGAAGAATTGTTATGCTAATTTGATGGCAGCTATTTTGAATTTTTGTTTACCATTTATCTATTACATATTGTCTTATTATATATAAGGCATCGGTGGGTGAGTTTGAAACAGGCTCAATGAAACCCGGTGAGATTTAGAACAGCTTTCGCTACCATGTCTGCTTTTTAGTTTCCGGCTATCTCTATGTGTGCTGGGCACCAAATAATAGTTATATTAATTTGGGGAGGTACGGCAAATCAGAATTATTAGTTATATGAGTTAAAGATGTGTCAACAACCGGAATCATAAGGGCCGAGGGCATATTTCTAGCTGGTCGTCGTTCGGAAGTAGGGACATCTTTCACGTCTCAGTCTTTCACCAACAGATTAGAACTTACTACGAAGGGGGAGTGGGGGGGGGGGGTTCTTTAAACTTGGAATAAGCAATGCCACAAAATCAAAGAATGCGATACACCTGTTTTTTTTTATCCTATTGGACCTAATCCGGGTATGGTGTTTTAGGGTCTGTTTTTGATTTCAGCCTCAACATCTTGGTCCCGAGTTGCTGTAGGCCACAGGTCCCCAAGTGCCACCCTTATGGCAGTGATTTGAATAATATCTAGTTTTTTAAGAACATTGTTATTAACACTAGAATAGATTTGTGCAACCCACTCTATTTTTGAACATTAAGGATTATATAGAAATATAATGCTACTTTACCTCGTTCCAAAATCAGCGCCTTTTAATATACGCATGACATTCACTTTCTCATCAAAAGATTTTTTTTTTCAAAAAAAGTTTACGTGTAATCTGTTAAGTTTGAGAGACAACCGAAACCTTACAAGCCTGGTATGTGAAAATTCCTTTTGTTAACAAGAATAAGTAGGCTACAGAAGCTGGTCTCAAAGCATTGCATACAAGCTAGTGTCACTAGTTCTCGCACACTTCGTAAACTTCGTATCTCATGTAGAGTCGTCATGTATGTCATTTATAGGGATATAGGCAAAAGCTAGAAAAGGTAAGTTTACAAAGACAAATTTTACAGACCACCATCCCTATTCCTCCACTATGTTAAAGTTAACAACAGTCTTTCCTGATCTATAATCCTTTAAAATAAAACATACTTTTTTATTTTGTTTATAACCTTAGCGACAGATGGGTGCGAGAAAGAACAGCCAAATATGAATACCGGCAGTGGAAATAATCTCCGCTTGAAAAAATAGCAACAATGATCTTTCTTATTTTGTCTTTTTTGGTCATTAAGGTATAAAAAAAATATCTGCCTAAATGGTTTTAATGCGAATAAATAAATGTAAAGGGCAAAATAAATTAAAATAAATTAAAATAAATTAAAAAAGCCCACAAAAACAACAACAACAAACCCGCCTAAAACAAAACAAAACAAACAACCCTACACAACCGCGATTAATAATTGACTTTAAGAGGCAATGCAGAATTTGAATATATTTATGGTGACTTACTTTATGACTCTTTTCCAATAAAACGAAATACATTTTACTTCCTTATTCAGAAAAGATTTGACACAGATTGCTTTCGTCGTAAATCACACAGTTATTTTATACATTAAAATTTAAAACGAATAACATATTGTCACTGAATAAAATTTGAAATATCCGAAATATGATATCATTATCTTAATAAATTATTATTAGGATTATGACTAGTGCAAAACATTTTTTACGACAAAGCTAACACACTTAAACATTTTATGTTATTTAAGGTAATAATAATCAAACTGCTTAAAGTTTCAAGCGTGGAAATATTAACATTAGAAGTTGTCAATAAAGGTAAGTCAAACTTAATATACAGTACAGTTATTTCTTAAGATATAAGTAACAGAAACAAAAAATGTTGACGATTGAACAAAAAAGTAAAAGAATACATAAAACATAATTGAATGCGTGGCAATTTTTAACGTCCAATTTACATGATTTCAATTTAAGCATAATCTCAAAATTCTACCAATTATCCATATTATTTATAACAGAAGAAAGAAATCGACTAAAGTGTTGCCTTATTGTAGGAAAAACCATTGCCCTCTAATGTAACAAAAACATGTTTAAGGCATGTTTGAGTAGGCCAAACTGGTTGTAGGAAGAGGACAGAAATAAAGGTCAATACTGTATTGACATTTATATAATGTCAAAATTAAGCGGCCAAAATTTGTAAACTTTATTTGTTTAAGTCAGTACGTTGACGTTTTTTTTGCATTGTCTAAAATAACCCTCAACGCAACGCAACGCTTATCATTTAATTCCGGCTAAAAAAACACACACATTGATTTTCCATTTAATTATGAACATATTTCTTTGTTATCTTTTCCACTTTAATTCTTTACTTGATATTTGTAAGATTTTCAAATTTTATGTTTTTAGGCCTTTAGACCTCATTGAAGGGGATGTAAGGTCTTACAGTTCAAAAACAGTTTACAGGACTGCGTTTTCCAAGTCTCACAACACGAAAAAAAGACGGCATTGTTGCCAGGCTTAGAAAACCTAAATGAGAGAAAACCCAAAACATAACTTTGTTCTAAATCGAATCGCAGTTTATACATAAAATGTCAAAAGGTATTTTTTTTCAAACATTTTTTATTTTCGTTGTCTTATTACAGTGTACAAAAAATACTCATTAGCCATTTTCCTGAGCCACCTTTTAATTCTTTTGCATTTTGGAAATAATTACACTAATTTAAGTGATTTAGTATTTGGAAGTTAGAATACCATTTTGTTTTTGTTTTGCAACATTAATCAATACTTTTTCAAATTCAACATTTTCATTCTTTCAAGTGTTAAATACATGTATCGCACATGTTCTAAATCTATTATTAAATCATTATAGATAACATCTTTACCATTTCTACAGAAGAACAAAAATATTTATTTATAGACACAATGTCCCTTTACCGTCCCTTAACATAGCACTGATCAAGATATTAAATGTTAAAAATGTGTTTTAAAACATAACGAGTGACTCGCCTATCAAACTAGTTTATCAAATACATCGCGTGGAAATGCGATACAGAAATGCGAATATTTTACGATTACAAAACCATCATAAATAATACATAAGTAAATACAACTTTATCTACTCCAAAGGATTAAACTGCGTCTTCTGGCATGTTGCCAAAGTAGAGAATGAATGTGATAGACATTACAAACAGATATCTTTCTATTAAACAGAAGGTACACGAGAGAACAAACATAGTGCAAAAAAGGTCACCGAGATAACGTTATATAAAACTGACGTCAAACTATGCACGCTATTTTTTAATATACCGCATACACAATACTATTCCTACTCACTATTTCTATGGCGCGTTGTGATATATTATTGACGCAGGACAGAAATTCCCGAAATACATGCATTAATAAAACGTTTTCATCAAACCATTATATTGCATTACATTACATTTATATTATGGGTAGCTTACCTGAGTTCTGAACTGATACGCCATGCCCGCCTGCTCTCGTGATGTAAAGCAGTAAATTGTGATTTATGTTATGAATCTATCGTGCGGTCGTTTATTTGCGATAATATATTTTCTATAAATATTCAATTTAGTAGAATATTTGTATGTATCTTTTGATATAGAAACAGCTACAATTTCTTTCAATGGCAGAAATGCAAGCGTTGAATAACCATTTATGGATGCCTATAGTAAGTCATGAAAATTGTGTTTGTGAAAACATATCCACACATCGATAAATGAAAAGAATTAACTTAGCCGATTATTTGAACGAATAATTAATTATGAATCTAAGAAGAAATACATAACACTTAGACTCTACCATGAATACATATAAAAAGCTAAACACTATAAAAAGATGCTAACAGTAGGCATATGTATAGTCCTATGCACCCATTCCGTTAGACTTGTTACTTGGTTTTAATTTTGAGGTAAAAGCGGATGAATTGTTGTAACCCACCTGTCGGCGTTGGCTTTAATTAACCTTTCTGGTTAAGTGTTCGTTCTTGGACATTTATGTCGATACTAAATTGCCGAAAAGTTGCGATTAAAAGTTCAAAGTCATGGTCAAATGAACATGTAATAATAAAAGTACAACGGATCTTTTAAATCACTGTTCAATAAATTATAAATTGTGAATGAAGATTTCCCTTGGCGACTGTACCTGTCATGCCCATTATCGGTCAAAATCACAGGGATCTGTTATATCAAACCATTTCCCCCCATTTAAACCATGTGCATTGCCACAGGAACTTTCCTATTTTCAGGTCAAAAGATCAACTGGTTTTTATGGCCAATAACTTTATTATCACCCTGAAGCTGATATATTGATGCATTTTAATGAGTTCTGCCTGTAACACCAATATTTTTATCAAAAGGCCAAAGGTCTATGTGAATGCGTGAAAACTTTATTTTTTTTATAAATTTTCAATGTTTACCGCCTCATTTCATTGCATGATAATAATTTTACTTCTTTTAAATTTTTGATGTCTTTTGATATCTCATGTGGTAAGTGCTCGTAATAAATCCTATTCGTTCAAAGTCATATTTTATATGTGATTATATTTGAACGGATTAACAATATCAACTGTTCATCCTTATTAAACTAGAAAACCAGTTATTTCATAAATCTGTTGTAAACATTCTTTAGAAATTACTCGTATTGTACAACTGAGCATAAGTTCATAAGTTTTTTCTATCAGTAAATATCATTATTTTCATGGACTCATATCAATGCTTTTAAAATTTTTAGTACTCGGTAAAGGTAAAGTGTCTTAAAGAACTATTGCGAAAATTAACTTTTAAAAAATCATTTGTATAAAAAGTGAATGTCTTAAAAATACACTTCCGTTTTACCGGTATGTCATAGTTTCATAAACAACAGTCAAGCTTAGCGATTATTTTTGCAGCTAAAAAGAATAATCAATGGAAGACAGCCGTATGCTGTATTGATGTTTTTCTTTATAACCCCTGGACTGATGTATTTTCTTCATCTTTAACCTTATAGGATTTCTTTTCAAAACACTGGGTGTGGGGTAGTTAGGGGTGTAAAGGAGGAGAACCATTTCAGAGATAATCATATTTTTATGTACAAAATATGTTAAGGATATTGTGATCTTTGCTAGTTTGATGAGCATTACTCTTTTGTCACACCGTTTATGTCTTTGCAAAAACAAACATTTATTTCCAATTCAGATACCGCGTTTGTAAAATCAGAACAACAGCAATTCTATTAAATAAGATGGCAGAGTCTAAAAGATGTAAAGATCTTGACAAAACGTCTGAACCTGAACAGAACATCAAATTGACCGAATATTTCCGTCGTCTTCTTAAAAGAGAGATCAATTTTCGTCTTACTAAGGAAGAATTGTGTGACATAATTTGCAGTGTCGACTTTGTAGTTGAAACATTAGTGGCTACTATTTCGTCAAAGGTTGGATGGCTCCAGTTTTCACGAGTTGTTAAAGTAGGAAGTATGGCTGAAGGGACAAGTGTTGGTCGTCCGAATGAATTTGATTATCTAGCAGTTCTGAAAATTGAAGCAGGTAGTGTTCAAGTGGAACGCACTTGTGCAAAAAGAAGAGGTTACGCGCACGTTAAAATTGCTGATCCGAATTTGAAAACGATTTGGGGAAAGTGGATGAACGGTCAATACTTGACCAGCGACTTTACCCGTGGACAATCAGACTTTTTAAGTGGCTATTTTGACAGCTTAGGTAATGCGTTTAAAGATGAGATATACCATGCCATGAATAACGCACATAGTAATCTTGTGTATAGAACTAAAATCGGGAAAATCGAACCAGAATCGTCTTTAAACCTCGATATTAAAAGGCACGGTCCAGCGTTTACACCAAAATTTGTTTGGAAATCGAAGAATAGTGATGAGAAGATTACTATTGAAGTTGATATCACACTTGCAATAGAAGTAGAACTTACACCTGACATTATTTCCGAAACAGATACTTTTGATCCACTTTTCTTCAGGAAGGTTAAAGAGCATGGAAAAGTCATGTTGATTTCTTGTCGTGATAATGCATCTTGTGATGCAAAGCTATGCATGTGTTTGGTATTTACCGAAATCGAAGTTGAGTTGGTGAGGAATATGGGACAGCACCATAAAGAATGTTACAAACTTTTGAAATATATTTTCAATGATGGTCGTGGCTACACATTCCTCCCTTCATATGTTCTGAAGACGCTTGTCCTTAAACATAACTGTCATTGTGAAGAGGAAGAGAATCTAGCAGTTTGTTTCAAAACGTTAGTAGCCTCATGTTTACACTATCTGTTTAACCGAAAAACGGAAGAAAAGATTGAACCAAGCAGATTTGCAAGAGCTTTAATGCTAGGAAAAAGATTTTCCCTGAATATCCCAAGCATCTTTTTTAAAGAGCATAACATCCTATACAGCAAAAATTACAAGTTTCCTTGCGAACAGTTTTTGCAGGAAATCGAAATTATGTTAGAGTCGATCGAAAAAATCAGCTATAGGGAAGAGGACAATGACGACGACGAAAGTCTTGATATAGTTACTAGCATATTTACTGGTGTTGAGGCTTACTTATCAACATTTCCATTTTTCAGAAAGGAAAAAGAATTAACATTTATAAAATGCTATGAATGCTACGGGAACTACTTCAATGAAAATATATTATAAAGATATAGTTGTGATTAGTATGCATACTCATTTCCAGTTACATAAAAATTGATGCGCTGATTCAATGTGGAGTATTTAATAAACACACGTTTAAGTTGGGATATGATTTCTGAAAAATGTAAGATGATATTTAAAAAATGAAATGTATTTTTTTATGAAAATGTCACGACAATCAAAACATATGGAATAATGTATTCTTTTCAGAGTGCTATAGAAAATGTCTTTTGTTTTCCTTTTTAATTTTAATACCCATAATGCCTCAACAATTGTTTTATTTTTATTTCTCTTAAGCTTTTTTATTTTGACGTTCTATAATAATACCAAAATGTTACTCATTGGCCAAATACTTGAACCATGTTTTTAATCGGTGGCGCTTTGGCAGTAAGTTTTTTCATCGGTTGAAATTTGGCAAAAAGTCCCGTCATACATGTAGTGAATTCGTTTTTCGTACGGAAGTAGTAAAAATATTAACATTCCCTGAAACCGATATTTAAACATAAATGATTATAAGATTGATGTTTGCCCTTTCGTGAGAAGGAAACCTTTATATATTTCTGAGGCATATATAATGTACAGTTAAGAGCCGTTTTTCTAGTTTTTGTAAACTCTTTTTTTATTAACCTTGTTATCTGTATAAATTCTACAAGCTGTGAAGGGATGCATTTTTAATCAGTTAATGACAAATGTTCGGGGTGCAGATTTCAAGGCTTCTTCATACTCGATCCATGTATAACATGACAATATGAGCTATAAGTAATAACTTATTTATATAATGAACTATAGAGGCAAAAATGGGCATAAGTTGCATTTTCCATACGAAGGAAAGATAATTGTGTTCCATATGCTTAATATCAATCAACCATAACATGTTACCAATACATATTTGTCATAAATTCATTATCATACACATTTCTGTATTTAATCAGTGGTGTAAAAAACGTTGAATATATCCCACACTTTTATAACAAGGCATGTATTATAACTTTAATACTATAAGAATCTTACACCGGCTGCCGGTACAGACCGGAATATCTAGCTCGAGGGTAACTGTTTACAGCGGTAACGAGGCTCTGCCGAGTTTCCGCTAAACAGTTACCCGAGAGCTAGATATTCCCGTCTGTACCAACTGCCGGTGTTTGATTCTTTTTCTTGCATATTACATGTCAATTATTTTCGGAACAGAAATTATGAAAACTGATATTCTCATTACGCACTTTTTTCTTATAGTAGCGTATGAACATACAACTTCATTCATAACGGAAAAATGACGTCATCCTAAGAACGCGATTCATTCATAAAAGTCGCGCGTCAATGACGTCATTTAAAGCACGCGACTTGTCTTACATGGGGGGTGTAAGACAGAGTTTTCTAGCACCGGTGTAAACGGTAGATAATCCTGTCTGAGATGCAAGAATATAAGAATCTTACACCGGCTGCCGGTACAGACCGGAATATCTAGCTCGAGGGTAACTGTTTACAGCGGTAACGAGGCTCTGCCGAGTTTCCGCTAAACAGTTACCCGAGAGCTAGATATTCCCGTCTGTACCGACAGCCAGTGTTTGATTCTTTTTCTTGCATATTGTATGTCAATTATTTTCGGAACAGAAATTATGAAAACTGATATTCTCATTACGCACTTTTTTCTTATAGTAGCGTAGGAACATACAACTTCATTCATAAGGAAAAATGACGTCATCCTAAGAACACGATTCATTCATAAAAGGCGCGCGTCAATGACGTCATTTAAAGCACGCAACTTGTCTTACATGGGGGGGTGTAAGACAGAGTTTTCTAGCACCGGTGTAAACGGTAGATAATCCTGTCTGAGATGCAAGAATAAGTGATATTCTATTATTAAATTTAATAACAAAATCTGTAACAAATGTACAGAAGTGATTGTACTTATAGAAGTATTTTGTGTATGTATTTATTACAGTTTTAAAGACCTTTGGTTGTCTATTAGAATAAAAAATGATAAAATAATGATTGTCTTTTTGAGTAATTACAGTTGGTCATAAATGATTTTTTCCTGATCAAATTTAAAGGAACTCTGTTGATGTCAAAAGCACACAATTATTAGATTTGAATTTCTTACATCAGCTGAGGAATATAGAACAGATAAATAAGAAATCATATATATCACAAATAAATTGAAAATCGTTTTGTGTGAAAAAGCGATAATTTGAGTCGTCTTTTAAAAATAAGAATAATTATTCTAGAAAAACGTAGTGCGCGAATGATTATTTTGGAAACATGTTATTGGTCAGACTTACATTAGATAAAACAATAATATTAAAAAAATAATTTACAGTCCCTTTCAAACTCACTTATTTAGCTAATTCTTAAGTCTTAACTGTAATTAATTTTTATGCAGGCCTTTTAACTTTTTAAACTACATTTGAATTGACTTTGCGACTTGGGCAATATTGATGTTTTCATTTATTTTTGTTTGTTGTTGTTTTTTTTAAAAATATTATATGATTTATTTGGTTTAACTGTACAGTACTTTTGAACGTGTTAATGTGCATGTCAAACACTTTAGTGGAGTCATTTAAAAGCAATTTGTCCTGTTTTAAGTGCACTTGAACCGCGCGGGTGCTATTTTCTATTTACTGATGTCATGAAGGTTACTTTGTTCTTTGCTTTACTGTACTAAAAATGAGGCTTTATCCATAATGAAATATGGCAATACCTTGCAAGCAGCAGATTATCATACACATCCACTCATGCCTTCGATGTTACTTGCGACGATAGTGTTGAAGATTATGGAAAAGCTGAAATGAATAATTTATCTGGAAGGCAACTAAATACACCAGCTTCTGCAACAATAACAAGGTCAGATTGATATGTCTCGCAAAATCATATCAATGGTATGATACGGATGCATCTGTTTTCTTGACCAACTTGTAGAATTGACATTTGAAAATGTTTTTATATAAATTCATTAACAAACTATATCGCTTGGGTTTTGGTTTAAACATATTTTATTCTATATATTTACATTACGATGAACAATATTTACACAATACATTTGGGATTGGGCAGAAAGCTATGAAAGCTTATGAGTGTCCTGTCCCAGTTTAAACAATTTACATATATACAGTTCATGGCATTATCATGCACAAAATTCATTTAGTTGAAAATATATCAAAGACATTTTCAAAAAATATGTATTTTGCAATTAATAAATACTTAATATATGGTCATGAGAAAAAAAAGCAAAAGAAAAATGAAACAAAATGGAGGTGAAAAAATAAATTATTATATGACAGAGATTAATTTAGTTAGAAGTCGCCGTTTAATTTTCACCTAGGAATGTGCAATCGAAAAGACACTGTTTATTAACGGAGACAAAAGAATGTAATAAGAATCTTAATTGATAGTTATAAAGTACAATTATGTAATTACGAAAAAAACAACAACAAAAAACTACCAGCTAATATTGACAAAAAAAAACAAAAAAATTGAGAAAGAAAAGGAGTGGTGGATGAACAATAATAAAGCAGCAGGAGTAAACAAAGATGCATTATATAGTAACTATGTATGTTTAGATGAACAAGCGTAAGTAAGACTTGGGGTACGCGCTAAAAGCGCTTCGTTTCTCGGATGTATTTTTGAACAGCTGTAAAGATAGTTACATTAGACTCGTAAGATAAAGAAGTGTTTCCAGTAAGAATGACATTTAAAGAAGGATTACAAAATTGGGAAATAGCCGTTATTAATTCTGGTCGAAGGTTAGTTTATTTAGGGCATTCCAAGAAATAGTGATAAGCATTTTCTCTCGGACCACATTCGCAAAATAGAGATTCGATAATATTCTTTTCAAATAGATCGGCAGAAAGCGAACTGCAGTGAGTGCGTAATCTTGTGTGAAAAATTTGAAGTTTGCGATCACCAGAAAGAAAATAAGCAGGCACACTTGGCAAATCAAGGCGCTTAAAAGAAGCTAAGGTTGGGGCATTTTGCGTTTGAGGTGGAAGAGAATTGAAATCTCTGATAACAGAAGGCAAGAATGATTTATAGTAATAATCTGTATTTGTGTGAATATTCTGTGTGTCGTTTGAGTTCCGGAGTGGGTACCGATGCTCACTACCAACAGACGGAGGGACAAGGTCAGAGAGGTATTGAGGGGTAAGACTTTTTTTCATTTTAAAGAAAAGAATCAATTTATGTTTGTAACGCCTTTTTTCCAAGGATTCCCACCCAACTTCTTTCATGAGTTTATCAATAGACACAAGTTTAGTTGTTCCGGTAATTATTCTAGCTGCTTCTTGGTGAATTTGTTCGAGCTCTTTTTTATCATTTTGATTACAATTGTCAAATAATACATCTCCATATTCTATAATCGGTCTAATAAATGATAGGTATATGATTTGTAGTGAGTTCCTGTCGAGTTGAAATTTTAGTTTTTTCATGACATTTATTCTTTTCCAAGCTTTATTTTTAATGTATTCAATATGTGTTGACCAACGTAAATCATGAGTAAAAGTTATACCTAAGTGTTTGTGATTACGTACTTCTTTTATTTGTGTGTTTTGCATAAAAATAGGAGGATGATTTATAAGTCTGTTTGTTTTACGCGATATTAATAATGATTCTGTTTTAAGGGGATTGAATTTTACCAACCACCTTTCGGCCCAAGAAGTTATGTTTTGCAAATCTGTGTTTAGGATAGTGGAAGCAGTGATAGGGTCTTCTACAACAATAAAGAGATTTGTATCGTCAGCGAAAAGTCTTATATTTGCATTAATATCGATAACAATATCATTAATATAAACAAGAAACAACAGTGGCCCAAGAATAGACCCTTGCGGCACACCAGCGTTTATATAACTAAAAGATGATTTACAACCAGGGAGAACGACTCTCTGTCTTCTGTTCTTGAGATAAGAAGAAAACCAAGAAGAAAGACGACCAGATATGCCGATCGAATTTAATTTGAAAATAAGTCCTTTGTGCCAGACTCGATCAAACGCTTTACTTATATCACAAAAGACAGTTCTGACTTCTTTACCAGAATCAATGGCCTGTGCAAAAATATTATATAAATATGTTAATTGGTTGACAGTGGAGTCTCCGGGAACAAAACCAGATTGAAGAGATGTGATAATGTTGTTAGATCTCAGAAAATTAAACGTGTGTTTAAATATAATTCTTTCAAAGACTTTGTTGACTGTACTAATTAGGTATATGGGTCTGTAATTATTAACTAAAGAAGGGTCACCCGATTTAAAGAGAGGAGAAACATTGGGTTTTGCTTGAACATTAGTAGTCAACTTTGTTTGTCGGCCAAAAAAAAAACATTTATTTTGTAGTTTGCTAGTGTTATACTTTATAGAACGAACGAAGTCATTTACTTTGTAAAAATAAGTTTTATAGAAATAGTTATGCTTCGTAGAACGTTCCTTGTGACATAAAAATAGCGAAACAATCCAGGTTTATAAATGTTTACATACGGGAAGGACAAGTAAGCGCAATTGCGGTGCACAATGTTGTGATGCGCACGTACAAGTAATAACTGTTAGTGTGTTTTCACATGTTTACAAATAGAAAAAATGAAGAAAATTAATGTTCTTGCTGTAAGGATTAAGTAAAATTAGTAAAAGCATTACCTTTTATTCAGACTGATATATGTTAAACACCTAACCAAACCAGCTTACATTTTACAGTAATATACTTAAATATTTATCATATTACAACAGTCTAAAATCACCGTAAGTTCGGTTATATTCGCTAATTTATATAGGAAGCCTAAATAGGAACACACTGGAACGGAACCACAGATGATGCATTTTCCTGATTTTGTAGTGTGTCTGTAATTAAATAAATATTGGCACTGCAAAATTTGCTAATATTTATAAAAAAGTGAGCCACAGTCATTGTTTGTCCGATATGGAAAAGATATATTTCTATAAAAATAACGACTGGTCTATTAGACATTGCACGCCTTAAAAAGCCTGCCATTTGTTTCTTTCTTTGGTAAAGATAGGAGAAGTACCGTATTGTTTTAGTTCTTTGCCTTTTGTAACCAATAAGCAATCAAGTTCTCATTGAAAACCCTTCTGTTACATGTTCAAACTGCTATGAAACTATATAAAAGTTTCCAACTGTTCAAACGTGACACAAACGATGACTGGATCATAGCCTTTGTAACGGCATACTCAATCTTAAATTTCCTGTTACCATGGCAACGCGGGGAAATCTCAAAATTGCCAAAAATCACTATTTTGCGTTGATTTTCCCATCAACACTGATTTCAAAGAAGAGCAACTTATTAATGGATTGAGATAGAGTCAAAGGCTTTACAGCGTTGGGTACACGTTACCTTAAGGTCGACCAAAGGCCATTCTAGTTTCTCACAAGTGCAAAATTTTCTTGGAGATGAGGAGGTCGGCTGATTTCTTCAAACCCCCGATCGGAAGGGGGCATTTTTCCCCTCTGGCACCGATTGATGTATCTATTTGGCAGGGGATGGCGCGGATCACTTTTTTAACAAAGTTTCTCAAACGAAAACTAGTGTTAGGGGTCTAGGTGGAGTTTTTTTCTCACTTTTTGAGGTCTCAAAAGGGGAGGGGGTAAAAAGGCGTGAAAAAACGTCTGTATGAAGTGATGAGTTAAACAAAAAAGAATGGACGCTGTAAGCCTATAGATAAGTACAATGGTTTTGTCATCAAAAATTTGCAGCATTATTCTAAGGCTATAAACGCTCCTGACTCAGTCTTTTATCAATTAGATGAAGATATTTTGGATGGTTTCCGGAATAAACTCTCGTATAATATCTGTGTGGCCGCAAGCAAGTCTGTTGTCTTGTCGTTGTTGTTAAATTAAATGTCTGTTCATATTGCGCGACATTTTCTCCCAATGTGTTCTTATTGAGCAACCTGACACAAGAAAGCTAATTGTTCGTGCACTAATTTAATGATTAGCTTATGCTTTGCATATTTTATCAACCAAATAATTCCACAAAGTATATTAGTTTATTTGTTCCCGTACACGAATCGATTCCTGTAGAACAGTTAGGATGAACGCTTATGTATATCATGATCAATATGATTACGCATGTGAAAGACGTGATTGAAATGACTGTTTCTCTGTTTGCAAAATGACACATTTAAGCATAAAGGAGATCTTTACTTCTCAAACTTGAAAATTTCTTAAAAGGAGACGAACAATGCACAAGCTAACGCACAAAGTTGTCAAGTACACTATTTTAACATAAATTGACAAAGATAAATACATGAACGGATCGGAGTTACAAAGCATCTGTATTTGCACCAGTAAGTAACTTAAAGTTTCTGATAAATTAAATAAAAGAAAGAGACCAAAAATTGCGTGCACAGGTAAATTCGTGACCAAAATATAAGAAACGAATTAAGATATAATTGTTGTCTAGAAAAGCAAAAGAAAAAAATTAGTAAGTTAGTAAATATTTACAATTAGAGTTAATGTTCTGCATAAGAATTGAAAGCATTTGTTGAATAAAAATTAAATGTATATTTATGACATTTTATTGGCAAACAATGTTGGTGTGATATATTGGCAATACTTCATAGACGTACGTACATTACAATACAAACAAAATACAATAGATGCAGAACACAAAACACAGGGCACCACAGTTTCTAAAAAACAACACTGCGACATGTACACAAATGGATTTCTCTTATTGGCAAATCTCGTATTAGTTACGTGTGAAATGTTTGTCTGTTTCTAATGTATAACCAAGTTGACCTCAAGTATCTAAATACAATGCACCAATATGTGGTCAAAAGGGGGATAAATTTAGAATCAGAAAAACAGTTCATAAACAGCAAATATAAGACTTGTCATATTCTATATCTAGAATTTCCCGATCAATGTAGAGAATCAATACCGTACATGCTTTAAGCTTTACCGTCTTCTTCCATATCGCCTGAAATAATTGTCAAGGCAATCTGTACACAGTTTGGGGTCCTCCTGGGCTCCTTGCCACTGGCACTTGTTACTGGGTCGGGTGGGGGCTGCGTTCATTGGACGCCGCCTTTCCTTGATGATCTTGTTTATCGTATATTTTCTGATGAAAATACTGGAGATGTTTATTTTGAATTTCTCTTCCGGCATAAATAATCTTAACAACCTGCTTGGTTCTATTTGTTCTTTCCTTTTCAGCTTGGAACTTTCGTACAGCAAAGACGCTAAGATATTCTTTTAAACCCAACTGTCAGATTTGCATTTTCCCCGACAGTTAAAGTCATGCTTTATCACAAGCATTTCGAATGCATTAGATGGGAGATAGGAATTTGAATGGAATCTGTTGGACTAGAATACCAATGACAGCTGCACAGAGTGAGTTCATTAATATCCTCCTCTGCTGTTGAAGATGTATTTCAAAAGCTTGTAGCATTCATTGTGACTATTGCTTAAGGTTCGAACAAGCTCGACCTCTGCCTCCGTAAATGTTACATGGAAACAAAGCCTGCATCACAAAATGTTGACTCATTACAAGGAATAAGCCTATATTTTATATGCCTGATGAGCTTTTCCCACACTCCTGAATGAAATGTTTCATTTTCTGCAACCACCTTACCTTGTCGTGACATGTTTACTTCTATTGGTAAAGTCATATCATTATTAATCGTCATTTTTCTATTATGTTTTGATTCCCAAATAAATGTTGTCATATGTGCTGGGCCGTGATTTACAACATGCTTGCCTACACGAAGAGTAACCAAGGTTCTAATACATTTTAAATCTCCTGAAAATTTAATGACGTCGACGACTTCTGACATAAATGCGTTTGCAAGACTATCGTTAAACGGATTCAAACGACTCTGAGAACTTTCACTTTGTAATGGGTCTCTGCGCAGCCATTTTCTGCCTCCTAATTTTGAATAGCCATATAATTCACTTACTTTTCCTGTAAAATCATGGCTAAACGATCCCTGCATGTAGCCCCCGCGAAGAAAAGGTTTCCATAGAGACTAAATGCGTTGATCAATTATTTTCACATGCGCAAATCCCTCTATCAATTTACACACGCGTTCAACTTTGACCCTTTTTTGGTGAGTTACAATAAGTAAATCAAACTCATCTGGCTAACTATACTCGTTCTTTCTGTCAAGCTTCCAACCTTAAATTTTCGGAGTTTGCCAAATGGACCTAACCAGTCCACGTTATTTGCAACTCTTTTAATGATATCATGTACAAGTGCCTCAGCAGCGAGAAGACCGAACAGAAACTCGGTTACTCAATGAATTCCGAAAGAAATATGTAAATTAACAGTTTTTCACCTCTTCGACGGCTGCTTGCTGAGGTTTTGAGCCAGCCATTTTGTTTTGGAGTGTTTACTCTGTTAGGTTTCTTAACCTACAACACAAACTCTTCTTTACACAATCTTGAATATCAGACTGGGTTTTCCGTTAGTTCTACCCATGCCGGAAGTATCATCTGGCATGGGATGCCATTGGGGACGGATTTATCGATCTGAACCGCAACATCTGACATATTATTAGACTGGTTACCACCACTGCAAGTTTTGGCAATCCAATTATGAAACTATGTCAATGTTACTAAACTGTGATAAAATGGAGCAAACCTTGCAAAATAGCGAAGAAAGTGAAATATATAAGACAGCTTTTTATTCCATTATTTTGTTTATTATTTTATTTTGTCAAAACATAAAATAATGATAATAAAAACATTATAGATATTCTTAAAGATCCTGTAACACAATTTATATGGTTTTAAATCATAAGTATGATGCTCAAATTAAGATTAATTAATATTGTAGGTTTCAAAAAGCATTATTTATAAAGTTATTACCGAATTTAACATTTCATGTAAATAAAGGGAGGTAATAAAACGATTATTTTCTATAAAGTTTAAGTCAAATTTTGCATTAAGAAATGAATGCATATATTTTAATGATTACATAATATGCACACATATTTACAGTACATATTTTATTATATTCTTCGATGTTTGAAAATTGTTTTATTTGCATAATTATGTACACATATATAATTTCACTAAGTGTGGTTAACCACTTTGATCACAACATACAGGATCTTTAAGTTATATTTAAGTTTAAAATCGTTTACCTGACAATGAAATGACAACGAAATCATTGCAATAATGGCTGACATAATGATCAACCTTTGTACATTTTAAAGATTTCTTTCTTGACAAAGTTTAAGCGGCTTCATTCCTATTTATAGTTCATAATACATATAGTTCATGTATATACAGTAAAATATTTCAGTTTAGTTTAGGTATTGCTTCAAACGCAAGAAATTACATTATGCTATTTTGAGTGCCGATTGAATATTTATTATTCCATGATTTATAACGGACTTGACATTCATGTTATAAATTTATGGTTTAAAGGCACATCTTATCTATGTTGTACAGTTTTGAACGTGCCACACCTAAGGAAATTTTCAAGAGCTTATTCATTATATCTGTTTAACATGTTATTTTGTAAAAACAATAATACATCCTTATTTCTTGAATAAATGGATATGTGTGTAAATTGCGCAAAAATAAGCTATAAAAGCAGAAGATTGTGAGAAAGAATGTGAAAATAAGTTAGTTCAATGTCATGTTTGTATTTCTTATAGTTCCGTTAATGAAATGCGTTATTGAAATATTTACAACGTAGCCATGTATTTTCACCTTGTTTAAATATCAGTAACCAAAACATTTGAAAAATACACCCCTGTACTCTATTTCTGTAACAAAATGTCTACACTAAAACATACGTAGAATTTTTTTTTTAAAGTCTTTTACCAAAATAATTATACCACTAAGAAATTAGAAAACGTTTAGAGATTCATCATTTATTATTCAAGCTTTAATGGAATGGTTTAAATTCTAAATTTTGGGGACTTTTAAAATCGAGAATACACTTTAAAAATTGTTTTTATTTAATTTTATATTTGAAAAGTTTTAAGTATTCATATTGTTAGTATTTAAAGTAATAAATAATATATGTTTACATTCTTGTTAACAAAAAAGAAATCTTGACTTTTAGATAATGAAAGGATACCAGAATTAATAAAAAAAAATCCCGCACTTTTAAACGATTGTTCTAATATCGATTACCTGTCCGTATGATTGAGACCAACTATTTGTGTTTATAAAAAAATAAATATATATTTAGATTTTCACGAAAAAGAGACCAAGTTCATTGGAAATAAAGTTGTCATGTTTGTAGAAAATTTGCAATGTCATTGTGTGATTATGTGAATTTATTACAATGTTTCAGCTCAATCGACCATTGACGTTAATTTCATTGATATAATAAATTTACTGCATAAGCATTTCAAATGTATAAGTTATATAATTGACACTTTTGTTTAAACACTTTAACAAATTTATTGTATCATCGGAGGGTATGAAATGGTTCAAATCTTTATATTATAAATTAGTCCAAATAAAAACTATACTCACTTAAAAAGAACTAATGATTACTTTTTAAAACAAACTTATATTGAACTTTGAACTTTCTATTACAATTATACCTGACCTAGGTCCACCATCAACTTCTACTATACTTAACCTTTTTTTTTTAATTCATCCGAAACAGAAGCAATTCTCAAATCTCTAAAAGTAGCCATTGAAGCATCTGGACCAGATGGTATCAGTAACATAATTCTTCGTGAATCTTCACGAGAACTTTCTATTCCTTTAACCGATCTTTTTAACACATCTTTATCATGTTGCAAAGTAGGAAGGAAGCCAATGTTACAGCTATTTCCTGCAAACAATTATAGACCTATTTCATTGTTAAACACTATAGAAAATTTCATTGCGCCACTTATTTTTAAGCACCTTTTCAATCACATGATATCAAATTGAATTCTTACACCATTGCATATAATATATATATAAATATATATATATATATAAAGCCTGACAACAATGGTGTAAGAATTCAATTTGATATCATGTGATCATGTATCTATAGCACTGTTTGTAAAGCACTTGATAATGACATTGAAGCTAGAGTTATTTTTTTGACATTAGCATTTGATAAGGCCTTGCATAAAGATATTCTTTGTTAACTAAAATATTATGGTATATCTGGCAATTTGTTGGATTGGGTTCGAGACTATCTAAAATCTAAACGCCAGCGGGTTGTCTAAACAGATGCAAAATCATTTTTTTTTTAGGCAGGTGTCCCTCAAGGCTAGATCCTTAGTCCTTTGCTTTTTCTAATTTATATTAATGACATTGTTCAAGATATTCAATCTAATGTTTACCTTTTTGCTGATGATACAAGTAGTTAACCATAAACACTTGGGTTTTTTCTTATCTAACAATTGTCAATGGCACTCACATATTGAATGTGTTAATGATAAAGCATGGAAACGAGTAAACATAATGAGAAAATTAGAATTTGTATTAGATCGTAAATCTTTAGAAATAATTTGTACGTCGTTTATAAAACAAATTCTCGAATATTCTGACGTCGTAAAGGTAAATGCATTTTAATATGAACTTGAACTTTTAGACTAATTACTAGAATAGTACCGGATGCATCAATGCTTATTTCTATAGAAAATATTAAAAATGAACTTAGTTGGTGAACATTAAAGCAGAGACGTCATAACCACAGATTTATTTTGTTTTATAAAATTAAATACGGCATAACACCTAAATATACCACGCTTCGCATACACCAGATCCCACAAACACTCGCTATAACTTAAGGAACTCAAATGACACAAACGCCTATTTGAAAAAGCGGCCTTCAGCGTTTCTAAATATTAAATGTGCTATTTTTTATATAAATCGTTTCATATAGTTAACAAATAAAAAAATTAAGATGGAAAATGAATTTCGCCGTCCTAAAATACATAAACAATAAGGAATACCCACGATGCCTCTAATATACCGGTCCGCTTTCTGTAAGCTAGAATTGAACGTCACTTACAATGGAACGTCACTTATAAATAGCTCTCGGAGAAGGTTTACTGTCGTGATCCGGAGTGAAAACTACCACCACCACCACCACCACTAAGGTTTTGAAGAAAGCTTAAGAGTGATATGATGCAACTTTTCCAAGAAAAAAAGAATTGAATTCTTACTATATAAAATAATAATATTGCCTTTTCATAGCAATATTTCTCATAGAACTTCAAATGCATACTTCTTTTAGATACTATAGTATTTTGTGTGCTGCGCTGAAAAATATACATACTAGTAATTGATTTGTGAAACATATTTCGATTCGCGTGTATATCAAATATTTAAAATGATTTAATGGTAATACTTCGTAACTCTTGGAAACTTTTAGGTAAATTAGCAGTGCCTTAAATATGCAAATTTGCAGTGAGTTTAGCGTTTCGGGTAAGTAAATTATCGAATATTGGTTAACTGAAGTATACGTAGAAGAAACACTTTTGTTTGACTTGATAGAAAAAACATTAAAGAATATAAACCCTTATGTATATTCATTGATTGAAAATATATTAAATGTAGACAGGTCCACTTCTTAAAAATCTATAAGATCTATTTAAGAGCCATTATAACTAAATGAATTATATTAAAAGACTTCATTCAACTATATATCACTGGGAATGACCCTTGTAGGTCACATGGCCGTCATAAAATATTTATTTGTTCAGACGTCTGTTATTATAGAACGTTTCTACTTTAGTTTCTTTTACAAATATAGTAAATAAAGACCATAACAGTATTGTTGAATTAGGTCATATTTACTTTAGTTTATGCCCTAAATTAAGTCACTCAAACATACTTTCAGTATCATAAACTAAAAAATGGTTTAAAGACAATCGTTAATGTTTAAGTTATTTTCTTCTCATCGTTAAAGGTACATTATGCCTCAGAAATGAACTAATTTTTAATACGTAGGAAACGGAAAACATGAATTTATAATGAATAATGTTTAATGGTTTTAGATCATATTAGATGCTTGTTACCTAAAGAAAGAAGAGATATATGTGAACACGTTTGTCATTAAAGTAGCAAAATGTAAACAAAGTAGTATGTTGAGTTTCGTACGAATTACTAGTTCAATATTTTACTTATTGTCAAAAAGCAACGAATAAAAAAACATGGTTCATGTAATTTTGATAGTTTAAAAAACACCAGGAGCTATTTTATTTTTTTTTTATTTTGTCCACAAACCAAATTTTGATCATTTTATTCCTTCAATTTAAAACAGCGAAAATAAGTTCGGAACAAAAAAAATCCATTAAATTTCTATTACTAGTACATGTATGTGAAGTTACATATTGGTTCCCCGTCGGTGATACGCAGCCTGGTATTTCTATAAATGAGAACGGGAACCAATTTACGCGCTGACAGAAAAGAAGATAGAAAGTAAAACAAAGCAGCATAACTGACATTTATATCTTTTATGAAAATAAAAGATTTTTTTTTCTTTTCTGGGGGAAATTGTAGTACACATAGTTGTATGCAGATTGGTCGCATGCATTTTATTGCCTCGCAAGACTGGTTAGTGCGCTTCCGTTGAATGACGAACAAACCCAAATTCGAAAGCTTTAAACAGATGACCTTAACATTGTAATGACCCGAAAATCTATCTATAGATATCTATAGTTTTTACGGATGACTGAGCAATTACGACTGAAAATAAAATTTAGAATTGGAGAATTATTTTGACGATGTTGAATAAAGTTCTTTTACTGTGCTTTAGTTTTTCTGAATACTTTTCGTTGTTTTAATTTCTAGAACTTGTTTAAAGTCTGTGTTTCTATTTTATGGGATATATGTTTGTACAGACGCTTTATTGAAGCATATTTATACCAAAGCAACGAAGTTCAGGGCTTCTCTCACGATGACTTCAATGCTCAGGCAGATGACTTTAAACCAAAAACTCTATTTCCATGGAAATGGGATTTATCCAAATAACATTTTAAATGCAATCGTATATCAGGTTTTACACAAATTCAGTGTAGATAAGCTGTTTTATCAATCACTTATTGCATTATACAAGTTATAGTTGTTTGTATACAAGCGGACTGCAGCCGCAAGCTACTTCGTTTCCATGCATTTTTCTGATCTATGCAATGATTGAAAAGTCAGATTTTTATCAACTTTTAATACAATCATATAAGTAGTATGTTTTATATTGATGCCCTACTTGCCTTATTGTTAAGACCTTTGTTAGACTTTTGAAACTGTCCGTTATGAGTTCGAATCCAGTGTAGTATTTCATTTCATTTTCAAGAAAAGTTGACCACTATGTTTGGTGATTTTAATTGCACTGTGTTAATTTAAAAAATCTTGAATATTTTTGATGGTTTACTTGATACTTTAATGCACATACGATCGAACATGTCTTCTAAGAAAACATCAAAACTTTTAATCAAAAGAAAACTCTAAAACTGCCTTCGTTGTGTAGCATTTTTGGGAATAGCACAAAGATTAGAATAGAATAGAAAAATATGATATATAAAGTTACCCCCAGTGTTTTTGTGAAAGGAAACAAAATACACATATACACAAACAAAAACCGTTTTTTATCGCAAGGCCACAAAGTCAAACATGGATAATTGATAACAATACTTTCATAAAAGTACGTATTTGAATAGAAAGAAATCATGAAAACTAACGAACATGATTCAGACAATGATTGAGGATCAGTTCAATATTGCCAAACAATAGAAGGAATATGCAATGGTTTATGTAATTTGGTAGGATAATTGCCCATGACTTATAATTTTAAGGTTAAAATCAAATCAAATACAGTGTATTAATTCTTTTTAAAATCACTAACTTGGGAAAGAACAAACATTGCACTATTTTACTTTGTACAGACTTTGTACCTCTCGATAACCCATGCTGTTGTCCATAAGTACAAAGTTGCTAAGAATATTTCTAGTTTCTGTAAAGTATGTTACTCTGAATTGTTAGACACATTTCTAGTTTCTGTTCTTGTTTTTTTTTGCAAACTGGCAATACTTTTCGCATGATAAACAGTAGAAAATGATTGACATCCAGCTGTAACAGACTAAAATTGTATAATTGTATTAAATCCCAATGATAATATTTTAATATCATATACATAGCAAAAAGTTATATGCTGCATAGAGCTTCCCTTTTGCTATCTTTGAGCAATATCTGTACGTGTTACCTTAGAAATCGATTCCAAGCCACATACGATACAACTTAGCTATGCAACATTACTTGTTGGAAATATATTGCATACAATGAAATCATCACATCAATGAATCTGTGGCTTTAAACTTGCAATAATGCCTTTATAGTTTTAAAACTTAAAAGTTATTTCAAATCAATAAAAAATAAATTTAGTTTCATCAAATTTTATTGCTTTTTTTCTTTTTATACCAAAAAGATACATTGTCACATACAATCATAAGACACAAAATATCGGATAAATTTAGTCTAATGGCATAAAAACAAATGGGTTAGACCACAAGTTTTAACAACTTTAGTGAGTTGGCCATTTCCATTACAAAATGAATAAGACAGAAAAAGTTTTAATCGACTTCATCAAACATTTATAAAAACAAAACCAAATTTTTTTAATTCCATTGAACCAACAAACATTCCCAATAAAAAAAGAAAACAACACAAATCTTATAAAAAATAAGCAATAAATGGTTATAAATTAATGAAAAGAAACAGCAAATTAATAAATAATTTTCAGTATAGATCATCTTGTAGTATCGGCAGGTCTAATATGTAAAAACAAAGTTCAAGTCATTATGTGGGTTCTTAAAGAAACCATACAGTTCAAGCCAACTTGTCGCGTCGACCCGTCTAAAATCAAGTATCTTGCCGATTAACAAATATCTGGAAAGTGGAAAAAGGATGATCTGTGGAAGCATTAATCACCACATAATAACATGTAAAATGCAGGCAAGGTTTTATTTAGTCGGTATAAGAGGGATTATGAAAAGATACAACATCCTTCGTGCCTCCTAGCACCGACTTTAGTGGTCCTCAAATTTCAACACTTAAAAGTGCTGAACAAGTCCGAGAAAATACAAAATCGTCATAACGAAGAGTCCAAGACGATCAATGATAAATGAAATAAAACGCTGTTAAGTTCATTGACATTATGATATGGGTATATACGAATATCGTATGATAGGAAGGACATCTTATAATTAATATACTTTTATGGTTACTTCTGACATTGCCTGCAATTAACTTGTAGTGGACCTTTAAATAGAAAAAAAAATCTGATTAAACTCTATGTCATAGTAAAATATTAAAAACTTTCAAATGGAAAAAATAGAGATATCAACGTCATTATAAAGTATTCATGCTGTATGTATAATTAATATATATATATAGACTCGTTAGGTCAATAAGTCAATGAAATAACAATAAACAGTAGTTATATATCGTAAGTACATTCCGTTTTTCGTTACAAATTCACGCCTCTCACGTGTGATGGCACTGGATAGGGCAAACATTATTTTAATGCCTTTGCCACAAGCGGTGACATACCTTTTTCAATTTTTTCATAACATTTTTCAATCAACATATTAACATCGTTAAGTAAAAAGGAATGCAAAGCTTAACAACATGGAAGGTTTGTTCATATATTTTGTTTATTTTCTTTTGTATTTTATTTTCTTTTTCTTGTACATATATAATTTGAAGAACATATTTGATAATCAATCAGTAAATAATGTTCTTTTAAATTTCTTCTTAACAATCTAAAACACCTATTGATTAAATAAAAAAAACATTTTTTAAAAATATAAGACGTTTTAAAAAAAATAGTGTTTTAATCAATTTACATTACTGCAGTGACAGAAACAGTTTCTCATCAGTTGTTTTTTAAAAAAATAATATGGTTACTGGATTAATGATTAATGCAAATCCTCTGCCAGTTTTTAATGGATTTTGAGAAGCACTGTCATGAAGTACCACGGCGGGTTTTATCAGTGTTTTATTATTGAATTTCAATTGATAAAAAGAAAATGATATTTACTCTTGCAAAATATCTATATTAAGCAATGGATTACCGAAATAAAAATGTTGCATGGAAATACTATTTCGTAGGATGTATGGTACATATTATTATTTTTTTTGCTATGTATACTTCTGTTTGTTTTTTTGTTTTGTTTGTTTCTTATTTACAAACTATGAAATAATTTGATAGATCTGATGCTTACCAAACAGTAAATTAATGAGTTAATATCAGAATGCAAATCTTGTAAATTTATCATTCATTTTTGTGTATTTGTCATTTTTCATATAATATTTCATATGGCCAAAGGCAATAAGTTTGTCTGTTTGCTGATATAAAATTTGTAACTTGTTTATTTTTACAGTTGTTTTTTGTAATGTTATACACAGTAGAATATAATAGTCTCTGTCCCACTCCCATACTGAAGTTTTCTTTGAGATTTTCAATCGTCAATGTTATTAATGATTGTTTTGTCATCATACTTAGATATAACTAATTTTTAAAGAACACAGTCAAAAAAGGTTGGACTGAGCTAGGCCTTGTCAAATTGTTGTCTTTTATCAGAATTGCTCATAATTTTGTTTTAATGGATTGGTTTTATTCATACTTGGACAAAACAACCTCTTTTAAAGGACCGACATGTTCATTTCATTGACCGTTAGGATTAAAAGAGTAAATTTTGCTGAAATAATCATACCTTTGTCATTGATTCACATACTGGATTCATAGGTGGACAAAACAATACTTAACAAAAGGGTTAATTTCCAAGGTGTTTCTCAATACTTTATTACTTGCAACAACACAGGGTCATAATATACAAACAAAATCCACAACAAGCGGAACACTATGCACAATCATCAGCCACGTATCAATAAAGACATAAAACTGAAGTACAATATTTTCAAGAACTTGAAAAAATATCTATGCTCTGAGAAAGACATTTATCGGCAAGAAAATGAAAATTAATATATCAATTCAAAACACCTGCTTATTAGCCAAATAGAGGAAAATAAAAACATGCACATGTAAAGCATGTTATATTATTTAAAAGCAACTATCACATCAAGATTATTAAATATATGATTTCTTAATGATAGTATGATGGCAGGATTTCCGTGCATGTATCGTCTTATATCATTATTATATATTCTGAACAATAAATCCTTTGTCTTGGCGAGTAGGCAGATTTGTGTTGCATCATCTGTTCCGTATGAACAAACTTGTCTTATAAAAGTGGCCTTGCTTTATATAGCAACTAATTCCTTATTTTATATCCAGTGACAATTTGGTATATATTTTCGAATTAGTTTTAATATATAGATCCAAAATATTATTTACGCAGAGTATCAGCTTTCAAATTTTGTAATACATTGGATAGATGTCCTTAAATATACTGTTTGTTATCATTGGGAGGAATAATCAGTCAGAGTAATTCACTATCATACATTTTTAAACTAATTCGTGAATGACACAGTTGAATAAAAATCAAACAAACATCCAAAGATATGTTTCTTTATGCAGTTAATGTCATTTTCACACTACCTTTATTCAGTATTACTAAATACAAGTATGTCTGTTGTTACAAACTGATCTAGATATTTTGTTTGATTGACAAAGTAGAGTGCGAGTGATTTTACACATGGACAAGTATTGTGTAGACTCTCTATTACCAAACCTTTTTGAATCAGTGTTTTTATAGACCATTTTTTAACCTTTGTCTGGTTTCGGTTTCAATTATTCCTTTCCAATCTCCCTTAAATTCCTTTCAGTTTTTGACAAATCTTTGTAGGATAGTTGGAACAATAATAAACATAAACATAATGTAAAAAAGTAAGGCACGTTTTAAATGCACATGCCATTTTACTACTTTTACACATCAGAAACTTGCAGATCATGTTTTGTGTATATTGTGTTGATCTTTTAATAATAATGAATGTACTATAAGCAATGCCCATATTCTGATCAGACGAGGTAAAAAAGTTGTTAGTTTCTTATCAGAGAAGGTGTAATAAAATTGTGTATTTCAGTGATGTATGATAGTTTAAAAAGCCATAGTAAAGAAACCACGAAGAAATAATTTAAACAATGATGGGTGGGATTATGTGGAAATCTGGCTGTTCCATTCTTTATCATTACCATCCATCCCTATTTATCTGGTCAAATTACAAAAAATTAATATACAAACTCGTTTTAAAAAAACTGGTAAATTCTTTAAAAAAACCGATTTCATAATTGTATTTGTGAAATAATAACATAAAATAACATGAAACTTTTTGTTATTTTATCTTAACGATATGAAACAAAAACGCTATTTTGTTGGGGATCAAATGGACTATACAAATGGGCTTGTATTGTCCATATTCATTCAATATGCTTTAAGGGGTTCCAATTAATATTCAAATCTTAATTAATTGCAAAACGTTGATCTCAACTAGCAAAAAGAGATGTAGTGGTGTATTTTAAGTGTGAGAAAGTCCTTATTTCTGTAAATTCCAAAGAAATAATGAAAACTCGACCCTAACGGTGCCTCGTCTCCATTATATCTCAGGAATGGGCAGATACTTGGTCTTTCTCCATTTCATAATCTCCCTTACATAACAAGGTCCAAGCTATTAATGCAGATACTAATTTTAATTATTTGACGAAAACCTGGTTAGTATAAATTCTGTCGCTTATGTGCCATCGATCAGTACAATAGTACTTTAGAATTTTGGTATGTTCTTACTTGGCCGTTATTGTATTTGCACAAATGTGTTTGTGAAAAAATAGCTTTGATATTTACTAAGTCTGTTTTACTATAACTACTTATTTGCTTTCGCCTTACGTAGCTATGCATACTCCCTGGACAGAGTTTTATTTACAAGGGATATTGTGATATTTGCATGTTTATCTAAGGAAACCCAGCGTCTAAAGTTTTTCCTCTCAAAGATCATTTCTTGTCTTCTTTCCGATGATAAAGAAAAGAAGAAAAAAACATATGCTTTCTCCAATATTTGAGAATAATTATTTAAACTGTCAATAGTTGTGTTTTGTTTAATTCACTTAAGTAATTATTAAAAAAGCTATAAAAATACCGTGCTGTCAGTAATTAAGTCGAGTCAAAGTTTATCTATAATATATATTGATAAGTCAAGGAGGTCACCATACAATGACAGTTGAAAAATTGCCAAATGGCATACTGTGTTTTAGTAACCTAAAATCCAACAAAATAAACTTTTACTTATTGACCGCTTTATTTGCCTGCTTATATAACAGCTGAGTAAGGCCATGTTAATGATCTATTGTTGATTAAACATTTGTGTAAATATTAAACAGTGTTTGCATAACAAAATATTTATAAATAATACGCCCAATTCTTTTCTTAGTTTAGTAAAACTATTGGTAAGTACAAAAGATCATATAAGTTTTATAATTGTCTTATAAAGAAATTATTGACTGACTATCGAATGGTAATGAACTTTTCAAATGACGTATATTGACAGACTAACGTTCTGTACCAGGGCCTATCAAAACGTCAATGACTGGTGTAGGGTTATTATCCTTCAAATGACGTATATTGACAGTCTGACGTGCTATACAAGGGCCTATTAAAACGTCAATGATTGGTGTAGGGTAATAAATTTTTCAAGTGACGTGCATAGGCAGTCTAATTAACGTACTGTACCAGGAGCTATCAATACGTCAATACTTGGTGTAGGGTAATTAACTAATCAAGTGACGTTAATTGACAGCGCTACGTACTGTACTAAAGCTTTTCAATACGTAAAAAATTGAAGTTGGGTGATAAATTTTGCAAATGACGTATACTGGCAGCCTAACGTGCTATACCAAACAGCCTTACCTACTATATTAGGGTCTATCAGTATTTCAATGAAATAGCTCAGTTGATAACAATGTTAATTACCGTTAGAGAATAATGAATAATCTTTAAAGAATAATGAATAAGTTTAGAGAATAATGAAATGAATAATCTTTAGAAAATAACGAATAATATTTTGAGGGTAATGAATAATCTCAGAAAATTAAAAAAATCTTTAGAGAATAATCCACAAAAGAAAAAAACGGCATGAAAATTTTAAGACCACATGTTAAATACTTGTAAAAAGTATCAGTTAATATTAAATTCAGTCGTTTCAAAAATTAACGCTAAACAAAAAAACAAACAAACAAACACACACACACACGCACACAGAGTATAGATCTATATCGATTGAAACTTCAAAAGTCGCCGTCATGCTAAATAAAAACCAATATGTTCAACCTCATGTTTAATATCACGCACAACATAATGCTTAATTAAATATCATATTAAATCACATTCTTAATGAAAACCTATGTTTATATCATAATAAAACTCAATGCTAAATATTCAGTATCATACTAATCAACATGCTAATGAAAACTTATGTTTAATATCATGTTCAACCAAATGCTTAATGAAGTCCTATGTTGAATATTAGTTAATGTATGTTACTGTAGGAGAATATTACACCATTCATAAGCAGTATAATGAAGTCATGCTTAGCGCAAATCATTCTTATAAAGCGCTAGAATGACATCATTTTAAAGATGCAAGGAGATTGAAATCACGAGTTAGGTTAGGACAAAAAATCCAGTTTATAACGTCAGTTGAAATTGTTGAAAAGAAACATTGAATATATTATACCTTAAAATCAAAAATATGTACGATACTTAAAATAGATCTATAACATATATTTAAGAAATCCTTTTGTTTATTACATTAATGACAGAAGGGTTCGGAATAGGAAAATAATCACCTTGCAAGAATCATGACAACACTACTGGTGCTTATCGGCTATTTGATACCAACTTCTTGTCTTGATGGTCTTCATTCTTAATTCATAAGAGCGGTATTGACATATAGATAGATAGAATTTATTGCACATAAAATGTTACAATTCACATGGCAAACAAATTATAAAACATACATTAAAACAATAACAAGACATGTATGTAAATAATATAGCCATATGTGAAGGATAACACAACAAAGAGTTAAGATAAACCCTTGATTTCATTGTGGTCCTTACAAATATAATATTGCATGACAAAGGAAGACTAGCTTTAACATTTTGACTTACATTTACAAAAAGAAAATAAAAAATATAATTGTTATAATCAACATAAACATTTATGAAACAGAATCAATTACAGAAGGTAATTACATGTATAAACTAGACTGAGATCCTGTGGCAGGCTAATACACCATAAAATATTATAAATTATATTTTCAGTTAATGAAATAAAAAGACATTCAAACAAACACTGCCTAATAATCACATTTTAAAGAGTATCACATGTACGATGTATCAGACATACTTAAGTTAGTATCGCATTTTGTGTGGTAATCACAGTTATGAGGTATTGAAGAATCAGAGCTAATGGAAATTAATCAACAAAATGGCTCAGATGATTTCAAATAAGCGTTCTTTGGTTTTATATTTAAAAGATGACATAGTTTTGGCATTTCTTTCATGTTGAGGTAGGGAGTTCCACAATGTACACCCCTTGTATGCAGCAAAGGTTTTAATGCCAACACCTTTAATTTTAGGAATTGCAAATCTTTTACTGTCAGACAGAGCCATATCACTGAGGTCTGAGTAAGAATCTTGAATTTTAGATCAAAATCTAGTTGAATAATTGTGAACGCGACTAGCTGTGGTAAAATGATCACACATGTAACCAGGAGCAGTATTGGAACTTATTTTAAAAACATGACATAGAGCTAGATGATCCACCCTTTTTTTGCCACAAGTAGCAGCTTGAGAGATAAAAAAATGTTCTTTATTAATATGTGACCTAAGTTGTATGTTCAACATGAATCTAATGAGTTTATTTTGTGAAATCTGTAGCTTGTTCTTCAACTCTTGTGTTAATCCATAAAACCAGGCTGATGTGGCGTAATCAAAATGGCATTTAATAAGAGACATAACAAGTAATCTCCTTGTGTAGTATAAAAGTATTAGTTATATTTTTTTATTGCAAAAAGATCATATAAAGTATTACTATTTAGATTTACTTTGAGGTAAAGAAAAAAATATAGTTTATGTTGTTTTTATTTTGAGTAATAATAAGCGACAATTCATAGACTCCAATTAAAGATAATATAATATGTATATAAGCACTAAATTTTCGCGCAATGTAAATTCATAAAAAAAAATCCTTGTCCTTGTTTTTTATTGCTTTAGAAAGTTCTTTGAATACATTTACGATATATGAACATGAGACTAACATTGATGAAATGCTGATTGATAAGTTAAATCTATGTTCTTACAGGGAAGTATATAAACATAAAGACTTTCGTGTTCGGCTTGTCCATGATTGCAATCACCGTAGGTAAGTAATTGTTGTAAAACCTAAAAATAGTTTTCAAAAAAAAATCTAATTTTTCAGTAATCTGTTCGATTTCAAACATCAACTTAAAGTTTATTGGTTACAAGACTCGTTCCCTTGACAATCAATTTGCATGACTCTGTGCCTCATTGCAGAAACAAAATAATGCAATATAGACATAGATATACCAAAATCCTTATAAGATATAATATACTCATCTTTATGTAAAATACTTTTATTGCAAACATTTGCGAGAGTGTATGAACTTCTTACTGAAAATGTATATTTGAGAGAGATAATGTACAAGCTACATTTGGAAAGCTTATTTCCTATAACTTGTCGATTAAATTTGGTTTTGTCTTTAAAAAAACTGCAAGTTTTTTTAGTGAGACTGTGTTCAAACTGTGTTTACCTAAAGTATGTAGTGTTTTAAACATATCTTCTGTGTGTGTGTACTCAAAAGATGTTAATTTGTACATTAAAAAGAATCTATAAGAAATTATCAGTATTTTCAAATATCACATTTGAGCATAATATATCTTGAACGTTACAATTTAATTAGAAGAAAGTGAATATATAGCACATTTGTGCACAAACTATTTTTAACTGCTTCTCAAGTTTTTAATAATAAGCATCAATTTATGGAAACAACGTTTTACAGCCGATATCACAATACAATTATCTCTATCTGAATAACAATTATTTTGTAAATGTACAATGGAAGTGTGCCTTTTTAGATTAGAAATAAAAGAACATACAAAGAGAATATTTAACTTTTATTGAAAATTAGGTAGCAAAATTCCATAATCAGCAAACACAAATATTCTGTATTGTGTTCTGTATAATAAAAGATCAATTGCCCTGTACTTGTGCATTTTTATAATTATTGTGGAAAATGTACTTCTAAAATTAAAACAATAAATCAATTTTTCGGTATAAAACATGCACTTGGCCCACATGAAATATACTAATATCAACAATTTTTTATTTTCTTCTGAAACTATACAATGAAATAGCCTTTTATTTGAAACAGACATCCTTATGAGGCGAACAAATGAAACACTTCTCTGCAAATGTATTTGACCCGCGCCATGACAAAAACCAACATAATGTGTTTGCGACCAGCATGGATCCAGACCAGCCTGCGCATCTGCGCAGTCTGATCAGGATCCATGCTGTTCGCTTACAGACCCTATAACAAAGAAAGAAACTGATAGCGAACAGCATGGATCCTGATCAGACTGCTGGTCTCAAACCCATTATGTTGGTTTTGTCGTGACGCAACTCATTTATTGATATCTTTAAGTGAGAAAAGCAAGGATATGAGAAATGTTTCCCTTTATATCTTATAATGCCGATATGATACTAAATTCAAACAGCTTATTATTATTACATAACAGTAATAACATGTTCTGCTTTTCTCCTATCAGTTTCACAAAATGGAACCGTGATTTTCACGAGTAACCAAGTCTGTACAAACTGTTGGAATGGACACACGTGCGTCACGCATTACAATACGTCAAATGTCACGTGGCCTGTGACCCTTGCAAGCGACTGTTGGAATATTTGTAATGATATTGAAGACTGCTATGCTGCCACATTAGCTGGAAAAAGCTACTGCAGATTATATAACTGTACAAACTTTATGCAAAAAACAGGCGCATATTCGTACAGAAAAACGAATAACAATGGTTAGTATTTCAAATAAACCAATTCTTTTTCTCCCTTAACATTTTTGTTATTGATTTCTTTTTAATTTTTGAGCAGCTTTTTTGCTTTGCTCTAAACATAAAATGAATCAATTTTTATAAATTGATCATATTCTGAAAAAATGCCATGCAAAATATGATAATGTGTAGATACTGTGTACTAACAGGTATTGACGCTGATTGTCGTTTATCTGTATTAATTTGATATACTATAGTAGTCTATTTTCAGATTGCCTGGAGTTTGAAATTTATGTTCACACTGGATATAGGGCAAGTTGTTCCGCATTATCCACAGTGAGTAACGTTTATACCAAGGCTTACTGTCTAGAACTATGTCTAGAAACGTTTTCTTGTAGAGGTAAGTAATGGACATTTCATTATCTCCCAGAAGTAGATTAAAACATAGCTCTTAAATCATACCGAGTTAACAATGTTAAAATACAAAAAGTCATTGTAGAATATTTGTTTCAGTTGTTGTTCTTGCATAGCATACTGGCGTTTCCGTGAGTTTCACCTATGCCGGAAATTTCGTCTGGCATGGGGGGTGCCAGATGAGTCGCGTACCATACAACGTAATTTTAGCGCATTTTATGTATGAACCGCGATAAAATAACGTCATTTAAGAAGGGAAATATGTGCTAAGGATGACGTCATTTCGCCGTTTATTTAAGTTGTAAGTTCATACGATATTGTGTGAAAATAGTTATGGATGAAATGACTTTAATTTCCATGAACATATATCATATTGAGGTAAACCATTTTAAATATGAAATAAT
This sequence comes from Ruditapes philippinarum, assembly GCF_026571515.1. NCBI lineage: Eukaryota > Metazoa > Mollusca > Bivalvia > Venerida > Veneridae > Ruditapes > Ruditapes philippinarum. The sequence goes on from NW_026865029.1 coordinate 134,050, forward strand.
ATGGCAAAATATGCAAGAAAAAATATCTGACATACGTTTGCGGTTCGGAATATCCGTCACTCAGGAACCCGCCCATGAGCGGTCACTCAGCAAGCCTCGTTACCGCCCAAAGGGCGGGTCCCCACGAGACGAATATTCCGATCCGAACCGCAACAGTTGACAAATATTATTATTCTTGAATGATCTCGTTGTGATAAATGGCAGCCACTGTAGTTTTATAAGTATTTTATCTTGTCCCTATTTTGCATTTGATCAGTTAATAGTGTCGCTGTTTGGCTGCTGTACAACTTCAATTATTAGTTCATCTTGTCGCTGCTTGACTGCTGTACAACTTCAATTATTAGGTTATCTTGTCGATGTTTGGCAGCTTTACAACTTCAATTATTAGGTTATCTTGTCGATGTTTGGCTGCTGTACAACTTCAATTATTAGTTCATCTTGTCGATGTTTGACTGCTGTACAACTTCAATTATTAGGTTATCTTGTCGATGTTTGGCAGCTTTACAACTTCAATTATTAGGTTATATTGTCGATGTTTGACTGCTGTACAACTTCAATTATTAGGTTATCTTGTCGATGTTTGACTGCTGTGCAACTTCAATTATTAGTTCATCTTGTCGATGTTTTGCTGCTGTACAACTTCAATTATTAGGTTATCTTGTCGATGTTTGGCAGCTGTACAACTTCAATTATTAGGTTATCTTGTCGATGTTTGCCTGCTGTACAACTTCAATTATTAGGTTATCTTGTCGATGTTTGACTCCTGTGCAACTTCAATTATTAGTTCATCTTGTCGATGTTTGGCAGCTGTACATCTTCAATTATTAGGTTATCTTGTCGATGTTTGACTGCTGTACAACTTCAATTATTAGTTCATCTTGTCGATGTTTGACTGCTGTGCAACTTCAATTATTAGTTCATCTTGTCGATGTTTGACTGCTGTACAACTTCAATTATTAGGTTATCTTGTCGATGTTGGCAGCTACACAACTTCAATTATTAGTTGTTCATCTTGTCGATGTTTGGTAGCTACACCACTTCAATTATTAGTTCATCTTGCCTCTGTTTGGCAGCTACACAACTTCAATTATTAGTTCATCTTGTCGATGTTTGGCAGCTACACAACTTCAATTATTAGTTCATCTTGTCGATGTTTGACTGCTGTGCAACTTCAATTATTAGGTTATCTTGTCGATGTTTGACTGCTGTGCAACTTCAATTATTAGTTCATCTTGTCGCTGTTTGGCAGCTGTACAACTTCAATTATTAGGTTATCTTGTCGATGTTTGGCTGCTGTACAACTTCAATTATTAGTTTATCTTGTCGATGTTTGGCTGCTGTACAATTTCAATCATTAGTTTATCTTGTCACTGTTAGGAAACTGTGCACTTCAATTATTAGTTAATCATGTCTCTGCTTGGCAGAGGTACAACTTAACACATTTGACTTGTTATGGTAACAAACAACGCTATAGTTTATATAAAATATTGTGATCATCTTTAATCATATCCATTTGTTTTTAAATTACTAAAAAATAAATTGCAGGTGCGTCTTACAACAGTGGAACTAAGGAATGTAACTTACACGGCAGCTCATGCTCAGGAAAGGAACCGTTTACCAACTCTACATTCACTGAAATACATTGTTTAAGCGGTAAGAAATTGACTGAGTTTAAGAAAAGTAAATGAATATATTTTTACGAGAAAAATGCATAATTATCTATCTCATCTGCCTAAAGACTGGATTGTTTGCTGTGTTTGTATATCTAGTAAATGAAGTTAGATAGTATTGATCTAAAAGTAAACGTTTTATAATACAGACAGGAAATAGTGAAGTATAGTCCGTTGTTATGAAAAATTAATAGCTTTTTACAAAAAAAAAAACAACATAAAAGATGCTCTTTTATTTAGTTCCGCCCATTGTTTTCTCGTTTAGGGCACAAGCATTCCTTTACTTGGGGACCATACGCCGCTTTTCATGGAATTACACTACTGTGTCACATTGAAGGTTCCATGATAACCGCCGTGTGAGCACATCTGCGGATGTTCGAAATTAATAATATAACCATTTTCGAATTTAAATGTTGAATTCTGCTTAAGCCGGTGGTAGGGGGCCTGAACAGTAACTTGCACATTCCAGTATCGCCCATTAACAGGCTCATTCAAACCGAGCCTGCAATATTTTCAAGTTTGACATGTTGAAATTTCTTTAGGGATTCTTTTTTTCTCTCTATTTTATGGTCACATTAGGTTATTTGTACCGTGTGGCGACTGTAAAAGGTCTCCACATACATTTAATCAAAGATGTTATATTTTCTATCCTTGAAGATCGTTCAGCACGACATAATTGTTGTGTATACATGTTATATGGTATTTTTTGTTTCTTTTTTTGGGCATTTTCAACTTTGGTCGTTCTAGTATACCTACTTGAAAACTGTATATTAAATCACCCTTAGGATATGTTGCCGGCTTTTTAAAGTCTTTTGACGTCTTATCTGTGATATGCAAGTTTTATAATCTCGGATCCCCTCTCAAAATTCCATTTTATTTAGTTCCACCCATTGTTTTCTCGTTTAGGGCACACGCATTCCTTTACTTGGGGACCATACGCTGCTTTTCATGGACTGGCACTACTGTGTCACATTGAAGGTTCCATGATAACCGCCTTGTGAGCACATCTGCGGATGTTCTAAATTCATAATTTAATCATTTTCGTGTTTAAATGTTGAATTCTGCTTAAGCCGGTGCTATGGGGCGTGGACGGTAGTTTGCACTTTTCAGTATCGTCAATTAACAGACTCAATCAAACCGAGCCTGCAACATTGTTGGGCTTTCTTTGCGGATTCTGTTTTTCTCTATTTTATAGCTTTGTGACCAAGTTTGCCATAAAAAGACATGGCAAAGATTATTTAAGATATCCCCCTGACATTGACATTTATATTGTTGTAAAAAATGGAAATATATCTATTGGCAAATAAAGAGGTAAACTTAATTGTTTTGAAATGGTTCATATAAAAACTAAAGAAAATTTAATAATATATGAAATCGAGATTAATTATCATTCTTAAAAAAATCAGAACTCGTGAAAATGTATTTTAAATTTTCAGTTTACCTGATTTTATCCTTTATCCAACTGATGCCAAACAGAAAATTTTTAAGTCACATAAATATATGTACATAATTTTTCAAAAATAGGTAGTAGATAAGTGAAATAACACCGGTTCCTCGTAAAATATGTAAATGCACGTCACACTATTTGTCACTTCACACAATAATAAACATAAATGAGATAAGAACAGTATGTGTAAAAGTGACTTAAACTACGATTTTATTTTTTTTGCTGATTAACTAGGCCATGGTACTAAAAGTATCGGTTGAATGACATTGTAAACTACCTGGAAATAAACAACGTGTCAATCTGTTTGGGACTTACAGCCTTGCCAATCAACTTATTCAAAGGAAGTGTACAATATAAATTGTGAAATATTATGTAATACAGGGATAATAAAATGTAATCTTCAACACCATGGTCTTTTAATTTAACTGATGGAAAAGTCGTCTAATGATATTTTAAGAAGACTACTTTGGTACATGCGTTTCTTTCCATTGCATTGTTATTCCCTCATAGTTTCTGTTATAGATGCAATTAACGTTTAAAATACTTATTGTTTTAAGTCTTACCAAAATTAATGTTTTCTTGGTGACATAACTTGTAATCACGTCTATAAAGCCTTTAAATATATAATAAATTGTAGTAATCGTTATTGCGTTTTTGCCCTACGCAGAATGGCGTATGTGCGAAATGCTTATTATGGAAATATCGTATTGTAAATATGTTGATATGCATTTCGTGAAAGGACTTTGGTGGAATGCTTTGTTCAAATGAACAAAATTTTTAAGGGACAAAGATGTTATATTTTCCAATTTCATTCATTCATTCATTCATTCATTCATTCATTCATTCATTCATTCATTCATTCATTCATTCACTCACACCAATATCGATCTCAAAGAGCACGCCCGAATGGTCTGCTTGCAAAGTATCTCAAGAAGTTTGATTTTCTTTTAAATATGCACATGTAGTCTAATACGCGAAAAGTCCGAGCGGACTGCCGCGGAGCCATAGGCATTGCAAGGTCTGAAGCGATCTAAGATAACATGTATGACGTGTATTTGTTAATTTTAAATCACATCAAAATCAAAACAAATATATGCCAAAGTCTGACATGTTTAATTTATCTAAAAGCTCTACAGGCCTCGACGTATAAACAAGCCATTTCTTGGGCTTACACTGAGTGAAATTTGTCCTATTTCAGATCTACCAGCTTGTATACGAAATTCCCTTCAAGAATGCGTGAACTGCAGGACTGCTGATCCATATTGCGCAAAATTTTCAATCGCTTTCCAGTTTCTTAAGCCTCTTACCTACGACATATCAACCGACCTAGTAGGCAATACAATTATAAATCAGATGTGGTAAGCAATTCTGGTAGTATAGCTTGAATTCACAGATAAAAAGATAAGACAATTATCTTGCCTTTAAAAGAAACAACCTATTTTACTCCGATTCATAAATATACTTATAAGTAGAATGTCTTTGAACTGGAACCCTTTCCTTATTTTTTGATAGTCTTCTTGTTTCATCCTCATAAGAGGCAAAAAATATTTCCTCAAAATTCATCTCGAACTTTGAATATTATCAATAGTAATTTGTCTCTCACCTCATGTGGGATGAGTAGTCGGTCACTCGTTGTGAATTTATTGATTACTAGCTAGTTATCTAGGAAAGCCTGTTCCGAGTAAGGGCAAAAACATAGACGCCAGTGCTGTAAATTTATTACCATTGTACCACGGTGGTCTATTATACGAATTGTTACGGAATGGTTTTGTAAATATGAGGGTATAAAAGCATCTTCGTAAAATGACACCTTTATATTTCAATATTAAATATTCCAAATTTTCTGCCTTGTTTACATTTTACATAACGTTACAAATCACGTGACAGGCCACCATGTGTACGGAACAAAGCTAGAATTGTCAAAAAAAGTTTTAAAAAATATTGCAGCTTTTTAGCCGTAGGCATAGCTCATAAATCTTGACTTGATCATCTCTATATTACTTCATTTGTTTTAGGTATGCCCCGTGGTATAGTCATTATTATGGATTCGAGTGTACATTCGTAGATCAATCAATCGGTAGAACGGTCTTTCGGAAATCTAACACAACAGGTGAATTACTACTTCTTTCAGATAAACCTTTGATAGTCATAATATAATTTTATTTGTTTAAATCTGACACAATATAAAATGGTTTTGATATGACAATTTTAAGATAAGATTTATTTTGGAATAAAGAATAATGTATTTACATGGTGCTATAACACATGAAGTGAGACATTACGTAACACAAACAAGAGTACAAAAACTATGACATTTACACCAACACCAGGAATAACACAAAAAGCGTTAACCACTATTTACAGTAAATTCCCCATATTTTATTAATAAATGAACTTTTACATAGCAAAATAACTAGTACGAAAATTAAAGTACTTCGCTTGAATCTATTTGGCAGATTGTCCTAAATTTGAACTACTAACATTAAAAAAACACAGAGGTACCTGCCCAGAAATGAAGACGTTATCCGGAGGTGTTGATATGGTGTTTTGTATGGACAAATGTCTTGACATGACTAATTGCAGAGGTGTAAGCTTCCATGCTTCTTCAGAAAGGTAATCTAAGTTTGGATTTGAGCGAGCATATACATTGTTTTATAGCTTTATAGGTTTTTGTACTTTATTGTGTTATAGGTTTTTGTTGCTGGATCGTGTGGGGATTGCGTACATTATAGGTTCTTGTTGCTGGATCGTGTGGGGGTTGCGTACATTATAGGTTCTTGTTGCTGGATCATGTGGGGGTTGCGTACATTAAAGGTTCTTGTTGCTGGATCGTGTGGGTCTTGCGTACATTATAGGTTCTTGTTGCTGGATCATGTGGGGGTTGCGTACATTAAAGGTTCTTGTTGCTGGATAGTGTGGGGATTGCGTACATTATAGGTTCTTGTTGCTGGATCATGTTGGGGTTGCGTACATTAAAGGTTCTTGTTGCTGGATAGTGTGGGGCTTGCGTACATTAAAGGTTCTTGTTGCTGGATAGAGTGGGGGTTGCGTACATTAAAAGTTCTTGTTGCTGGATAGTGTGGGGCTTGCGTACATTAAAGGTTCTTGTTGCTGGATCATGTGGGGGTTGCGTACATTAAAGGTTCTTGTTGCTGGATAGTGTGGGGCTTGCGTACATTAAAGGTTCTTGTTGCTGGATAGTGTGGGGGTTGCGTACATTAAAGGTTCTTGTTGCTGGATCATGTGGGGGTTGCGTACATTAAAGGTTCTTGTTGCTGGATCATGTGGGGGTTGCGTACATTAAAGGTTCTTGTTGCTGGATCATGTGGGGGTTGCGTACATTATAGGCTCTTGTTGCTGGATCGTATGGTGGTTGCGCCGCTCTCTTGTTGATCTTGTCTATCATATTTTATAGCAACTATGGATTTTTTTCTAGCCTTTTAAATGTGTAGCATACTGTTTCCTATTGTAATCGATATGCTATTGCTTTAGATATTAAAGATGCTATTGCTTTAGATATTAAAGATGCTATTGCTTTAGATATTAAAGATGCTATTGCTTTAGATATTAAAGATGCTATTGCTTTAGATATTAAAGATGCTATTGCTTTAGATATTAAAGTGGATTGGCCTAAAATGAGCACATTTTATATTTTATAAGTACATATTTCAAACATTGATAATAAAAACAATAGAAATGTATAACTTATAAAATACTTTTTAGAAAAAAATGTTGATAAAGTTTAATATGATTTAGTATTAACATTTTTGTAATGAATTATAGTATTCTGTTCTAGAACATTTTATTATCTGTTATTCAAATGTATGTAATATCAGATCATTATCTCACACTTGTCAACAACATCAATGCATAAATCTTTCATGGTTTGTTGTTATGTCTGATACTCAATACTATCGACGTTTTTATTTATTGTATTACATCTTCAATTATGGACCAAATCCCCTTATAGGTACTCTACCAGGGTCCAATGGCCTAGAAAACAAAAAATCGAAATTTTAGGTCGTAGCTGATACATAAATTTGATAAATATGTAGAAACGATGGGAAATAAATATACTTATTACAAAAAGTAAATCGAACAATTGTTTTTTTTTGTACGATTTGCAGCCCAGTTCAATTTCAAACTGTTATAACGCATTTCATTTAGGGGTCATTTTGCACAATTGAAATAGATATTCTGAATGATTGCTGATTTCTCTGATTTAACAAACTTTATTATCAAACTCCATTGAAATTATCTCTACAGATGTAAATGATATAGACAACATCATTAAGTTTGCTATATTATTTATTTCATTCTAATGATATATACTCATGTACAGATGTTTATGTTTGCCACAGTTAACTGTGGATGTTTCCAAATACAAATTACACCATTTTCGTGTTTAAATGTTGAATTCTGCTTAAGCCGGTGCAAGGGGGCGTGGACGGTTACTTGCACTTTCCAGTACCGTCCATGAACAGGCTCAATTACTATTTAACCGAGTCTGAAACATTTTCAATATTGCCGTGTTGGGTTTTCTTTAGTGAGTCTGTTTTTCTCTATATTCGTTTAATTATGCAACGAAGTTTTAAGGCAATATATTGTAGGTGGTAGTTAAAATAACATGAAAGATAGGATAAAACAATTTTTGATATTTGTATGTTAAATTTGTGTAAAGTGTGCACGTTTTATAGTATAATTAGAGTTACTGTATTGCTGACAGAATAACGTTTTCTAAAATATGTATCAAACTTCATAATTACAGGGCAGTTGACTTCTTATTATACAGAACAGAATACAGAATATTTGTTTTTGCTGATAATGAAAATTTGCTAATCAACTTTATACCTCTATTTATTTTCATTTTCAAAATATATCCTGGCATAAACAAAATATATTTTGCTCGTTTTAGCTGTATATTCCATAACTGCACTGACTACACAGAGGATTCTAAGTTTCAGTTTATTTCACGGCGATGTATAGATGGACCAGGTAAGTTATTTGTGTCGTCGTTAACATTGCATCCACATATAAGTAAATTATGTAGATAAATTACTAAGATTTGCAAAACTTTAATAAATTTTTGCATGAAGGGTAGTCAAAAGTGATGTCCTTATATGTATAATTCATTTACATGTATTGATAAGAAGGATTTGGAGAAAAAAGAAGGAAAAAAGGAAAAGAAATTTCAATATTAAATTCAATAATTAAATATAAGAGTCAAAGTCATTTCCATTTTACCATACAAATTGCATTGACCGCAAAATTTTAGGTGGTTGTTAGTCAAATTGTTTTATTTATAACAAAATTGCGGCCTTTCTCGCAAATTCGTTGAATTTGCTTTCACTGTAAATATCATGTTAAGATCAATGTCACACCTGAATTGATAATACTATGGCAGGTGTTAATTTGTCCAAGCATTAATCAAGTCACCAATTTATTAGTTTATTACAGTCTCATCAATGTACACAGTTAAAATACATATAAAATACAATATAAATGCACATTGACAATCTATAAGATTTACAAGAGGCTTAAGGTTGACTTACTATTTACATATAAAAATTTAAAAATCTAAAATACCCTTGCTAATTTAAACCAGAGTTGTGAACATATGATAAAATGATCTACTGAAGTAAATTAAGATACTGGGGAAGGAAAGTTACTCCAAAAATTCTTTATATAAATTAATATTGTGGTTAAATTTAATCAAAATCCGGTGTAGAAGATTATTAACGAAGGTATTTTCTAGATAGTACATGTATATCTAAGAACACATAAAAGTTATTTAAAATAATGTCAGTTGTATAAAATTAGTTTTCTTCTATTCAATATGTTAAAACAGGCTTTTGCAGTTAAAATAACGTATCTGCATTAGAGAGTACATATCCTACTTTATCAATGTCTGAAAAGGTATAAAAAAAGCATTGTTTAGCATTTGTGCTTTTCAAATCAAGTTGTTACGAATGGAATCATACAGCGTGCAATATAATAATACATGCTTTTCATCCTCTATAATAGTTTGACAGTGGGAGGCCAATCATTGTTCCACTGGCAAACCATTGTAGCGTCCTAGCTCTATACCGATTGGAGCTGTGAAACTGCGAAATTTAGCTAAGGCACCCCTGTGTGACCTGTTCAAAATGAACTTACAATAATTTTCAGTTTCAAAGTTATTCTTGAATGTTTTATATAATCTTAATTTGTTTCTACCAGAGCCATTTCGGCCTGATTCTTGATTAATAGTACAGTTCCAATTATGAATGTTATCTTCAAGTATTTTAGGCAATATAATATTAAACAACTTTTGTTTTTGTATCGGTCATTTAAATCCGTCAGTTAATTAAAAAAAGTTATAACCAATTTTAGAAAAAAGTAATTTTCGCATACAGGACAAGGTTATGTTTAGGTCAATGTCAAGTTTAGTTTGACCTACCTTACGGTATTTACCAAAAGCTTGTTATACACAAGAATGGGCAATAAAAATCTAGTAATAAAAAAGTTAAATGCCAATTGGAGCAGAATTAAATCCTTTGACACTAAAGATCATGCTTATTTCAAAGTTATACAGTTACATTTAAGTTTTTAACATGGCAGTCTTATGCTAATGTCGTTTTGCTTAGTATTAATCAAAGTCACATTTTAAAAATCCACCAGTAAAATTTTCTTTATGTAATGTATCTTTTAATGAAAAGGTTACAAATAAAAAACTTGTTTGAAGTAGATAACAAATAATGACCAATTTTAGCAAAATTCAATGATTTTACAACAAAGATCAAAGTGATATGAAAATCAAGTTAAAGTTGAGATTGACCTACTTCAAGGTAGTGTCAAAAGGGTTGTTATGTTTAAATATAATTACAAGACAGTCATTAAAGGCACATTATGCCTCAGAAATTCATATTTTTTCAATTCTTTAGAAATATGGAACATGTGTTTAATATTTTTAATCATTTAGTTAGAGAAAGTTTGATGTTAAACAACTGAAGAAAGTATCTTTGAACAATCAAGGTAGCAAAATGTTAACAAAATAGTATTTTGACTTCCATTCACAATACTAATTCACCATAATTATACCATATTTATAACAATTGCTAATATAACAACTGAAACAAATGATAGTTCATCTATATGTAACATGAGTAATATTTTTTTGAAACTGTAACAAGATAATAAAATGTTTTGATAAATAAAAATGATATCCCATCTGGTGCATAATTGGCCTTTTATTAAAAAAAGTTTAAGCCACTTTCATGAAAATGTAAGAAATTAACAGTCACTTTATAAATTAAATCATTTTGTATACTGACAATTCCTTTCATTAAAGGGTATCGATTCTCCCGGAAAAGAATTCTGTTTGGTTTCAAGGTCATTAATTTATTTACAAAGAGTTCTGTTGATGCATAGATCACTACACTATCCCAATTTGCCTTATTCAAATGGATTACAGTAAAATTTCACTAACAAAAGTGCACCTTCCAATATTTGTGTTGAACGCTATCATTATTTAGTAGAAATCTATCAATCTATTCAAAATACATTCGGCTCATTACAAAAAAGACAATATTCATTTTTTTTGTTTACAGAATGTTCACCAGCTGACAAAATTATTCAAACATGCATTGGTTGTGAGGCAGGGCCACACCGTCATAAGGCATATATCTCTGATGGTGGAAAAGCATTTTTTTCAACCTGTCTTGATATTAAGGAGTCAGGTAGGTTTCTTATTCAAAGCCAAAATTGCAACTGGCTTGAGTCAACCTGTTTTGCATAAGATTGTATTTAAATGACTAGAATATCAAACCTGTGGTCGTTTTACTCAAATAATGGGGAAAGAAAACAATACCGACTTTTACATAAATGGATTTTAACAGTGTGTCATCAACTAAACAAGTGGCATTCCTATTTCATGTTTGATTTTTAGTTTGATAATGAACAGTACAATTGCAATCGTGCTAACTTAAGATATAAATATAATATTCATTGAAAAAATGTTGTTTCAATGCTTGACCATTTAATTTGATTTCCAAACAACATTTTTGCAGATAGCGAAAGTGTAGTTGTTACTTATAACAGATCTGAAAGTGAGTGTAACAGATATCAGAGTTTTTTTGTACGTCAAAAGATGGGAAGTATATCGTACAGGGCTTCATGTAATACTGGTAGGTTTTTATATACCTTATAACTATTGATGGGTCACTTAAACGTAATTTGAGCCGCGTCATGACAAAACCAACATAATGGGTTTGCGACCAGCATGGATTCAGACCAGCCTGCGCATCCACGCAGTCTGATCAGGATCCATGCTGTTCGCTTACAAACCCTATAGCAAGTAGAGAAACTGATAGCGAACAGCATGGATCCTGATCAGACTGCGCGGATGCGCAGGCTGGTCTGGATCCATGCTGGTCGCAAACCCATTATGTTGGTTTGTCATGACGCTGCTTATATATACGAGGGTTGTTCGGGAAGTTTGTCATATCTTCTATATTTTTTGTTTCTAAGACGTAATATTTTGCATATACTAAGATTAGCATATCACGGAACTATTCCTTAAAATTGAATAGAATCAGACAACAATAGCCGGAAATAGCAGTAACCATAGCAACACTATAACGCCGCACCAGAGCAGTCCGACTCTAAAGAAAGGTATAACGCGCTACACTAATAATATTTCGTAATTTTGATAACGTTAAAATATGCGCGAAAACGCTGGTCAGCAGCGGAACGTCATGACGTCATTTCCTGAAAATATCATAACATTATTAAAATTCTCAACGGATCAACATTGTTTTAAAGTTGTTGCCCAGAGCCACTGAGTAAACAACATGACGTCAGTAGCCAAAACAGAGAAGATCAGTGTCAAAAATATGATAAATCTTTATACAAGCTTGGTTCTACCTCAATTGGAGTATGCAGTCCCTGTTTGGCAGATTGCCAACTGTCAGCCCCTGGACAAGATACAAAGGAAAGGCTTAGCTTTCTGCCTCGGACTACACAACACAGCCAGTAAAGATGCAGTTGAAGCATTGGCTGGAGTTCTTCCACTTGATTTGAGGCGAGAAGAACTGAGTGTTCGAGAATGTGGGAAATTAATGGCAAAAGATATCAGGCAAAACATTGCAAAAAGTTTTAAAAGCTGTCAAGATAGGTATGGAAAAGTCAGAGAAAAATTCCAATCTCCATTCTTTTGCATGCTCACACAGGTAGAGGACATGAAATCATTAACCACCATCACACTGAACAGTATTGAACCAGAGTTTTCATACCTTGAATACCTGCAACCATCTAGAACCAGACCAGATTATTGGAACAATCTAGGATCCTCCAAATCAAGAACTCTTAAACAAGAAGAAGATGCGAGACAACACATCTCATCACTTCTATCTGATGTAGATACCAAAACAGCTGTAGCATTTACTGATGGTTCCTGTAGAGGAAATCCAGGTCCCTGTGGTGCTGGAGCCTGCATTCTTCTTCCAAACACAGAAGTTATAGAACTGAAACAACCAGTATCAAAATTATCATCATTTCTAGTAGGAGAACTGGTTGCCATTAAAATAACACTTCATGCCCTACTTACTGAGATTGGAAGATTTGAAATAAATAAGATAAAAATACTTAGTGATAGTCAGTCAGCTGTTGGAATTATTGATCTTGGCTGGGAAAATAAGACACACAAATTCCTGTCAACAGAGATACTCCAGTTGAGGAAAGAGCTTGAATTGTTACTGTTAATTTTAATTGAACTCCTGGTCATGCTGGCATAAAAGGGAATGGCATTGCTGACAGACTTGCAAAAGAAGCAGCAAAAGAAGCTGAGGAAATGGAAACAGAAGATTCACTATTTGTAACAAGTCTAAGTGACATTCGCCACTCCGCTAGAGAATCAGTCCGCATTAAATGGCAGAGAATGTGGGAAATTGTTGAAACTGGCCGACATCTCTATGGACTCATGCCTCAAGTACAACCCCAAAAAATTAACTTCCATGGCTTGAGCAACCAAAGACAGTTACTTCAACTACAAAGTGGATATTGCCTCAATGATTATTTGAACAAGATTGGGGCTAAAACACAAGTCTATGTAATTGTGGAGAAGTGGAGACAGTAACACATTTTATAGAGGACTGTACCCTGTACGAGACATCAAGAGAAAACCTTAAGAAAGAAATATTCCTAAAGACAGGAATAAGTGTATTTACAAAAGAACTGTTGCTGTCAGACATACAAGAGGACCAATTCAAAGACCATAGACAAGAGTTGTCAAACATTGCAAATTAATTTGTCAAATCATCCAAAAGATTTTTTTTTTCATCCAAAAGATATTTTTCCTTTTAGTATAGATTCTATTTCATAATCATTATTCAATTATTGTTACCCTACTTGAGAGTTTTTACCGTAATCGGAAATACCAGAGTTTAGTTGTAAATACCGGAGTGACAACACGGCCATTATCAAGGCTTTGACGTCGATAGGTGACGTTGTATTGCGAAGCATCGTGAAATTTTGTGTTGCGCTGGAAAAGTCTTCCACAGAAACAATGAAAATGATCAATTCTACAGGAAAATACAAGAAAAGCAGTCCGGCTACAGTGTATAGATGGCATGCTCGTTTTAAAGAAGGAAGAAACTCGATCAAAGACGATCCTAGATGCGGTCGGCAGTCTGTTGTTGCATGTTCAATTAAGGACTCGGTAAAAGACATGATAAATTGCGACAGAAGAACGACAGTTAGAGCTATTGCAGATGAACTTTGCGTATCAGTTTCTACTGTACACGGAATACTTACAAAAGAGCTCGGTATGTCTAAAGTGAGTGCACGTTGGGTACCACGGTTGCTAAAGGACAATGAAAAGGATTGTCGGGTGCGATGCTCTCAGGCATTTCTATCACGCTATGACACCGAAGGTGATGAGTTCTTAGACAGAATAATAACAACTGACGAAACTTGGCTCCACTACTTTGATCCAGAGACTAAGGCTATGTCATCGGCATGGAAAACCCCGCGTACACCTCCCCCAAAGAAAGCCCGGATGCAGAAAAGTGCGAGAAAACACATGTTTATTTTCTTCATGGACCGGCACGGGATGGGATGATTCTGCAACACAGAGTTCCGGACGGTCAAACTGTCACGGAGGCTTACTATTCAAAGGTATCTAAAAGTATACATTTCTAATTATAATATATTTTAAAACATATTTATTGATAAACATATAATATTATAAATATAATATTTATAAAAATTAAACATTTAAAATATAAAAGTTTTGAGTAACATAAGTGCAAATCAAATTTTTAACCGCATGCGTTTTACAGGTTCTGAGGCGGGATCTCGTTAACGCGATACGGAAGAAGCGCCCCACATGGACCATGACCGAAACATACTTCATCAAGACAATGCGCCGGCCCACAGAGAGGAATCTACCCAGTAAGAGATCAGCCTCTTGGGGTTTGAGATCTTAGAGCACCCTCCATACAGCCCGGACCTCGCTCCGATGGACTTCCGTGTGTTCCCGGAGCTCAAATTACAGCTGCGTGGAAAACGCCTTGACTCAGTTGACGATCTTGTTAAGTATACGCAAGCTATAGTCTCGTCCTTTACCGATAGCTGGTACGTGAAAACATACAATAAGTGGATCAGCCGACACAAGAAATGCATCGAAATTGCAGGTGACTACGTTGAAAAGGTGCGACGATCGATGAACTTTAACGTCGCATAACGTTGCAAATGACGTCGGCGTGCTCCGGGTGTTTGTTATATGGTTATTTACTATTTTTATTATGTTTTAGTTTCTGTGTGTATGATGATGATATTTTCAGAGTACAGCATATATTGAAATAAATGCGTATATTTTTATATTTACGCTAACCCGACTACAACGTGTGCTATAAAACAATTCTCAGAACTTCCCGAACAGCCCTCGTATTTATAGGTCAAAGACAATATAAAGATAAATACAATATCTTTGTATAAAGATAATGTGATAACAAAGTAAATATGAGAACAATTATCATCAAGGCAACGAACACGTGTTTTATTGCTCTGAAACCTTTAAAGATATTATCTTCTACACACCATATTACTTACATAAAGATATATTATGCTCAAATTTGATATTTGAAAAACAACTGAAATGTAAAATATACATTAATTGAATACAAGCAGAGAAAATATATGTCACATTTAAAACTCACTATAGAGGTAATCACAGAATGATTACAAATTGTCAATAAAAAAAGTGACAGTTTCTTATAAGAATAGACCAAATTAATTTGATAAGTTATAGATAATAGGGAATGCAGGTTTTCGAACATACTTTATACATTATACATTCACTTATTCGAAAGAGGAGCATAGTATATCTTTTAATGCTCAATAAACAAGTTACTGTTGATAAGTGGACAACGAGCACATTTTTAATAAGTATTTCAAATATTGATAAAATGAATAGAAATCTGTTATTTATATAAACTGATATAATATTTATGGAAATTGAAAATATTGATAGTGTTCTTAGTGATTTAGTATAAATATCTATATGATAAATAATATAATTTTGGCCTAGAACATTGTTATCAGCTATATGTAAACATCAGATCATATATAATACACTTACATCGACATCAATTTATATGTCTTGCATGACTTGTTGTTATGTATCATACTATATACTATCATATTTGGCCTAGTTCTGTATCAATGACATAAAAGAACTAGGCCAAATATGATTAAATTCGTTGATTTATTATCTTCCAGGGATATGCATCATTATAAAGACTGGCAAAATATTTAATTAAAGCGTTTGAAGAAAGAATGACTCTCTTAAATGCCAAATAGATAGTTAATATACTGAATTCTAAAATGTTCTCATATGAAATAACCATGAACATTTATCACATTTTTATAATCATATTTGTACATAACCAGTTAGAGATATCAAAGTCGAGTCTCTCAAATATACTACATATGCAGGTTATGTATTTATCTTCATTACATATACTCTTATAAAGTACTTTTAATACATGTATGTAAAAGTAAACTTAAAAATTAACAGTGCATTTGTTCCTTGCATTATAGAACATATTGAACTGATACATTTTATTTGTTTTGGTCTAATGTACAATATGTACAATGATTTTACAGAAATTTGCATTAATTTTTGAAAAAATATATGTTCTTTATTTCCTATCTAAGACTGTCCAAAATTCGAGATATTCCAATTAAGTGATTATGGTGGAACGTGTAAGATTATACACAGTGAAGAGGGTGGTTTAAGTATTAACTACTGTTTAAAGAAATGTGTGGACATGAACTTGTGTAGAGGTACAACGTTTAATGCTACAACAGGAAGATGTGATTATCACAATTGTACGGATCATATTGAAACACCTGGTCTCGAGTTCTTGTGGAAAAGATGCATTTATGACGGTAATGAGACAACTTTGATAAAAATCCTTTGACATTTACGAGTGCATGTACCAGTATCGTAAATTCTTCAAAATACAATTGTTATGTTTTTCAGGTAAAAAACGACTACATTTCGTTGTAATTCCATTTCAAAGGACATTGCTTTTTCTAATATAGATTCCTATTAATCTGAAATAACACTCGTCACATTAAAATTTGTGTAAACGTTCTCATTCAAAGGAGTAACTACTATTCTATTTTGTTTATTTGTAACAAAACACAAAAAATAATACTATTAATGATAATTATAGAACCTCCACCACGTGACCATCAACAAATCTGTGTTGGCTGTAACGTAAACTGGGTTTGTCAGATGTCTGTGAATGAGATACTTGTATCTACCTGGCAGGAATGTCAAGCTCATTTTAATAACACTGGTGACATTGCTGATCTGTTTATGTATGATGGAAGCACATTCACGTGCGCTCTAATTAACTGCACTTTGGTGGAACAAGATGAAGACATGTACCGCGTTGTATTCCGTCGTTCACCTACTTCCGGTGAGACCATAACCTAGATTATCACAAACATTGTTTCTGAAAAATAATTTATATACATTCCATCATATAATTTATTGATAACGTGCACACTATGCCATTTGTGTCTACATACATGTATGTGTACCTTACATAATCCGTTAGATAACTAGATTTTACATTGACCTTGATTTTTTTTCTCTAAAATTCTGATCCTCCTATATATTCTGATGACAAAGTGTTTTTTTTTCCTAACAATAGTACTCTTCTTTTTATGGGGATTAATTTGGTGCAAATACGTAACTTAAAACAGGATTTACCGTGACAATTTGTTGATGAATAATGTTAAAACTTTTACTAAATGTAATAAATACGAAACATTTTTAGCACGTTTCGATTCCGTGTCTTCTCTATTGTTTGTTTGTTTTAGATTGTCCGATATTTAGGTTACTTACATTGTACGGGTATAATGGAACATGTCCTGTGTTAGGATACGACGAGGGTGGAGTTGATCTTGCATATTGTATAGATAAATGCTTGGATATTGATCAGTGCCGGTCTGTGAGCTACGATGACGACCTACTCCGCTGTTGGTACCACTCCTGTACAGATAAATCCGAAGCTCTTAGTCACACATTTGTGAAGAGGGAATGTATCTTATACGAAGGTCTGTTGTTCTAAATAGTAGCCAACGTTAATATTTGAACCAAATTTCAAGGCGCTTTAACCTTTTGTACGCTAAAACAATAGCAACTGGAATATGGCTTTAAATTTCTAAATCAAATTTTTAACGTGATACCGTTAAAAATGAATACATACTGTCTGAAAATAATTAATTCAGAAAATACAACAGTTAGTACAAGAAATCATATGTATATAACAATTTAGCTACATATAGACTATATACTTTTTATACTACATTCATTATTAAATACATGTTATAATAATAATAATAATAATAATAATAATAATCATCATAATAATAGTAGTAATAATAATAATAATGATAATACGTGATTTGATGTTAAAATCGAGCACATCTTTCTATAGATGGAAGGCGTGTTTTGAATGTATTTCAGATTTTGATCCAATCAAAGACCAGATACAGACATGTAAGAATTGTCAGAATATGTGCTCTTTATCAATGTCAAACCAGACCAACCGAGTGTTGTATACTGATTGTGATACCACGTGTTCCGATTGTGAAAATATCATGTACGAGCCACACTCGCACCAGTGTCTGCAGTATCAATGTGACAGACCTTATATCCAGGGACCAGGTACAACTATGATGCGAAAAACTACGAATCCGGGTACAAAATGTTTGAAATATTGCTTTATATGTATATATATATATATTGATTGTTTTTTATACAGATATGACACTAGTAACCACTTTGTAATCAATTCTTTAAAGGTTCATTTTCCCCCAGTACTTTAATAGTTTCCAAAAGGTTTTTCATTGACCGATTATCTGAACTATCTTTTGCTTATGAGTACAGTTTTATTGATTAGGCTTTTTGTTTACAATTCAAAATAATACTTTGTTTACATTTTCCTTCTATTATGACAAATGATTTCACATTAAGCGCTACTTTCTTCAGGTTACAAGCATCTAACATGTCCTAAAACCATTATTTAAACGATACAAAGTTCTTCGGAAGTGAAAATTTACTCGTTTCTGAGACATAATGTACTTATAAGTTAACTTATTCTTTTATACAGATCTAAATATAAAACAAAGATAATAACATAATTTAGGCTAAACGGCACATTTTGTATTTTATGAACGGTTTAATGATCAGAATAATTTGATCTTATTTAGAATGTCGCAATTTTGAAGTGATAACTAAATTGATGACAGTTCCAAACTGTACAGCTTTCGAATATGACGAAGGAGTTGCTAACGAGGAGTTTTGTCTAAAGCGTTGCATGGACTTACCAGGTTGTCTATCGCTTCTCTTTAGCCTTAATACCAGGAACTGTACTTATCACGCATGCGCAGACTTTGTAACGGACGACAACTCTGTTGATGTCCTCTTTATAAAGGATTGTCTAACAGAAAACGGTATATATTTGATTTTGTCAATGTTTTATATTGATCGTGATTATCTAGCCATAAAAGATTGGCACATACATTACTATACCTTTTAAAAGTCATGAGCATTTGCGTATAATTAATTCCTTTATGGTAGTGGCAAGGCTAGAATTACAAGGCTTTGCATATGCCTCATATATGTAATTAAAAGGAAAAGTTATGTCTGGAAGTTTCTTTTTAAATACATTGTAAATGTTATCTGATAAACACAATATTTGGAATATTTAACATTAATTTTAGGGAATTTGATTTTGTTTAATTGCATTTATTTTCTACATAGTGTTTTCTTAATCGGTATTGCATCGTAGGGATCGCATAAATACAGTAAAACAGTAAGTTAAACAAATTATTTATACTTTTAGCATTAGAACAAATACCTTTGGCAATAGTTTGATCAAAACATGAAATTTTCAGCTTGCTCTTCCCCGGTGGAACAGATTTGCATGAATTGCCAAGCGGGATCACTCTGTCAGTCCTCTTTCCAGTTTTCTAACACGACTGAATCATCGTGCCTGGCTTCCAGTAATTCGGAAACTCAGTGTGAAGGGATATCGTACAACCCTAGTGATATGATATGCGAATTCTTCCAATGTTCATATGTTAGTCAGCAATACAGATCAACATTCTACCGAGACTCTTGTAATAATGGTAAATGCTTTTTATACCAAGCTCATCAACTTTTGAAAACATGAAACAGTTTGCTTATTAACCTTGGTAATAAAATAATTTTATTCATGTTACTTGGATTAATATCTTATTCCATTTTTTGTAGATCTGGAAATTTGAAGCGCATAAAATACAATAGTTTCGCTTAAGTTGCTGCAATAAATGTTTGTCAGTAACAAATTATGTATTGCACTCTTCAGTTTTGGAGGAATAAAAGATATTACTAGTATTTAATACAGTTTTATAATACATTTCAAAATAGCCGCGGTTTAGAATGCATCACACATTTTTGTATCCATCGTTACAGATTGCAATATTTTCGAAATTTACACATTAGAAGGGTATTTGGGGACATGTGATACAATACCATCAATGACAGAGTATATGGTGTTGTATCCAGAGATATGCTATGAAAGATGTTTGGACAATGACAATTGCCGAGCAGTTACATATTTGGAGTCGAAAGAAATATGTTTGTATCATACCTGTGACTGTTACACTGGTAGAGATGCCAGGCCTGGCGATATTTTCATGTGGAAGTATTGTTTAGACTGTAAGATAATGCTCGATTTTATCAATTTTTGTTTAAAACATGTATTGCATTCATATACACACACTTTACAATACATAATCTTCCAAGAGTTCATACAAAAGGGTGAGGCCAAAAGTTCTAACAATAACAATAAGTCATCCATTGGATTAATTTTATTGTAATATTCTTATCATATATTTCATCATAATTCATAAAATAAACAAATAGAATAAAAACAACAACAACAACAACCCCAAACAAACAAGCAGGCAGAAAAAGAAAGAACACAACAACAACAAACCATCAATTTTTGTAAAATACTATTGTCACTGGACAAAACGTATATGAATTTTTGCGGGGCTGATATTTGTTTTAATATTGCTCTGTTAGTATGCTAGACTACTGAAAAATCTTGACAACACAACATTCACATTTCATAACCTACCAAACAATTATTTGGTCAAGTTACTACGCATAAAGAATTATAGCTTTATGAAAGCAATGCACATACTCAAATGTATTGCATCAAATGTTTCCGGTCGAATGTAAAACGCATATTTTATATTGACAGATATGTCAGCAGCCTCCAATCTTCCTTTATTAAATTCTTCCACTAATCATACCAGCAAAGATCTCTCGGAAATCTACCCGACAGCGACTGACTGCGAGCCACCTCCAATCTTCATCATGGCATGTCAATGCAGTACAGGAGCTTTTGATGACTTGACAAATGAACAGATTGTCACCCAGTTTATTGAAACCCTTGAGATAGATAAAGATTCGACGTCGAAAGCTTACCGAAAACTCAATTCAGCTGTAGATAATCGACCAGAATCTATAGCTATTGGTAGGTTGTTTTTAACTGCTTATTGTTTTACAAGGGGGGAAGCATACGTCGCTGGTTATAAAATATCAAGTAGTTGTCGTATAAAATGTTCTAGCGTTTCAATTATGTCTACAAATAAACATCCATGTTCAGTTATCTAAATCTTATTTGAAACAGTCTGAGAGAACGATAGGCATTTAATTTGAATTTTGACATTATATTATTATTGATGAATTGTCAAATATATTAATGAATACAAAATTGGAAATAGAAAAGACGATTAGTAATATATCACACAACATGCAGAGCGTAAATAATGAGACAAATGCACGGCATATGCTAAGCTACGAGAACATCGGTAGATAATGGACTTAATACTGTTTCTAAGGCTTCTTAAGCAAACAAAGAAACAAACGTACTAGAGAAATATGTAAAGACGAAAAATATGTACTACTAACTTTAATGTAACTATATTTTATTTTTAAGTCGGACATCTTGATCTTTTTTCATTTTTTCCTCCATTATTTATCAATATTTTTTTATTTTTTTCAGGATCGTTAGGGGTTATAGTTTTAACAAGTGCCATAGTAATCATTGTAGTAATGGATTTTCCGAAAACGTTGAGGCTCTTCCGACGTATGTATAGGAGGTTATCAAGATGCAAGAAGAAAACATCTAAGGTTATTTGCTCTTCGGTTTCCATTGATTCCCTAAAACACTTTTACGCTGAGGATTTTGACGATCTTATTGAAATTCAAAAGAAAAAAGACAGGAGTCAACCTGCACGTTCGAATAAGTGAGGCTTTTCCAAACAATAGGAAAATGATTATGTATTTAAATAATCAGGCACACTGTTTGATTATAACCATAGCTTATAAAGCACACTATGAAAGTTACTTAAATGTAGCAATTTGTTTTACACGTTTGAGACTCTTAGGTAAAATTCTACGTTTAACAATATAGCGGTGTTGTAATCCATTGCTAAAAATAATGCGAATTTGTGTAATATTTTAGATTCAATGAAATGCAATGCTGGAAAAAAACATTTGAGTCGCGTCACGACAAAACCAACGTAATGGAGATGCCACCAGCATGGATCCAGACCAGCTGCGCATTCGCGCAGTCTGATCAGGATCCATGCTGTTCGCTATCAGTTTCTCTACTTGTTAAAAGAAAATGTTTAAAAGCGAACAGCATGGATCCTGATCAGACTGCGCTGATGCGCAGGCTGGTCTGGATCCATGCTGGTCGCAAACCCATTACCTTGGTTTTGTCGTGACGCGGCTCATTTGTAAAAATAACTTGAGACTCCATAACATGCTACGGTGAAAATTCAGCATCGTTAATGTAATAAATTTTATGAAAATGTTTATTTAATTTCGTACGCCTAAAATGTAGCGTTCTGTAAAGCTTTGAAACATATAAAAATGCTATGTTGAAAAATAAAATCTACTAGTATTTGAATACATTTTATGCGGATGTATGCTATGTTAGAAATTGCAAAAATTGCCTCTTGCAGATAGATATTTATATTTTTGTCAACATATAAGTGAATGAATGAATGAATGAATGAATGAATGAATGAATAAAATTAATAAATAAATAGCATAAGCATTATTTTGTTTTGCAAAACTTCCTGAGAGTATTTCACGAAGGTTTCTATGAATAGAATCCTGAATTCCTTTAATTATATGCATAACTTGATATCTTTAAAACGACAAAGAATATGTGTACTTGCAATGTGCAATTGAATGTAGTAGCAAAAAAAAGCAAAAAAAAAAAGAAACAACAACAACAAAAAAAACAACAAATTGACAATCATTTGTAAATACATATTCTGACCTTTGTAAATACATATTTTGATCAAGGGCAACGTATATAAGGAGCTATAGATATGTTAACAGGAGCTATAGAAAATTATTACCCCTCACTTGTTTCATAATGTTAATTTCCCATAGGCCTCTGGGAGTTATTTTTACTGTTGATGCAAGTGTACCACGTGACTAAGAATTTTGTACTGTTACATAGGTAACAGTATTTTTAACAGTATAAAATCCGGTCACGTGGTCTATTTTCTAAATAAAATGAAATAAAATGGCCGCAATTTTTTTCTCGATTCATTCTGATTTTCGACGTTAAACCCCGATAAGACATCAATTTCTTCTCTGGAGTAACTATGACACCCATAAACCTGGTGTGCTGTCCGTGTATAACATATCTTTTTGTTGAATAGTCAAAAAGTAAACATCAGTTTTCAACGGAAGTAATTGCATAATTATGTGTCAAACTGGAACATTCAGACGATTAAAGCACGCATTAAAGGATTATTTAACAATTTTAATCAGTGAAACGTTACAGATATTATGGTGGACAGACATAGGATATTATCGTTATTTTGTCAAAAACCATGCGAAGAATATTCTGGAAACAGAAGGATCAGATTTCACAGATCATAACCGTGTAAATGGGATAGTGTTTTGTTTTCTAGATAAAACCTAGCTTATTGTATGTTTATGACTTGTAGATATCATCACTTGCTTAAAGAATAAAAGAAAAAAAAATACTTCTCAAGTAGGCAGGCCTAAAGTACTCCTAAAACTTAAAAGGTAAGAACAGTTTAGTTATTGTTACTCTTAGTTTATTTTTGTTACAGTTAGATTTAGTTGACAATTTCAGATCATCACAGTATTTTTGTTCGGGGTAATAAAATAAATTACACATGGGTTTTTGAGTAACAGTAAAACTATCATCTCTCGTAAAAATACTGTTACCCTCGGCTACGCCTCGGGTAACCGTATTTTCCTCGGGATGATATTTTTACTGTTACCCACAAACCCATGTGTTATTTATATAATGATACTGAGCTATTTCGCTGAATAAAAATAAAACCATAACATTAATAGCCTGATAATCAAATCATTTTATCAGCCAGTTTTCACTCGTTTATTCATTTTGTATATCATTGATTTCATTAATCATTTATGAAATTTCTTGGGTTGAATGTGTTACATTGCAGTCGTTTTTCAAGCAGTTTTGAGTTTTGTTTTCAAGAAGTTTTGCTTTTAAAAATATTGATCCTGTTTCATTTGACGATTTTCTTCTCACAATTTAATTTAGATAAATTGGCACCTTTTCAGACTAAGATAATTAAATGAGAACATATTTAATTCAATTTCTTTAGATTAACTTTGGCTTTGCAAATGCAATAATTGATCAAATGTCCTTCATAAAAGAAAAGAGAACAAGTGAAGTTCTTAATTATTTGTTATTAGCGTGACATAAACTCAATATCAACATAAAAATTGATCAAATTAATAAACCTCAATATTTGCAAAGAAATTACTAGAAAGTAACAGTTTGAGAATCTATTTTTTTTTGTTTTGCTGCGTAATTCTTTTAATTTTCAATGCCAAAGGATATATGTTAAGTGTTAGTGTAACCCCAGGTTGCAGTAATGTTAATATTATTTGTAAAGAATTTGAATTTCAGCTGAAAATTGACAAAAAGTATTTGAGTACATACATTTCAGGTATTTTGTGAAAATATAATTTCATTGAAAATAAAATATTACCAATTATTAGAAAATAATAATTGATAATGTCTTTTTTTAGAAATTTCATAAAAGTATATGAATTATAATTAGTTGTGTCATTTGTAACTTATGATTTTTGTTTATTTTCTATATGGTATAAAGCTACATCTTATCAAATATTTTTATAAAATTTATCAACAGTAAAATTTTATTGTTTCCGTAATTTAATGGCTGATTCTCAAAAGAGTTGTAACATCAGACATTCACAACACACGAATATTGTGCGTAAACAGAATATAATGTTCCGAACAAAATATTATTCTGCTATTATTTTGCGAAGCGTTTCAGCCGTCTACAAGTCTTGTTTTAAAATTCAAACCTCATTTTTTCAGCAGATATATAGCTTTTTACAAATGAAATATGAAATGTTAACGACACAATTTTGTTTTGCAATGTTGCACTTTCAATACAAAAGCAAATTTACAGGGGATTATTATGTTTAATAGTAGCGTAAATATTAGAAATATAGAGCGCATCATAATAATTATATATACTAAGTAAATGGGTATTTCCTAACCATCCTGGTGAATACAGTTTAATTATGGTTGCTTGTATCATAGTTTGGGGACCTTTCTGTTGAAAAAGTGTCAGAGTTAAATCGTATACATATACATGCACAGTGCGGTAACTGGAGTGCAGGTATCAGTCACCCGCACTCCAGATCATGCCCGTTGATTGGCTCATTTTTGCTGGGGTTTACATATTGTGACGGCAGAGAAAGAGAAAGCGGCAGAAATATCATATTCAGATGCTCGATCATTGGTTACTTTTTCCCGGGGTTTAAAATTGTGACAACAGGGAACGTGTTTTTATGTTTGACTATGATACAAAAGAGAAAGAACACCAAAACACTCGGCAATCTGATTTATACTCGGGGGCTCCGCCCCCTCGTACAAATCAGATAGCCTCGTGTTTCGGTGCTCTTTCTATTACTAAAATTGTTAAATAGACGTTTTGCATTTACAATATACTGTTAAAGAATAATTTTGGTGCAAGCATGTACTTTTGTGCAAAACAATTGTAAAGACTTGACGATCCTGAAAACATTAAAACATAAGGTTGTTTTATACCAAAGTAGTCATTTGCATAAGTAGCAATAAACACACTTTGTATCATAGTTTGGAGACCTTTCTGTTGAAAATGTGTCAGGGTTAAATCGTATACATATACATGCACAGTGCGTTAACTGGAGTGCGGGTATTAGTTACCCGCACTCCAGAGCATGCCCATTGATTGGCTCATTTTTGCTGGGGTTTACATATTGTGACGGCAGAGAAAGGGAAAGCAACAGAAATATCATATTCAGATGTTCGTTCATTGGTTCATTTTTCCCGGGTTTAAAATTGTGACAACAGGGAACGTGTTTTTATGTTTGACTATGATACAAAAGAGAAAGAACACCAAAACACTCGGCAATCTGATTTATACTCGGGGGCTCCGCCCCCTCGTACAAATCAGATAGCCTCGTGTTTCGGTGCTCTTTCTATTACTAAAATTGTTAAATAGACGTTTTGCATTTACAATATAACTGTTAAAGAATAATTTTGGTGCAAGCATGTACTTTTGTGCAAAACAATTGTAAAGACTTGACGATCCTGAAAACATTAAAACATAAGGTTGTTTTTATACCAAAGTAGTCATTTGCATAAGTAGCAATAAACACACTTTGTATCATAGTTTTGGAGACCTTTCTTGTTGAAAATGTGTCAGGGTTAAATCGTATACATATAACATGCACAGTGCGTTAACTGGCAGTTGCGGGTATTAGTTACCCGCACTCCAGAGCATGCCCATTGATTGGCTCATTTTTGCTGGGGTTTACATATGGTTGACGGCCAGAGAAAAGGGAAAGCAACAGAAATATCATATTCAGATGTTCGTTCATTGGTTCATTTTTGCAGGGGTTTCATATTGTGACAACAAGGAACGTGTTTTTATGTTTGACTATGATACAAAAGAGAAAGAACACCAAAACACTCGGTAATCTGATTAATACTCGGGGGCTACGCCCCCTCGTACAATCAGATAACCTCGTGTTTCGGTGCTCTTTCTATTACTAATAACATTGTAACCAATAAGCAGTTGAAATATGACTCAAGAGAATTGAAATTATTGTTCAGTATTGTTGTTTCTCATTTAAAATGCTTTGCTGTTGGCGGAAGATCTAGAAAAGTTGGACAATCACATTTAAGCTTCATGATGATATAATTGTTTTAAAAAAATTTCACGAATATTTTTATCTTATCGACCTGTTCCATATATTGTGTAATGTAATAATATTGTAAGTAATGAGCTTACATAATCCAAGTTTTGATCAAACTAACATGTCATGGGTTACTGTTACTACTGACAATCTAATTATCCAGTAGCGTCACCTTTTTTATCGGCAAATACTTTTTATTTGTCTAACCAGCATGGGACAATATCAAAAACACTAGTTGTGAGAACAGCCAATCTGCGTGTAAGGGATTCACTGAACTAATTAAGTATCTAGGGCATTTAACAAAACTATCAAAATCAATATGAGTTGGACTTTCTGATGAGAAAGGTAACTGAAACTTTCATGTTAATGTTTTACAATGCAAAATTTTCTTTTATATTGGATACTGAATTAATTCCGTTTTTCTTTTTTTTTTTGCTTTTGGAATTAAAATTTCCCTTTTTTGTTTGTGATCAAAAATTTGTTTATCCGCTGTTTTATTTACATGTTTTGGTGAGGGTTATTTTTTTTTAATTTGAAACTTTTTTTGTTCTTTTAACCTTACGGTTAGAAAAATAAAATATTCAACACGATTACAGTATATCAATCAATCTTTAATTAATTAATTGATTAATTAATTAATTTATTAATTCAGTAAGCCCATCAGACAACAAATTCAACAGGCACGTCCTTGCTGTCAGATGATAGTTTGCATGGTTTGCTATTCAGTCATACATGTAACATATTTTAAAATTTTCCCTCAAATGTTGAATAGTTTAGCATTATTTTAGATATTTAGCGAATAGTGTCAACATCTTTTAGACATGCAAAGCATGCAATTTGAAATCTGATCATTTGCGAGGAAAGTGGGCATGTTGTACTTTAAAAGGGTGAAAACTTTTAAAATTTTAAATAAAAAAAAATATAAAATTCTTTCACTCGGATGGCATTTTTAAACATCTTAGCAATTCCACATTTTGAAGCTTGAAATAAGCTTTTGAATCAGTGACATTAAATAAAGTTTAAGCTTGTGCTAGGGGGCGTGACAGATGTTGTCTATTACATTAATTCTCATGATCTGTCTCGATCAAACCAAGTCTCCAACTGGCACTATTTGCTTTGTTTTCATTAAATTCGATGGAATCCCCTTTTTGTCAAGATTTTTGACAAATATATTTTGAAATTGCCTCTAAGGTTTTCTTTAATACGTAAACTAATTAAAAAGCTAATCATTCTAATAGGGAATCTTCGTATTTATATATTTACAACATGGTGGGTGTGGTGAACTCGCCTTTTTTATATTATTTATTATATTTATCTTTTGCTTTCAGTATGACCAACGTAATACAAACGTTTGAAATGCTGTCACTAAAAACAAAACTATCTGCAGTTTTAGGACATATATTTGTTTTTAGTAAGTCTTTAAAGCAAATATTATATTATTTTTTTGCACCAACACAGTACATGTAATATGGCGATCTTCCAGCATTACTGGTAGAGGAAAATCCCCAGGTTACATGCCATGCATAATTTCTAGTATAAACGGATAGCGGCAAATGATATGAAATAAACGACATTAACGTCTCGGCCACGGAAGATCCTTGAAAATATCAAGGAAATACACAATTAATGTCGAGAAATTTGTGTATGTTTTGACAGTAATTCCATTTTCAACTGGTAATCTACTCATTTTGTTATGGAAAATGCAAGGTGTTAAATGATCGAAAATTAATCTTAGCGTGTGTATCAAAGTTCAAATGAAAAGTTTCATGTAGTTATTAGATTGACAATAAGTTACATATTATTAATTAAATGAACATAAGGCCAAGTTCCAGATTTAAGTCAATTTAATACAATTGTGTAAAATGTCCCCTAATGTGAGGAAAGTGTAAACAAGGTTTGTCAAAAGGACGTTGGAACAAGGTCAAAATGTGACTTAGCTGACTATTTCAAAAGAGAAGAAAATATTTGGTTTTACAATGATCCTGTCTTTTGACCAAAACTGAGGAACACCAACGCTTTTCCTATCCAAATGTAAATATGTTTGGGAATGATTGATTTTCTCTGACATTTTGTCTGAAAATGTTCAGGTTCTAAAAACATGTGCAGCAATTCCATGACCACTAAAGAAGTGATTTGATATTAATTTATGCGGTAACGAGTAACCATGCGTTGCTTGACAGGTTTAGCAGTTTCAATTACCATATTACATCTAGATGAACAAAAAACCTCTTATAGATGAGAATACACTGCGTTTGATATTAGACCGGAGGGCTCCATTGTCTTTATAATCGACTCAACAATACTCTTGAACTTCAATAGCTTTGTTTAAAATGGGAATTTAATCCAAGCGCAGTATTTCCGTGCAAACTGTCTGTATAAAATCGTACAAATCCTTTTGTTTCTGTTTTAAATCACTATGGGTTTTTGTTACTTTTACAAACACATAAATACCGTGTACATGCATCTCAACCATGTCAAACGTTCACGTAGAAAATATATACCTTTAGCTAAAGACTTACACAACTATTTTAAAAGGCGTTAAAACACATGGGTTCATGTTTTTACTGAGACTGCTAAGATTTAGAATGATCTTCATACTGGCATTACTATTTATGATTTGATACTAATTTATTGAAATATTAAGGTCAAATACAAATTTCAGTTTTAATTTCTGGAGTCGCAGTATTAGGGTCGACGTAGCTTCAAATTGGTATTGGTTTAAATCCCCGGTGGACTTTCTTCTACGCAATGCTTCCATACTTGAAGTTTGGGGAAAAAGTGGCGATAATTTTAACTTTACTGTCAAGTAGCAACTATCATGGATCAGGCATTTGCATTTTATATTTTATGCAGTTCAATAATTCAGAAAATAGGGGGGAAAACGTATCAAAGATCAAACAATACAGGTAACCTGTAAATATTCTTTTTGAACTACATTTTTGTAACTTTTGCAATTAATACAGAACAAACATATACGTCATAATTAAAAGATATTGATAAGCGTTACTGTTATTGTATACAAAATAACGTGAAATACAAATATTGATACAATTCCTTCAGTGTCAAATGATAACTAGATAGTTTTTTCATTTATTGTTTGGCTTGTCGCAATATGCATTTTTAATTAATAAAAACTATACGTAAGCATTTTATTGATTCCGAACACCTGTTAAAGCAGCATGTTTCCTATTCATAACAAACAGCTATACTGTTCTACTAATTGATATCTTTAAATATCTCTTCAAATACATAAAATTATTAAAAGTGCGTGTTTGACATTTTTGTTTCGAAAAAAGACGCTTTCCACCCTCGGGATATACATTCGTTAAATAAAGCACGAATTTCTGTCATCAGGGTGGTTATTTCTAGTATCACGTTGCGGTAAGAGGCAATGTTGGAATCTAGAAAGTATTAAACATATAGGGAAAAGAATAAACTTTGTTATTTTATATGTTGCAATTCGTGACAATAAGAAATATAAATAATTAATGAGATCATATTTGTAATAGAATTAAGCTGACATTTTTGTTAGAGCTATACCAGCCCATACATTAACTTATTTTGTATACGATCCTGGGCGTACCGGATCCCAAAATTGTCCCCTACCATTGAACATTGTGACATGAGACTATGTCAATGATCTTTTCTATTTATATGGCTACTTCGTTTTTAATGCAATAGATAAACAAAAACATAGCTAGACGTGTCGATTTTTTCCATAATTAATTAATTAATTTGTTTATTTATTTTATTATCTATTTGTTTACTTAACCATCTTGGAGTGTTGTGCTTTAACTTGTAGGGAAAAGATAATGAAGTTTTACACCATTTTCTTTTATTACAACAGCATTACATACACAAAGTATAATGACTTTTATATAAATGTATACATCAAACAGATTGTCCTGATTTTGAAATATATGTACATACGGGCTTCACAGCAAATTGCGTGAAATGTGCACCAGATAGCAGTTCAACCAGTTATGAATTCTGTCTTCAACAGTGTCTTGATGTTCTATCATGTAGAGGTAAATATCTCATCATGTAGCGGTTAATATCCTGTCATGTAGAGGTAAATATCTCATCATGTAGAGGTAAATATCCTGTCATGTAAAGGTAAATATCCTGTCATGTAAAGGTAAATATCCCATCATGTAGCGGTAAAAATCCCATCATGTAGCTGTTAACATCCCATCATGTAGCAGTAAATATTCCATCATGTAGTGGTAAATATCCAATCAAGTAGCGGTAAAAATCCCATCATGTAGAGGTAAATTACCCATCATGTAGAGGTAGATATCCCATCATGTAGGGGTAAATATCCCATCAAGTAGCGCTAAAAGCCCATCATGTAGCAGTAAATATTCCATCATGTAGCAGTAAAAATCCCATCAAGTAGCAGTAAATATCCCATCATGTTGATATAGATATTGTTCAAACGTAAAAAATGGAGATATATTTTTCTTCTTAAATTTTGAAGTTATTATTGTTAATTAAAGATCATATAAAAATTTGTGTTTGACATTCAGAGGAGGGAAGTAAGAAAAAAAAACATATTTCACTCACTGTTTTTGAAATTATGAACTAACAAATTTTAAGGTCTGATAAAATTTTGTAAATTCGCGAATATATCACACATTCTACTTAAAAAAATGTAAAAGCCGTTGTGCTAAAGTTGATCATAAATCGCATATAATCCCTTGTCCTCTGTAACATTAACACAAGTATTGTTATTATTATGATTATCAAAGTAACTGTATGTATTTAAAGCAACATCCTTTGATGCAACTAACTCCAAGTGTGAATATTTCACAAACCCATGTTCAATCAATGACCATGGAACAGACTTAGTGGCTGACTCTGGAAAAACATTGATAGAACGATTATGCTTTGATGGTAAGAATGATAAACTGGAACTTTATGTATAATATATGCTGACATGTTTCATTTAGCATTCATTGTATTCCTTATCTGATCATAACATTTAAAGGTATCTTATTCAAATGCTTCACATGAACAATATTCATATTGTTTTTGCTGCATTTATGTTAACATTATACGAAGACGTCTTTTCAGTTTACATTTTGAAATGAAATCTAATTTACTCAACACTCATTGTAAAACGAAATTATGTTCATATTAGATTTAATAAACTTTATTGTTAAATGGATCTAAGAATGAAATGACTTTGTTTTGTATTAGATACCGGAACTTTTGTTTTAACTAATTTTAATGGTGATTGTATCTTCATGTCTGTTATAACTTTTATTAATAGCTTTATATATAGTGATTACATTAATTAAAGCACTTATCTGCATGTACTTAACTGGTTTTAACGTTATAAGTTGTAGAGTTAATATTGAAATATTAACTTATTGTTTTAATTGTAGACAAAATATTCAAATATTATCCTATAATTTGTATGTCTGAGGATTCAAACATGTTTGGATATCGTCTCTATAAAGTGGCAACATTTCATTTCAACAATAACTATCTATACTTATTAAAACATTGTTTCAGAACAACCAGCATGTATACGACAACACACACAATCATGTGTCAACTGTAAAGCTGGGATATTATGCCAGACGCATTTTAACCAAATCGCACAAAAGAAACCTCTCTCAATAAATACTGCAGTTGTGGGAGTAAACAGCAATATTGAACAAATATGGTAGATGTAGATTCTATTGATTTTATATGTATAACAACATCATAACATAAAGTTGAGATATGATAGATACAAATTTGACAAGTTACTTGATGATGTTTACATGGTAACTGATATTGAAGTTAAGTGATTGAATCGTGTTTTGTTTTCATTAGATAGAGGGTGTATCATTTGTTGCTTATTGCTCCATTTCTTGTAATGCGTGAATCTATGTTGCAATGTCCTAACAATGAACAATGAACAACAGTATGGCTGCATTAACATTTATACAACTCTTTACCACTGCATTTTTTATAATAATTACAAAAATTATATGTTCATTTGAAGGTACACAAGCAGCGGTTCCAAGTACATGTATATTCAGTGTCCATACGTGTCACAGGCAATCGGCGATACAGTATACAGAGCTTCGTGTACTCAAGGTAAAACAAAATTTAATCAAAACACGTTTTATTTGACTATATATGACAATTATACCTTTCGCGTTAATGAGCAATTATCTTCCTGATTACACATATAAATAATAAGAGGTTAGTGGTTTATATAAATATTTCACTGTGAAGTGTACAAAAATGTGGTTATACTAGCTAATCAACAAATGGTTTGATTATCTAATCAAAAGCACAATCTCCAGAAGAGAATTCATGTTTTAAAGTTTGCGAATGTATGACCTCTTCAGTCAGCAACTTATGTTTCATTCATTATATGCAAACATACCCCATTCTTTGCCAGATATGCGATTAAAAGTATAGTAAGCCATATCATTTTGCAAACACATGCCAATAGTGCATGTTTTTGCTTTAAATATCTATACAGTTTCAATTTATTCATTTTCTATAGATTTAATTTATAAAAGTATATTTGTTATTTAGATTTATACGGCTTGCTGTTATGGTGTTTTTGAACCACATTTATTTTTATACTAATCGTACTTACGTAACAAACTGACACTTAATTTTTAGAAGTATAATGAAGGACAGCAGTGAAAACTCAATTGTACTTGATATAACATAAATTGCATTGACATATAAGATATTTTTTGTTTGACAATATATTTCTCTTAAAGGCTTTTTTCTTTTGACCAAACGGAGGATAAAAACTTGTATACATGTTATGACATGCATTTTAAATCGATTAAATTTTGTACACATTCTGAATTTAATCAACTTTAAATAAAAATATCAATAAATCACATAATATATTATGTAATAGATTGTCCAAAATTTGAAATTCTAACATTACCTGGGCATCGTGGAATATGTTCTCCATTGTCTGCCCTCTTTGGCATCGTGACATCAGAGTTTTGTCTGAGCAAATGTCTTGATATGGCGACTTGCAGAGGTGTCACCTTTGACAAAAATATAAAGAGGTAAGTGACTGTATGTACTTTATTTTTTTCAAATACGTCATAATTATATATCCTTGTATGTTATTGTTCGAGCATTTATAGTATCTGGATATAAACAGTTTTACTAACAATACATTTTGAATTTTACCATAATCTCTTTCTATGATATAAAATGTTCCATTGTTCTATAGTTAATGAATAAAGTACTAATAAAAATGAAGAAAATGAGAAAAAAACTTAAAAAGCAAATACTTATTATATCGACTAAACTGTTTTTGTATATGATGTGATAGTACATACTCTAGTGTTCAATTCATACAGGTATTTGATAGAATAATATATATATACATAATTTATAAATTGTAAGCTTTTACTATGGTGGCATATTTCTGCCACCAGATAACCTGATAACTAACTAGTTAATTAAGAGGTTAACTAGTTACGTAACTAGTTAACCTGATAACTAACTAGTTGATTAAGAGGTTAACTAGTTACGTAACTAGTTAACCTGATAACTAACTAGTTAATTAAGAGATTAACTAGTTACGTAACTAGTTAACCTGATAACTAACTAGTTAATTAAGAGGTTAACTAGTTACGTAACTAGTTAACCTCGTAATTAACTAGTTAGTTATATGGTTATCTGGTGGCAGAAATATGCCACCATATTTTACACTATGTCTTGTTAAGAATATAATAAGTTTGAATATTTTATATATTTTAATAATGGTATGTTGTTTTGTTATACAATAAGTCATTTTCAAACTCATCTAACGTCAAATACTTCATGCATTTACAACAGTTGTACATTCCATAATTGTTCCACTTACGTGGCTGCCGAAGGTTTTAACTTTCTTGCAAGACGCTGTTTGAATTATTCTGGTAAGTAGTACGTTTTAGATATACATTGTTGTCTTTTGTAAATTTGGATGACATCAGTTCACATTTATTATCTAAGATTATTTCAAGATACACTCTGCTCATCATTGACTAAAAATATTTATTGCCGAAATTTATTGAAATCTATAAACGTCTTATTTAAATAAAAGAACGTGCAAACATTGTATGCGAATGTGCGTTCCTTATTACGTGTCAAGTAAATTTGACCCTTTCTTAAAAAAACAAAAACACTGTCGGGTTTTTAATGACACTATATCACGCCTACTAAACAGTGGCTCTTTCCCCATTTTGGTGATCGGCTTCGCAATTTCCGTTGTAGAGCCATCGACCAGAACAAAGCTGAAAAAGGTAAACACAGTTTCTAAAAATATCCGATTTATAAGAACATGCTTGTTTTTCAAATATTGGAGAATGCTATGCCACGAACAATATTTACTCATCATTTTGGATGCAATTTCGATACGAAAAACGCCAAAATGACGTTGCTATAACGTTTACCCTTATCAACTCGTTCGTTTTCTTTCGCGTGGAGACACATCTACCATAAACGTAGTGGTGACCCACAATGTTGTGTCTACCTCAACTTTGGATCAACACTAACAAGAAGTATCTTTGAAAAGATACTCAGCCGAAGTCAAACTTGTTAGTTGCATAGGAAAAGCTACTACTAACCATGCTAACCGGCAAACAGAACATTTTATTCGTCCTGAATAGTTTTATTTCAATTCATTTTTACCCGCAATGTTTTTCCCCATTAATTGTCATCTTAGATTTAAACAATATTACTTACATTATTTGATTTTAATCAAAATGGAATTTGATTTGAATAGGACTTTATAATAAAACAAAGATTTAGTAGATACCACGGAGAATTTTGCAACTGTAAATTAGACGAAAGTTCGTTTCAATCGTCTTATGCCCGGTTCGAGAAGAGAATATGATTACTAGAACAGCTCAGAAGAGGGACCAAATCGAACGCAAAAGTATCAAAAAGGCGATATGTCATATTTAATTTCATATATTTATTGAAAAGCTTTTATAAACATCTAGAAAATATCACTATTCTGTTTTTATATCAATTCTGACTGATATCGTTTTTTAACACTTCTTGCCATCGCGCAATCGAACAGACCTCTACCTATAACGGAAACTCTTCTAAAGTATCAATCGAACAGGCTTTTAGTGTTAAAATGACCAATGAAAATTCTGCCTATATTCATTTCTTTACTGTTAATTTTAGCGGAAGTCAAGGTGTGATCAGACGGCCTTCGGCCGAAAAATATTTCAAACAGATTGATTAAAAATGAAATATTTTCATTTATTTAAATGTGATTCAGCCATTGACACGGTACTGGCGCCATCGGCAATATGAAAGACTCTCGCAAATGTGATGGAGCCAATACAAACATATAATTAGTGTCGATAAAGACTTACATTGCTGAAATGTTTTAACTGTGGCTTTTAGCACAAAGTAAACTTTGCCAAAGCAACACTATTTGAAATGTAATGTCAAAACAATGAACATTTAAATCAAAATGAATCTTCGGCACACGACACCGGCAAAATCCAATAAAAGATTGCACACCCAAGGACCAAGTTTCAAAAGGTAATCAATTAATCTTGATAAAAGAGACGATTTTTTTCTAACATTCTACACTTATGAAAACATTAAAAAAGAACATTATTTTTTTTATATTATTTGCTGAATCTTACTATGTGCTATAATGTATTTTATATTTCACCGGTTTTGGGTATTCTCATTATTAGTATTATAAAACATTAAAAAAGGATCATCTTTTTTTGGTTAAACTTTCATCCCATTTCGACTGTGAAAAACTGGATAGAATTATCGTGCATTTCGGCCATACATACGGATGCATAACCTTATCAGTCAGTGAAGCTCGTCCGAAATATATGATCATTTATTTTGGCCGCAAAACCTTTTTCTCCATGATGCATATAATGGTCGCAATGGCATCTGTGCATCAAAATAGTATCATCAAAAAAACCCGACTTGCATACATATTTCGTATCATTCAATGAATAACTGAATTCAAAATGTATAGGTCACCTTTTGGTTGATAATAACATTTAAGAACATGAATGGTGACATGACAGAAAAGAGCGGAAGGAGCCTCATTATCCCTAGAATACATACGTACATAAAAAAAACACTCAATTCAATTTGGAGATTCTTTAGCCAGTCCATGAATATAAATCGGAAAAATTCCACAATATCGACACTAATTATATGTTAGTATTGACACTATCACATTTGAGAGAGCTCTTTCACATTGCCGATGGCGCCAGCTCCGTGTCGATAACTCTATCACAATTGAACAAATATAAATATTTTATTTTTAACCAAGCTCTTTGAAATATGTTTTTGTGTTGAGCCAAAGGGTAGGTTAGGATCATGTTCCATGCACGATAAATTGGGGAGACATTTACTTTATGGTAAAGAAATCACTAAAGATGTGGCTCAACGTAACCAAAAACAAACAAGTTAATATTTGGTAAAAGTTATAGCAATTTCATTTTAGGGTATTTCGTGTCGAAATTGCATGCAAACTGTTGAGGTAAATGTTCTACGTGGCAAAGCATTCTTCGATTTTTGAAAATCAAGCATATTTTTAAAAAAAAACGATGTTTTTTTTCAAACTATGTTTACCTCTTTCTGCTTTGTTTTGGTCAATAGCTCTATAACGGGTGTCGATGGCTCTCATTTAAACAGATAACCAAAATGTAAAAGAGCCACTGTTTAGTAGGCGGGCATATATTCATAGTGTGTTCGCTTACAGTGTGTATGATTTAAAATATAACATCTACTTTGTGTGAAGTCAAGACATATTTATTTTAAAAGACTGTGTAGCATTAATATCAACTTTGATCAGAGTATATATCTATGAAAATAAATTTATTGCGCTATCTTTTGAAAAAGTCATAGTTGCATTACTTTGTTGTATTAAATATCAATATGTTGATATGTTTAACTAAGCGCTAGTGGTGAAAGTAAAAGGACCAAAGAACAAGTAAAAGACATACTAATATATTCATCCGCGACTTCTCAATGATGTTTTTGCATTATTTTTACATTCAATTTTAGAACCGACGTAGACTGGCTATCAATGCACATTTCAAATTCAAAACTAGAAAAGAAAGTAACACAATGACATAAATGTTAGGGGAAAGTGAAACGGTTTGAAAATATCACGTTTTCGTATAACGCATCTGCGTGAACTATATATATTGTGTGTATACATTCACACATATGTTGATCGTTTTATTAATCTTGGTCTTGTTTTGATATTATTTATATGTTATAAATGGACTATGTAGGCATTTATGTCTAATATAATGTGCGTAAACGTTATGATATGTTTTTGTTCTTGTTTTAAAAATATTTGATAATATATGCTATGTAATTAAGATTCATATATGCTTATAATCTTAATCAAACATACAGTTTGTGACGATTCCACGAAGATCATTCAAACGTGCTTTGGATGTTCCTTCGGACCAAATTGCCCTCTGCCGTATCTAAACACAAATACACAAAATCTCGCTACTGATTGCATGAACATGAAAGTGTCTGGTAGGTATTTATTAGTACATTATTGGTTAAGTTAGCCAAAAATATTATAGAATGGAGGAATGTAGTAAATGTTTTATTTAATCCTATATCAGTTGTGAAACAAACCAAAGTACGTATGACGATAAAACTTAAATTGTTAACACAAAAGATATTGAACCGAGCTATTCAAAACACTATTTTACATTAAAATGTTTATACCATTGGCAATGAATAACGACAAAAATTTTGAAATGAAATTTCTTTTCAATACTTAAATTAATATGAAACTATACATAAATCCTTTACGCCAGTATTAAATGATTTGTTTGTTTGTCTGTTTTTCTGACTACAATTGAAACATATTTTGATCAAATTTCGGCGGTCAATCCACTTAGCCGGCTTTCCAGGTTCTTTACCACAGTAATTACCAACTTATTTGCCAGTGCCCGGCTTATCCCACATCATTTCTAAACGAGAGATAAAATGACCATAAGTCCGAGTGAAATTTCATTCACCCGAGGATTGAACCAGCGTCTCTTGACTTACTAATTCGTTTATTTAAGCAAGCGGACACATTATGTGAATTTAACTAATTCTTTTATATGTCTCAATCTGTTTATAATTCATTTTGAAGACGTTGAAAGTGTAATTGTTCACTACAAACGGATAAACAGACTTTGCAGCAGATACCAATGCTCACAGGTACAGCAGGCGATCGGGCAGATAGTTTACAGAGATTCATGTAATACTGGTATGTACTGCAAGGTTACAGTTATTCAATTATAATTAAATAAAAATACTTGCGTACCTACTAACATCCTCGCATGCTCGCGCACGTTCTCTCTTACACAGGAACGCATGTGCACACGTGTATTCACTTTTTATCGACAAACAAAGCCATTTTGCGTTTTGATTAAGATTACCTGGAAAGTATACTAATATTTTCTTACTTGTCTTCGCAACATGAATTTGAGATGCTTTAATAAATCTAATACAGACTTTATAGGGAAGAGCTAAATGATAAATAGCAATTATAAATATTTGTACACAGATTTATGTTTTAGACTGCCAAAAATTTGAAATATTTCAATTGGATGATTACGTTGGGTCTTGTGACGTCATACACAGTGAAGATGGTGGTTTTACGTTATATTATTGCATAGAAAAATGTTTAGACTTACCCGGCTGTAGAGGAACTACTTTCAATTCAACTACGGGAAGATGCGATTATCATAATTGTACAAATCGTACAGCAGCACCGGGCCTGACCTTCATTTGGAAACGATGTATTGACACTGGTACGTGGTAATAAGGGGTTAGGGTTTATATTCACTTTATGGCCCCGATGAAATGATTTAATAATACAGTCATATTGTTTTGAAGGTATGGAAAACCTTTGTTAATTCTCTGTTAATCCTCGAATGTGTTTCACAGCACTTCATTTGAGTCAAGTCTCAAAAGTTTGTTCATAACAGAAGCATGGACACGAGTATTGAGTATCTTCCCTGCTGATGGCACCCTCTTGAATTTCTTCGGAAGGGATGAGCCAGGGTGCTTTCACTGCATGCTATGCTTTTTTTATTCTGGATCGAAGTGATGGACCCATGTTTCATCCTGAGTTACGATCCGGTAGATAAAATCAGGTTCATCCTCGTAGCGAGTCAAAAAATGTCAATCCTGACCCGCTTCTAGTCGTCAGTCAACTGTCTTGGGACCTATCTAGGGGAAACCTTTAACATGCCATAAACACCAGTAAAATTTGAAGTCTTCATGGATCTCCTTTGAACACATCCATTTCTTTCAAAGGTACTTAATGACACACCATCTGCTGATCAAAGTGTGTTTTATGTTACTTAATCTGTGTAAAACTGCGTGTAACTCGGTCAGTAATATTCAATAAGATATCGGTATCGACGTATCGTGTGTAAATGTCAGTGTAGTGGCTAGATGTATATGACCGAGAACTATTTGATCATACCTCAGGCATTTGCACAAGGCTTTTCGAGATTTTACTTTAAAAGTATTTGCTACTCTCAAAATGCAGGTTTTTAATCATTGACAGTTGCCACCAAACGAGTTTTTATGCTCCCCGAAAAATTTCGGGGGAGCATATAGTCGTCGGGTTGTCCGTCCGTCCGTCAGTCCGTCAGTCCGTCCTTCCGTCCGTCCGTACGTCCCAATTCGTGTCCGGCCCATAACTTAGTTATTTGAAGTCGGATTTTAAAACTATTTCACAGAAATGATCACCATATTGAGACGACGTGTCGCGTGCAACATTTGGGTCGCTACCTTGAAGGTCAAGGTCACAGCATGACCTTGCATCAAAATCGTGTCCGGTCCATAACTTCTTTATTTGAAGTAGGATTTTAAAACTATTTCACAGAAATGATCACCATATTGAGACGACGTGTCGCGCGCATCATTTGGGACGCTACCTTGAAGGTCAAGGTCACAGCATGACCTTTCATCAAAATCGTGTCCGGTCCATAACTTCTTTATTTGAAGTCGGATTTTAAAACTATTTCACAGAAATGATCACCATAATAAGACTTCGTGCCGCACGCAACATTTGGGTCGCTACTTTGAAGGTCAAGGTCACAGCATGACCTTGCAGCAAAATCATGTCCAGCCCATAACTTTGTTATTTGAAGTCGGATTTTAAAACTATTTCACAAAAATGATCATCATATTAAGACAACGTGTCGCCCCCAACATTTGGGTCGCTACTTTGAAGGTCAAGGTCACAGCATGACCTTGCAGCAAAATCTTGTCCGGCCCATAACTTTGTTATTTGAAGTCAGATTTTAAAAATATTTTACAGGAATGATCACAATATTGAGATGATGTGTTGCGCGCAACATTTGGGTTGCTATCTTGAAGGTCAAGGTCACAGCATGACCTTGCAGCAAAATTGCGTTCGGCCAGTAACTTCGTTCCTTGAAGTCGGATTTAACAACTATTTCACAGGGATGATCACCATATTGAATCGACGTGTCACATGCAACATTTGGGGTGCTACCTTGAAGGTCAAGGTCACAGCATGACCTTGCAGCAAAATTGTGTCTAGCCCATAACTTCCTTATTTGAAGTCTGATTTTACAACTTTTTCACAGAAATGATCACCATATTGAGACAATGTGTCGTGCACAACATTTGGGTTGTTTTTATACTTTGAACTTAGTCTGTGACATAACTCTGACACTACAAGAGGTATACTTTCCTGTGTCCAAAACCTATTCGGGGAGCATCACCCGGTTCAACCGGCTCTTGTTTGTTTTTTTGTTTTTGAATTCCAATTCATAATATTTCTCGTAGAACTGATACCCGGGTTTCTTAACCAGAGGCTTAGCTTTTCTTTTGTTTAAAACTGTCATTCATTGCACGAAGTGTAAAGAATCGAGCAAATTCTTAAGTATCATGCATATTCATGAAGTCATGAATATTGCCCGTATTGACAAGCAAATGTATTTCAGATGAGCTGTTAGGAGCTTGGGGGGGGGGGGGTAAATTGTTATCAGTCATATTTTAGGAGTAATGCATACAAGCTATATGTTTCTTTAACGTTTAACATATATTCTTGAAAAATGCTGTGCAACTGGTTTACTACTTGTGTAAATATTTAAAATATTTAGACTTATGTTTTCGGCCACTCTGAATTTTGAATTGCTCATATTAAGGTAAACTGCCCAAACGCATTTTTAGAAGGCATCGTTAGTTAATAAGTTATAAAGATAATGGGCTCTAATTCATAACTGTTTACTATCAATCTTGTCTTGCATTTGCAATACCTGTGTCTTAATTTAGCAATACAGAAATGTATTGTTGATAGTAAACTTCTCAAAAACAATAATATCATGTCTGTATTCCACTTTCCTTGGTGTCATAATTATACCATAATGTGTTGTCTTGTTTATAAAATCGACTGATAAGTAAAAAGTACATATTTTTACTTTTTATCTTGACAAAACAATGTTTTGAAATAAATGGCGATTTAAACAATAAATAGCTTTTTTTTATTTTTTGTATGCACGAACGTATCAATTTTTTTATTACTTTCCTTCACAATTGTACTGCAATTATCACAAGTAAATTATTGATTGAATATAGATAATGAATAAGTGTCTTGAATACAGGACAAAACCCCACACGTCAAAACCCCACACCTCAAAATTGAATAGAGTTGACAAAACCTCACACCTTAATTTTATAGGGTTTTGTCCGTCTTTCAAGTGTCTTACTTTTAATATTTCAATACCGTGTAGTAAATGTGTTATTCTTTTTGTATGACACAAAAAATACATATATCATTATTCTGCCAGTAATATTGTTGTTTTTGTCTTGTAGAATCTCCACGAACTACAATACAGATATGCTTAGGCTGTTCTAAGAGTAATTTATGCCAATCAGTGCGACATAGTTTAGTTACTGTACCGACATGGCAAAATTGTAAGACGCAGTTTGAAAGTTCTTCAATAGAAGGCATTGCCGTATACAACGGTTTAAACGGACAATGTGAACTATTTGATTGTACGTTGGTGAAACAACATGCAAATAAAATTACTTTTAGGGTGTTACGGAGATCGCCGAGTACCGGTAATACATTTTAAAAGTTAGGGCAATCGTTCTTGAAAATGAGGAATCGAATCAATGATTAAGTTGATTAAGTATAGAAATAAACTAAACACTTCTTTCGTTTTTATCTCAAGCTGATAAGAAGCAACAACACCATTTTGAAAGAACAAGATAAACGTATACACTGTAATTGATACTGTCATTTTGATCTCATTACTTGCATTCCTTTTAAAGACTGAATACATTGCGATTAGTAAAGTATTCTGTAATTTTGTAAATTTGTTTTTTTCTACTTTCAACAGAAATGCCAATTTAAATGTCTACACTGGTTGGATATCATGGCACATGTCCAGTCATAGATTATGATGAAGGTGGTGTAACATTGGATTACTGCATTGATAGATGTCTAGACATGCCTGACTGTCGAGCTGTCAGTCACGATGATTCGCAGCTAAAATGTTTCTACCATAACTGCATAGAAAGATATGGGAACGCATCGTACACATTTGTTAAGAGAGAATGCATGACAAACGAAGGTACAATATACACGTCCCCTTTTTTCATACAATGAATAACCAAAATCTTCGCTAGAAAAATAAGAAGCAAAAAAACATTGTTTGCATTTAAAAAAAAATTCAGGCAAACTAAGTGAAATAAACTATAGAGCTATTCTGAAACTGTTTGACTCTAATGACTTTGTTTAAGATATAAATTCAACTAGGGCTTTCCAAATAAAAAACAAACCTGGTTCATCCCATTAGTCTGTCTAAATACAATATTGTTTTTGTATAGTTAAATCCAAATTAAGTCATAAACACAGACCTGTATGATAAATACACATATTAAATTTTACTTTTTTTCTTCACAATTTGTTTTTGGGAAACGTAAAGCCATGGACTTTTTATGTTAAAATTTTATATCAAACTTTTGGAAACTGATTATTACACTTATATTTCTTTCAGAATTGAATCCATTAAAGCCATACGTA
The DNA here is from genome assembly GCF_026571515.1 of Ruditapes philippinarum. Taxonomy (NCBI): domain Eukaryota; kingdom Metazoa; phylum Mollusca; class Bivalvia; order Venerida; family Veneridae; genus Ruditapes; species Ruditapes philippinarum. The sequence goes on from NW_026865029.1 coordinate 178,083, forward strand.
CAAACTTGTAAGAATTGTATTAGTAGCTGTTCCGCAGCGTTGTCAGTACAAACAAGTCAGAAAATAAGCACCAACTGTAACACCACGTGCGATGACTGTAACAATGTGTATTATAATCCTGTAACCGAAGAATGTAAACAGTTTCAGTGTGATTATCCAGTTGCTATCGGGAAAGGATCGACGCTTATGAGAAAAACTGCAAATCCAGGTATTAGTTCGAAATAAATGTTGAACTTTGATTTCTCAGCTTATGCTTCTTTGAAACTAAAAACTAGTATACCTGACACATTCTAAAATACCACGTGGATAAATGCCAATTTGTTATGAAGTATATACGATTGTATAAGATTGTCCTCATAGTTTGGGGACCTTTCTGTTGAGAATGTGTCAAAGTTAAATCATACGAGGGGTTATCCAAAAATTCGTACGTGCATAGTGCTTTAACTTGAGTGCAGGTATTAACATTGTTTTATAAAGAATATAGATAAATACAGAATCCCCAAAGAAAGCCCAACACGGCAAAATTGATATGTTGCAGGCTCGGTTTGATTGAGCCTGTTCATGGACGGTACTGGAAAGTTTACATATCTTATTTTCCTTAGCATTAATAATTTTTCTTCAGAAACACAAAACTCTTGATTTCACTTGTAAGACTAATGGAAATATGCCTAACTCATCATAAACCGTACAATTAGGTGTAGAATATTTTAAATTCAAAATAAACTTAAAATACAACTGAAATTTCTTTAGAATTTGAACTTCTTCGAATACCCAAACTTCAATTCCATAAAGAAGGATAGGTACAACCATAGAGTTAAATAGAAATTGGAAGACATAATTTCCGGGACTTTTGGATCACAGAAACTATTGCTCTTCTAGCATTATCAACAAGATTTTTTTTTTATTTCAAAAATTTACAATTATAATTAAAAGTACTCCATGTAAGTAAAATTGTCTACTAAATCAAGCTTTTTACTATTGTACATAAAGTTAAAATCATCCTTAGGTTTTGACTTACTAAAAACCACTATTTAAGTCTTAGCTTCATTTACAACAAGATTCCATATATTACAGTAATCACTCATAGCATTTAAGGCATTTTGCAGATCAGATTTGCATTCTGCTAAAAGTACTGTATCATCAGCATATAACAAAAGAAACAATTTAACACAAACGTCTATGACATTGTCACTAAGACATTCACGAGTTGCGTTAGATATATTGACAAGTATTGTGTATTCATTATATACAAATTCTGACAAATCGTTCAAAAAGATAGAAAACAAAATTGGTGAAAAATTTTCACCTTCACACTTACCATCAATATAATGTGAGAAAAAGTTGTGTCATAAATGAAATCGATTAACAGAATCAAATGACTTCATATAGTCAATAAATGCACAGTAAAACCTTTTATTACAACTTAAATAATAATCAATTAACATCTTTAAGAAAAACATATGATCAGTGGTACCATATAGTGATCTGGACCCAGCTTGTTCTTCGTTAAATAAATTTTGAGATTCCAAATACTCATTCAGTCTATTATTTAGTATATTGGTAAATAATTTGCCAAACAACTTAATATGGTAATCCCTCTCTAATTGTTGGGATCAGATTTATCACCCTTATCTTTATATATAGGATTAATAATACCCTGAGTCCAATTTTCAGGATTAATAATAGCCTGACTCCAAAGTTCAGGAAAAATACTTGAATCCAAAACAACATTAAATAAATAACATTTAAAACAGATTCATTATTTACATTTTTTAGATATTCATTAAATATATTATCAAACACTGAAGGACTTTTATTATTTTTAAACTTTTTTACAACTCTTTAAATTTCCTTAATAGTTATTTCTGCATTTAAGAAACTATTATTACAATTTATGTTCTCAAGATCTAAATCATCTAAATTGTCAATATCTAAATCAGGTTCACTTAATATAACAAAATGTTCAAAAAAGACTTCTTTTGAAATATTATTTACAGTATCCCTGATATCAGTGCAGTATCTATTTAATAAACTCCGAAAAGCTATTGGGTCTGACGACTTTAACCCAAGTATCCGTTTATTAATATTATATTGATAAGACTAATTTTCTTGTTTATCATCTTTTTATAAGATTTATTTTCCACTAGACACCATTGATTGGAAGTTAGTATCAGTCTTATTTCTTCTATAATAATTCTTATCTGACAAGTATGTTTTTCTTGCTGCTTTACAATCATCATCAAACCACTCTTTCCGACGTGATTTCTTATGTCTTTTAGTACTTTTTGTACAGTATTTTTCACATCAATAATCAAGTGACAGCTATCAGCAGCATTATTAAATAGTTGAGAACTTTCTCAGTAAAGTTATTAATAGCATTGTCACAATATGTTGTATTATTACCTGATACCTTATATAAATGTAATTTGTTATTATTTACTGTTTTCTGAAATTCTATTTTCTTCTGCAAATACTGTTAAAACAGTAGTTGATCAGGTAATAAAACAGTTATTTCATGCGTGATTTGGGAACAGTCAAACAGTTGTCCCTCGGTGTCGGGGATAGTGTTTTGAACTGTTGCCCTCGGCCTACGGCCTTGGGCAACAGTTCAAAACACTACCCCCTCCACCTCGGGCCAACAGTTTGACTGTTCCCAAATCACATATGAAATAACTGTATACTTGTCAATAATTCTGAGAGTTCTACTTCAAATTAAGAAATATGTGTCGTTACAGACTGTCTCAATTTCGAGCTGTTTGTATCAATTGGCGATATACCTAACTGCGAAGCATTCGGATACGATGAGAGCGTTCACAACTTGATGTATTGTCTTATTAGATGTCTAGATATTACTGGTTGCCGTTCAATGTTATATAACCAAACTCAAAAGAGATGTTCTTACCACGCATGCGCAGACGTCACAGGGGAGATCACCAATCACTGGCTTATTGTGAAAAAATGTGCCTCAGGTTTTTTTGTTGATAATCTCTAATAAAAGTTCATGATAGCGCTGTTATTTGACATATAAAACATTTCTTTGTATACATGCATGGTCTATTTAATGAATTTGAATTTGATTTGAAAAAGAATGTTACAAATCGATAGAAAACAATCAGACACTGAAATTATGTTCTGAAATTGTTATAATAGTATCTGTCATATGTTGCTGTTCAGATTGGAATATCGACACCAGGGGACCTGCCCATTGGGTGGTAACAAGGCTTTCAAGATTTTTTTCTTGCATATTCTACAGTATTCCTTCATAGTTTAAGTGCTTTACATTAATAAAACAATTTTCCATAGAAATTTATGTCATTACAACCGTAACTATTTTCTTCAAACAGCTTCGACAACTTCATTTATAAAGGCAAAAGTAATCATCTTAAACATGCTATAGTATAGCACACGACTCATCGGATACCCCCATGCAAGATGAATTTTTCGGCATGGGTAAAATACCAGTCTGATATGCAAGAATAATAATATCGGCAAGCCTCGTTACCGCCCAATGGGCGGGTCCCCTCGGGACGGATATTCCGATCCGAACCGCAAACATATGTCAGATATTTGTTCTTGCATATTCTGCCATATTATTTCATATTTAAAATGGTTTACCTCAATATGATATATGTTCATGGAAGTTAAAGTCATTTCATCCATAACTATTTTCTTACAACAGCATATGAACTTACAACTTAAATAACAACGGCGAAATGACGTCATCCTAAGCACATATTTCCCTTCTAATACGACGTCATTTTAACACGGTTTATTCATAAAGTGCGCTTAAATGACGTAGTTGTTTGGCACTCGACTCATCTGGCACCCCCCCCCCATGCCAGATGAAATGTCGGCATGGTTAAAACTCACGGAAACGCCAGTCTGCTATGTATGAATAAAGTATCAGTTCACAACCATGATAACAAGAATATCCCTTTACGACTTTCACAACAAAACTTTCCCTTCATGACGATGACAACAAGGATATCCCTACATGATATCGACAACAAAAGTATTCCTTTATTTTCACGAAGAAAAGGATATTCCTTTGTGACCATGACAACAAGGATATCCCTACATGATATCGACAACCAGGATATCCCTTTATTTTCACGAAGAAAAGGATATTTTTTGTGACCATGACAACAAGGATATCCCTACATGATAATGAAAACAAGGATATCCCTTTCTTTTCACGAAGAAAAGGATATTCCTTTGTGATCATGACAACAAGGATATCCCTAAATGATAATGAAAACAAGGATATCTCTTAATTATCACGAAAAAAGGATATTCCTTTGCGACCATGACAACAAAACTTTCCCTTCGTGACAATGACAACAAGGATATTCTTACATGATAACGACAACGAGGATATCCCTACATGATAATGAAAAGAAGGATATTCCTATATGATAATGACAAGAAAGATATCCCTACATAATAATGACAACAAGGATATCCCTATATGACTATGTCAACAAGGACATCCCTTCGTGACCATGACAACAAGGATATCCCTACATGAATATGTCAACAAGGTTTGCCCTTCATTATCATGACAACAAGGATATCGCTTCATGATCATGGCAATAATATCCATATACGCCCTTTTGTTTCTCTTCCACACACATGACAACAAATTAATCCGTTTACAACCATGACAACAAAGATATTCCTTCACGGACATGACAACAATTTTATTATCCCTTCATGTTGCCAACAAGGCAATAGCGAAAAGCTAAAAATTAAACAATTCATTTTTTTAATATATTGTACTTTAGGATGAAACAATGCTCACACCAGCTTGTAACGCAATATTTTCTTATAAGGGTTTGTTAAGCTTTAAATAATTTCGACACCGGTATATTTTCCACACTGTCCGACCTGAAAAAACGAAGTCTATATTTTTTACTGTTTCTGTTTTCTCGTCCATCTTCTGGTATTTATCACTTCACCTTTCGCCATTCAGCTAAGTAAAATTCCATGTTTTAATCAGAAGCATGTAAACATTGTAAAAGTATACACAAATTTGAAATTAAACTTATTGCAGAGTGCCTTTCACCGACAACGCAAACGTGTTTTAATTGCCGAGAAGACACATCGATGTGCCCGTCACATTTCTACAACGTGACAACTTCTGACGCAAGCTGCAAGTCGTTATGTGAGTCCGAGACAAACTGCAAAGGATATGTTTATGACAGCAATAGTATGGAATGCCAGTTGTTCGAGTGCGGATATGTCAAAGGGCAGTATGGGTCGATATATAACAAGGGGTCGTGCAATAACGGTAATATATTGTGATCAAGTAGTTATAATAATTCCACACGAATTATTTAACAAAGAAACCTTATGAAACACAACTTTATACACTCATTCACTGAAAATATCACAATTGGCTTAGTATTGATAGATCATTCATTTGATTAACAATAGATTTAACCACAAACATTGACATATGCTCCTTTGTTAACATTCATCTTGTGGTGAAATTCGTATTGTAATCACTAATCTGATAATTATAATTGCAATGGTCAGGGATCTATGCATGCATTACTCAAGACGTAACATTACGTTAGCGACTGATGAAACAAGGATTTGAATGTTTCGCTTTGTCAATAATTAGCCCAATCCTTGTTTCATCAGTCGCTTACGTATTACTAAATTTCACTTAAACACTGTCTTGAGTAATGCATAGATCCCTGACCATTGAAATTACAAGTAAAATGGTTTCCTGCGGGGAACATTTTTGATGATATAAAGATATTTCATTTAATTATCTTCAACATTGTTTGGGTGGGTGGATAAATAAACGTTTGTATCAGGAATATAGTTGACAATAATCGATCAATATAGAAGAAGGTCTTTGGAAACTGGTGACCGTTAATGACCGGAGAAGGTCGAACATAAAACAATTATTTCTTTTTAAGAAAATGATTAAATAGGCCTACCATTTTATGAATAATTCCGAGCAAAAAAATAAAAAGCAAACACACAAGTTTTCGCAGAAAACATCTCTATTTATTATGGCAGATGCCACTACGAATATTTTAATTTTGTAGATTTTCAGTATAAACAATTTATTGTTTGTAACATTTTGAGATACATATTAAAGAAACATTGATAATTTTCAAACACATCATTCAAGTTTTTCAACCTTAAACGGTATTATAATTATAGAAAATTAAAAATATCACGTAATAGTTTTTTGTTCTTAATTAGGTGTAATTCTTATTCCCTAGAGGATTATCCGTAACGTACCCTAGATGATTATCCGTAACGTACCGGCAAAACGGTATTTAGCCAGGTTTTTGAAAAGGTCAATTAACCAATCATGTACGGCTTACAGATCACATGCTCCTCCATGTACCGAAAACAGGTCACGTGCTCCTCCATGCCTCAAAAGTAAAACGCGTACCAATACCCTGCGGTCTCCAGACCGCAGGGAATGATTATCAGATTAGTGAATACAATACGAATTTCACCACAAGATGAATGGTAACAAAGGAGCATATGCCGATGTTTGTGGTTAAATCTATATGGCCGTGAAGTACGCGGGGTAACGGGCTAGGGGTGTGGCGGGCTGGCAGTGTAAACTGGGCGGGTTAGCAGTCTAGCGGGATAACAGTGTGAACGAGGCGGGCTAGCAGACCAGCGGGCTAACAGTGTGAACTGAGTAGGCTAGAAGTCTAGCGGGCTAACAGTGTGAAGTGGGCGGGCTAGCAGTCTAGCGGACTAACAGTGTAAACTGGGCGGGCTAGCATTCTAGCGGGTTCACAGTGTGAACTGAGCGGGCTGGCAGTCTAGCGGTATAGCAGTATGAACTGGGCGGGCTGGCGGGCCAGCGGGCTAAACTCTTAATCTTAACTGATTTGACATTAAAACGATATGATACATTTCCTAGCAGTGTGAATTGGGCGGGCTAACAGGGTAGCAGTGTGAACTGAGCGGGATGGCGGACCAGCGGGCTAAACTTTTATACTTAATTGAATCAACATGACAACGTTATGATACATAACCTGGCAGTGTGAAGTGGGCGGGCTAAAAGTGTATCGGGCTAGCAGTGTGAACTGAGCGGGTTGGCGGTCCAGCGGGATAAACTTTAATACTTAATTGAATCAATATTAAAACCTCATGATACATTTCCTAGCAGTGTGAAGTGGGCGGGTTGACAGTGTAGCGGGCTAGCAGTGTGAACTGAGCGGTTTGGCGGGCCAGCGGGATAAACTTTGATACTTAATTGAATAAACATTAAAACCTCATGATACATTTCCTAGCAGTGTGACGTGGGCGGGCTAATAGTGTAGCGGGCTAGCAGTGTGAACTGAGCGGGATGGCGGTCCAGCGGGATAAACTTTTATACTTAAAGTGATATTATGCTCATATTTTTATAGTCAAGTTGACCTGAATTGACTTTATATTTCAAAAGACTGATTGTCAAAATGGTGTTTGATCAACAGTTGATATTGGAATATATTTAGGATAAAATTATAAATCTGCCTAAAATTCAAAAGGACTGTCCCACTCTTTTTTATAAACAAAGCGTTACAGGTAAATTCTAATAGATATTTTAAGAAATTTCGTTTGAATCTGTGCATTATTTATTGTTCATGTGAACTTAATTACTAACTTAAAAGGAATTATGGCAAAATGAAAACTTATTTTGATATTCAACCATTCACTCACTGTATACACTTGGATGGGCATAATGTCATTTTAATTGAATCCACATTAAAACCTCATGATACATTTCCTAGCAGTGTGAAGTGGGCGGGCTGACAGTGTAGCGGGCTAGCAATGTGAACAGTGTGGATTTACAAAAGGATTAAAACCAAAACCTTTGTACTCGAGCCAACCTGTGGTTAACTGGTTAATATACTGGACTATCAGTCAAGGTGCCAAGGTTTTTCTGGGGTCACTCCTTTCAAATCTTCGTATGTAACTTAAAACCATTGTCTCAATTAACCAGGGATGATTATAGAACTGGCATCATCTGTTAAATCTTGACATTTTGAAACTTAGAGTACTAATCCCGGCAGACTGAAACAAACTACAAGTGCTTTGACCGAGTATACTCAGCCTTTGCGAACATCGTAGATCCACATCAGTCGGCTCGCATTCGCGCCGTCTGCCAAGAATCTACACTGTTCGCTGCCCAACCACTTGGAATGATTCTAGTGTCCAGGCACCGGACATTGTGGACCCTGATCAACCGGCTCTTATTGGCGCCTATTGGAAACAAACTACAAGTGCTTTGACCGAGTATACTCAGCCTTTGCGAACATCGTAGATCCACATCAGTCGGCTCGCATTCGCGCCGTCTGCCAAGAATCTACACTGTTCGCTGCCCAACCACTTGGAATGATTCTAGTGTCCAGGCACCGAACATTGTGGACCCTGATCAACCGGCTCTTGTTGGCGCCTATTGATATGCGTCCTTATTTGTCGCAAAATCCTGAAAAATCAGCCCTTTAAGGGTTAAAAATAAAATATCAAGCATAAGAGTTTTGTCGTGTTTTTATTAATAAAACACTTCTGCGCCGGCGGCAACAGTTGCTTCCCTATGATCAAAATTTTGATTTTCATTTTTCAATACGGGCGTTGACAAGAAAATACAAGAGGAGAATGCGTTCGTGATCAAGTGCATGAATATATCGCGTGGCTCGCAATAAGTTCCGTAAAATTCAAAAAATAAGCAATAACCTATACTTATAACGGTCTCGAATATTATACAAAAGTAACTTTTCAAAAAATAATAAGTAATGTTAAGGAACAGTATTTGTGGCTCCTAAAACTTTTGAAAATTTCGAAATTTTTCACGAGCTTATGCATTCTTACTGTCAACATGCAACATAAAAATATTCACAAGCCAACACAGTTTATGTATCGTGGATGTGCATAAAACATTAGTTCAACGAATGAACAAACATAAAACTCAATACATGATAGACGTTAGATAATTTTCAAAAATATAAAAATGAATGACAATTGTTGAATCAATTTTCTCTTTGAAAGTCCGACCAAACATATTTCACATTGTCCATTTATATGTTACAGACAGTAATTTAGCGTTTAATGCTGTGGTATTTCTTTGTTGTTCTTAGGTGTGGGCCTTAAAATGTTTTTTAGATTTTCGAGAAAAAAACAACATAATTAAAACAAAAAATCAATAATATAGTCAATCAAAATAACTTGATCAAATTTGCCATGCATATTGATTAATATTCCTTGAATGAAAATATTGTATGCATGGTTAGAAAATATGAGGCACACAAACTAAATGTATTTATTAGAAGCAAAGATATCCCTTATTCTGATATCACTAGCATTAGACAACTGTCATTCATTGATGGATATGACCCTCGAATAGACATTAATTAAAATAAGAAATTACTTGCCCATAAAGGTTAAAAGCTATAAAACATGCATATGTGCTACAAAATCAAATATCTTCCACCTATAGGAAAATGATGATATTTATCATTTACAGATAATACTGAAACAATAAGGTTAAAAAAATAAGTTTTTAAAAGTAAAACGTTATGTTATACAGTTAAATTGTCTAATCAAATTATGCAGAAAGTTGTTAAAAAAGATGTTAACAGAGTCACACAGGTGCTGAACAGGATGAATATTTCAAAATCACATTATCATTACAGTTTAGAAACTAAAAAATTGGAAACAAAAATGACAATATCCGGATTAAGTGCTAACGAAATTTGTAGTTGAATAATAAAACTCAAATTTACACAGTAAAACGTATAACGATACAATGGCTTAAATTATGATGTCGTTTCATGAAAACTATTTAAATTCTTATTTATATTCAATAAAGTTTAAACGAAAGAACGAAAGATGGTTCACACTCATTAATTCCAAAAAAATATTTAAAACTAGACTGTGTCCTCAGGAGACTGATGCTTCCACTGCTGCAACATGTGTCACAAAACTTTATTTAAGTGGTTAGCCTGCCCATGCTCTGCCTTGTGCCCTGTCCTGTTTTTTGTTTGGGGTCCTCTTGGGCTCCTTGTCACTGGCTCTTGTTACTGGGTCGGGTGGGGGTTGCGTTCATTGAACGCCGCCTTTCCTTGTTGATCTTGTTTATCATATTTTATCGTTTATCCCCATGCTTGTATGTCTCTGGTGTTTTCTGGTTCGTTTATGTGGATTGCCTTTGGGCGGTTTGTCAGTTTTCTTTGTTTCTTTTTGACGGCATTGAAACGTGGCCATTAACAATAGCTGCCGCCGGCCGTCAACATCTAGATGTCTAAGAGTTAAAGGACCGAAACACCGTTGGCGGTATCGAATTGATAATGTCATTGCGTCTTTCTTTTCCGTGTTCTGTTTATTGGATTGTGGCGAAGTGCTTATTGGTATGAGTGTGGTTGTGTGTTTCTGTCTTTGATTTAGTGGTGTTTGTATACATGTTGATATTCATCTGGGTAACATTGTTAGGTGGATGGGATGTACTACATTGACCTGTCGGTGTTGAGTGTGATGCACTGGTTGCATGGTCTTTCTGAGCATAAAACTGTTTATTGTTATGCTCTAAAATTTTATATGAAATTTTGAAAAACATTCCGGTAATCACATTGTAAAGACATGACCTGTTTAAATTACAATTAAAGGGGTGTATTAAAGTTTTTAGCGGATCCATGGTGAATATTAGAACAAATCAGCAAACGTCTGCTATTGCTAAATGCAGTTTTAAAATTAGGATATTTAAAGCTGCCACTCACATTTCTGTATGCCGTATTGAGTGTCATTTTAAGTCAGGTACCTGGACTTCATTGCGCAAAAGACTGGGTCAAATGTATTCCAGATTTTGAGAAAGTTTTAAATGCAAATATACTTAGTTGTTTCAAATGAAAGATTATTTGTTTTCGTTCCAATTCTCACGTGTCAGAGTTTCTTACACCCCGTATAGTGAAATCCCCTCTGTTCAATCATCGGTAATATTTGTTTGGCTGGCTTTACTCGCTATATATTAACAAACATTACATTTCTGTCAGAAATCTATAATTAGCTATTTTTTTACTGATCGCTGCGCATGTCCTGAAACTTTTCGTCTGATTTTTCAAATTAATATATCAGTGGAAGTCTCATTGGCTAAACCTTTGATTGAGTTATAATTCAATATATCTATTGACACCAGAGGTGTTAATAGTCTTACATCATTTCAGAACTTTTGCATACGATTTGTATTGAGCGATACGTAGCGACTTGTGTTTACTCGCAAAATAAATCTATAAAATATCACAGCAATTGCTCCATGAAGTACTGTGAAGTACTGAAACCAAAACTGTTATACTTCAAGCCCAGCCAGTTCCACGTAAAATCCCCATATAGTGAGGAAACTCTGGATGGTACATATGTCGAGTGTAGGACAAAAGCCCCCCTCACGGACGAAAGCCCCCCCCCCCCATCTAAATATGACAAGGTAAACAAAAGCTCCCACTAAATGTACACATAGGACAAAAGCCCCCTCCACATAAAATATACAGAAAGTCAAAAGCCCCCCATTCCATCAAACAAAAGCCCCCTAAGGTTTATAGACCAGACTGGGTGAGTAACCAGAAGCATTCGTTAGAGTTACGATCATCGTTAGGCATTGGTTAAGCTCTAGTTAGTAATTTACCCTCTAACCCGAAACGTTCGTTATACCAAAAATACTAACGAAACTGTCGTAAAATAACGACTACCTCGGAGTACACGTTAGACCTTCGTTGAAGGAAAAACAACGTCTGAAGCTCTTTCAGCAAACTTTTTATGAGTATGTATTATTTATATCACGTATTTTCTTCCTATTTTCTTGATAATAAGTCCTGTCCGTATGATGTTATAATCTGTAAATGTCTTAATATGTAAAGTTATTATTTATTTATTTATTTATCATTATTATTATCATTATTATCACTATTACTTTCATAATTATTATTATTATTTTTATTATTATTGTTATTATTATTTTATGACTGCATTCATTTTCAAAATAAAACGTAACCGTACTCATTAAACTTAAGTGAGCATTTCTTTCGTAAATTATTTTAAGAATAATTCCAAATATCTTTATACAAGTGATATTTTTTTAATCCGCAGACAATGGCCGCCATGCTGCTAGAGTATTTAGATAACTGATAGACTTTGGACACTTATATGTTTGAATGCTTCTAAGGAGGTTGATTAATTTCATCAACTGACATAGAGAATACAAAGTGACCTGTTAATCGCCTTAGTTATCTTATGTAATAGTATTCTTTCTTATTTATCTCAAAACAAGCTAACACTATTTGTATTACATGTTTAGCAATACATCACATTCTTTCATGTATGAAATTAAATAGATATAATATTACATTCAAGTTTCATTTTTTTAATACTTAAAAGACTTAGAAGTTATACTAGTTCTATATACAAAGTGAAATTAAAGAATTCAGCATAAAGACATTCATGTACAATGAAAGAGTGTAACACAGTATATGGATATATTTTGACGTGTTTGGTTATATATGAAATTCAGCGGTTTATATTTAAAAAAAAACAACATTATATATCTTTCAAATATTTTAAATTAATGGTTAACCTCTATTTTCATGAAAAGTAGAGTTTATTAATCGAAACTTGCTTTGTTTCCCATGTAATTTTCAAGCTAGCAACATACGAAGATTTATTAAATATTTTCACCAGTGTGTAACAAAGGTTATGTAAAGAAAGTTTTACAGAAAAAGCAGTTCATTTCTTCATTTGCATCATTTAAATCAAAACAAAAATAATCACGTTGCTATTTAGCGTCAACATTTTTAAAAGCATCGATTAAGATATTAGCGAAGATATTATTGCCATTGGCCAACAATCATAAAGTTTGAAACTATTTTATTACCTTATTCTTAAAAAATGATTCACATTTATTAAAAAATGTATACTTTGCCTTTAAAAGGAAAGATGATTAACATTTTCTCTTAAATTGTTTATAAATCTTTATTTATTTTTCATCACAAAGAAATATCAAATCAAGATATATGTATATATATAGCATTTCATCGAGGAGATAATTCACTGTATATTTGTCTCAAAAAGTATCCAAATTTTATTGATTTTTATTTACTTTGCACTTTAACATTTACTCTTAGATAGTGTACTACTCTATTTCATCACACACATACCGAAATATTCTACATCTTAAAGATGAGGCAATTAAATTATGTCTAGTCTCTCCTTTTGTTTTTTGTTACAAATCCAAAATGTTCAGTTGTAATTATGTTCATGTAACAGTACTTCTTGTCTATAGTTTTTGCTAGAAACGTTGTTTAATGTTTAAAGTAAATACACGTTATTGTTTTGTATTGTATTGTATTGTGTTGATAAATTTGATTAATGAATATATATGTCTTTATTAATGAACATACAAATTCCATTTAACATTTTTATGTAACTTGTAGATTTTTCTGATGATAAATCCGTTATATAAAAATGTATATTTAATTACGTTTAAAACAGTATATCCTCAACACTATAATATCAATTTTGGTTGATTTGAAATAACGTTCTAGTATAATTACTGAAGCTCGTACTACATATAACGCCATTAAAATGTAACGTGACATTATCTTCAAAGTTTATTTTAAAAATCATTGAAAATTAGTATTGAAATTGTATTGTTGATGCATTTCTATCAATGTATCATCACATTTAGTATGATTATGTACTATGTACATGTCAAAATAAAATAATGTTCTGTTCTGTATTGTATATCCGAAGACTTAGAATTGCTTTCTTTAGATTCGTTTTACGGCGAACGTATGGCATACATACATACACGCACGCACGCACGCACGCACGCACGCACACACGCACACACATACACACACACAAACAAACAAACAAACAACAAACAAACAAACAGATTCATACAGAGTGTCAATTATTTCTTTCAAGCAGCTGTGTTCACAGATATATATGGCTGCACATTTGCACAAAATTTTTTTAAACTAATTATAAACAGTTTAAAAACAATTATTTGTACGTGCAATGTAATCTATGCAGGAAAAGCTAATAACAGGTGGTGCCAAAATGCTGTGTATACCCTTAACGATTACACAACGATTTCGTTAATGAATTTTACTAACGACTGATTAGCGATAACATAACGATGCTTTATGGTTATGCAACAAAAACAATCGGTAAAATCACTAACGTGTTCGTTACGCGATTGCTAACGCTTTCGTTAGCGTGATTTTAACGAAAGCTTCGGGTTATTCACCCCTGATTACTATCTTTTTTCACAAGCCCAGTGTTCGGGAACTTGGGTTATACTTCAAATAAATATAAACAAGTATGTGCCTTTCACTTTTATTTCCTTGATAAGCGTTGATAAGCGATTCTCTGAAAATATTCTTTAACATTTGTATTGTACAATATATAATAAACATAAAAACATTCATATCATCAATGAATTATATACGAATTACACAATAAATCAAATTAGAACTTTTGTACCTTTAAATTTAAATCATAAAGTAAATTGTCTTTTAAAACAATTTCATTTATTTGTTAATTTAAACATACCGATTTTGACTTGTCTCAAAACATCAAGTTCCGGATTTAAACTGACGAGATTCTCAATAACAATTGTTTGATGGACTGGGGGGGGGGGGGGGGCTTTTGTCCTACCTGTATTTTTGATGGGGGATTTTGTCCTATGTGTTCATTTCATGGGGTTTTTTGTCCACCTTGTCATTTTCAGATGGGGAGGGGGCTTTTGTCCGGGGGGGAGGGGGCTTTTGTCCGTATTCCACATCTGTCGGTATCGGTATGGCGTCGCTTTGTGGTTTTTCACAATTTGACATTCGTACATTGTAGTTAAATTTGTGTAGATAGTGCAAGAAACACAAAAGATGGCCCATTTCAGAAGCATAAACTGGATATTTTATGTACCCGGTGAAAAGCACCGATACACGGGACCTCGGTTTATAAAGTCCCATCCGAAAGACTGTTGGTAATGTTAGGGAGGAGCGGGGGATCGAACTCAAGACCCCTGGATTATATATATGTATTAACCACCAGACCACATATCCGCTCCTAAATAAATCGCTAGATTCCTAGATGTCCTTATATTTATGGACAAGCTTCTGCAATTGTACGAAATGTACAGCTATGTATGTAATACCTCTGGTGCATCTTCTGCTTCACTACATGAGATTCTACATTTGATTGCCCTACTAAAATCTTATGTTGCAGTGTTTTTTTCTGTTTCAGTTAAGATTGTCGTTTTTTCTGTATATAATACATAATTTGAATGTCAATACTGACTTTAAAACATTTAATGTTCATATTTGTGACAAATCTCAAGGATCGTGTATACCATATGAAACAAGCATTGTTAGCCCGTCGAGTTCACACTGCTAGCAAAAGCATCATAACGTTTCAGTGTTAAAATAATTAAGTATAAAATTTAGACCACTAGACTGCTAGCACGCTACACTGATAGCTCGCCGAGCTTACACTGCTAGGAAATGTATCATACGGTTTTAATGTTTATTCAATTAAGTATTAACGTTAAGCCCGCTGACCCGCCATCCCGCTCAGTTCACACTGCTAGCCCGCTACACTGTCAACCCGCCCACTTCACACTGCTAGGAAATGCATCATGAGGTTTTAATATGGATTTAATTAAGTATTAAAGTTTAGCTCGCTGGCCCACCGGCCCGCTCAGTTCACACTGCTAGCCCGCTACACTGTTTAGCCCGCCCAGTTCACACTGTTAGCGCGCTAGACTGCTAGCCCGCCCAGTTCACACTGTTAGCCCGCTAGACTGCTAGCCGCCCACTTCACACTGTTAACCCGCTAGACTGCTAGCCCCGCCCAGTTCACACTGTTCGCTAGACTGCTAGCCCGCCCACTTCACACTGTTATCTCGATAGACTTCTAGCCCGCTCAGCTCACACTGTTAGCCCGCTAGAGTGCTAGCCCGTCCACTTCACACTGTTCGCTAGACTGCTAGCCCGCCCACTTCACACTGTTATCTCGATAGACTTCTAGCCCGCTCAGCTCACACTGTTAGCCCGCTAGAGTGCTAGCCCGCCCACTTCACACTGTTATCCCGCTAGACTGCTAGCCCGCCCAGTTAAACTTCCAGGGATGAACAACCTTAATGTGTAAATGGAAGTAAAGGAAGGAATTTTTGCTGCGACCAAATTTAACAGAATTATGGCCCTTTGTTGATTCTTTCACTATATACCTTATATATGTTGTCAGTGGGGGCATCCGTGTCCTTTGGACACAGTTCTAGTTTTCCAGTGAGATATATAACCTTTTGTCTAACCAATGTATATGTCGAATACGATAACGTTTATATTATTCTATTGTACCATTATCAAATAATAGGATATGCAAGGGATGTAAGTATATATCTTTTGCATTTGTATTGATATATAAAATGATTAATATAGGATAGTACATGTGCACGTAGTCTAGAGTAGTGTAATGACTAGAGCATTTAGCAGTCGAGTGCGAATCTGCAGTTGCGAACATTTTTTTATGATTTTTATACGCCCGTTCGAAAAACGGGTCGTATTATAGTTTACCCCCTGGCGGGCGGCTAGGCGGGCGGCGTCAAATATTTGTCCGGAGCATATCTCCTTCACCCATGGAACAATTTAAATGATACTGCATGAATCGGGCCTCTAGGTCAAAGGTCAAGGTCACACTTAAGAGATCAAAATTCAGATGAAAATATAAAAATGTGTATTGGGACCATTTAATCATCATTTATTGAGGTATTGAACACACAAATGGTCATTATCATGACTGGTGTGAAGCATGTAATTTAGATTTACATATGCAAGGTCAAGGTCACTACAGATGATTGCCAAGTCACTATAGATGATAAATTATAGAGATTTTATCCAAAACATATCTTGATATGAAGGGAGTCTAATGAAACTTCATAGAAATGTTCACCACAATGCACGCATAAACAAGGCCTCTAGGTCAAGGGTCAAGGTCACATTTAGAGGTCATAGAAAAATGCTTGGTTTCGCGCGCAAAATTATGTCCCTGCGGCCAAGGTCAAGGTCACACATAAAGGTCAAATTTCAGATAAAAAATATGAAAATATGTATTGGGACCATTTAGTTATCATTTTTGAAGGATTGAAACACAAATGGTCATTATCATTTCTACTGATGTAAAACATGTAATTTAGGTTAATATATGCAAGGTCAAGGCCACTAAAAATGATTGTGAATTTCACTAAAGATGATAAAATATAGAGACTTTGTCCAAAGCATATCGCCTACACATGCAGAGAGATTGTAATGAAACTTCAAACAAATGTTCACCACTATAAGAAACTGTGTCCCGTGCATGAACCAGATCTCTAGGTCAAAGGTCAAGGTCACACTAAGAGGTAATTGAAAAACGCTTGTCCGGAGCACAACTTCTACATGCATAGAGGGTTTCAATATAAGTTACCACAAATAATCACTACTGTAAAGAGTGTCGCGCGCAAAATTTAGGTCCCTGTGGTCAAGGTCACATATAGGGGTCAAAAATCACTAGAGATGATAATATAATCAGATATTTTCCAGATATTGCCAAGAGCATATCTCCTATATGCATATCTGTAATGCCCACATCTCTCTCAGAAGCTTCTGTGGCGGGCGTATATTGCGACAATGTTGCCCTTGTTATTTTCCTGTTTTCTTCATGATTATTTAATATAGTTTACCAACGTAAGTGTTTATTTCCCTATTTTAAGTTAATGTTATTCATTTTAGAGGTGCACTTATATTTAAAAAATTAATATCTTTATTTTTTAATGAAAGTAAAACCAAAATAGGATAGAAAAACTAACAGCATTTGAAATATTGTAACAGTTTACCCCTTCCCCACCTCCACCCCCCCCCCCCCCAAAAAAAAAAAATAGTAAAAAAAAAAAAAAAAAAATTGTTTATTAATACTCTATCTTGTACTATTTTTGTTGATTCAGTCATCTCTATATCGATTGTACAATTTACTTTAACAAATAAAAGCGAGTCTGTGTAAAGCATTATGTTTTCCTACAGCCTTTCATAACACCAGTAAGTTGCCTATAACAAAAAGAAAGAAAAATAAAAAATAATTCTTACAAGGGTCCCTACACTTACAAATCAAACACTCTACTTTTGCGCTATTTTTACTAGATATAAATATGTAATGGTGCAGTATGGAGGGTGATTTATGCCAAAATTACATCTTGCTTTCTTACGTTACATCGTGCTTTCTAACTTGTACATCGTGCTTTCTAACTTGTACATTATGCATTCTGACATATACATCTTGCATTCTTACTTTTACATGTTGCTTTCTTAAATGCACATTATGCTTTCTGCTGTGTGCGACTTGCTTAATTTTATGTTGATGTCGTTATTTAACGATCAATTATTATTCATTTGTTGATCTGGTATATTAATTCAATAAATTAACCTGCAACTGTTTGTATTTGGGTCTATTTACTCAGCTTGAATGACGAATGTCATAAGGTAGAATGCGCATAGCCGAAAGCCGAATGCAGCAAGCATAATACAACGCGACATCTGGTGTAATAATATGTGACACCCAAATTATGCTAACAGGTGGCGCTACAGTTATATTCTCGGTAAAGTCCGTATTGCGGTTCGGATTCAGTTTACCAAGTTACGTCCCTTTGTTTTAAAATTTCCGTTTGCACTCATGGAGAAAATATACAAAACGATTTAACCAATTTTTATATTTATTAATAAAACTCTGTAGGTCAAATTATATTTCCAGCTGACAATGACAAGTTGCACATTTCCAAATCAATGGTTTTAGAATTTTTGTTTCATCAACAAAATAATTATAAAATAGAACAGTTGTTCAACATTGTTCAAAGTGCTTGGGCCATAAAAAAAACTTCTTATTAAAATATTTCATACTCTTGAAAAGTTCTTAAATTTTGACATGGCTTATTTCCAATACCTGTGACCATCCATAACATTTTTAATGTGTTTTTATTAATTAGGACATTTTCTTGCCTATTTTCAAACTAATTTTGTACACACGTTAGATTTTTTCAATTCAACTTGTCCAAAAAATGTCTTTTTTCACTAAGTTGAAATTATTCACTAAGATGCTTTATGAATAAGACCCCAGGTTCTTGTTCACAGTGTCAGCTTAAAACTGAAGAAACTGCTGCCAAAATCAGCTGATTCTGCGAAAAAAAATAAAATAAAATGTCAAAACTGTCTAGTCTGTCAGACTAGACAGTTTTGCCTTTTTTTTTCTTTTGCAGCGGCACGGGCTACCTCTCTTCATTTGAATTTTTATATCACAGGTACCCTCTCATTTTTTTAACACATAAACTGCTGCCAAAATCAGCTGATTCTGAGAAAAAAAGAAAAAAAGGCAAAACTGTCTAGTCTGTCAATCTGTGAGAGTTTAGCTTTAGGACGAATGATTTCATAATATTAATTGATGAGTACATAAAAACAAAATGTACAAAAAATGTCCCAAGAAATGGTTATAAAATCAAATGAATTGTTTGTCATAGAAGATATTAATAAACTTTTTTTTCTACATTCTCAGTGGTGTTTGTATTGCAAATACTATTGCCTTAAGGTATAAAACTTTTTTGTTTTAAATGAGTAAGATCTGCTATACATTTCCAATATCATGAACGCTATAATTAAAAAAAACTACTAAAAAGGCATCTTCAGCCAAACATGCAATATTCATTTTATAACCATTTCTTGGGACCATTTTTGTACATTTTATTTTTATGTACTCATCAATTAATATTATGAAATCATTCGTCATAAAGCTACACCACGGTGCATATCTATATCGGTACCCTCTTTGCGAAATCTGCTCAAACGGTACCCTCTTTACACATGCACAGGTCATTCTCTGCTAAAAAACAAACCAGCGATGGATAACAATCCAGTAACATTTCAATGTAATAAGGAAAGGGGGTTTGACACGTACAAAAGATATATACCACAGAACACTAAAATGTTTTATTTATGTGCTGATTTGTCATGTGCTCGTTTTTCATGTACTGCAACTTCACAATAAGCTACAAAAAATCGACATGTCTTGCCTCGCCCATCACCTCGCGGCAATGAACCGTGGGCTTGAATATATGCATTATACATATTTAATATGTTCATTTACATATCATCTTCGGACAAACGCCAGTATATTGTCAAAAATAAATGTAAAATTCATAAAAACACCCTACTTTCGGTTTTGCAGCGTACCCTCATGGCACAACATATGCTTTTATTTGCGTTAATCGTTAAATAGGTATGTAATATTTCTTACTTTTATGTAAATATTACAAACTTAACGATTAACGCAAATAAAAGCATATGTCGTGCCTTGTGGGTACGTATGTGTTAAAAAATGAGAGGGTACCTGTGATATAAAAATTCAAATGAAGAGAGGTAGCCCGTGCCGCTGCAAAAGAAAAAAAGGCAAAACTGTCTAGTCTGACAGACTAGACAGTTTTGACATTTTATTATTTTTTTTTTCTCAGAATCAGCTGATTTTGGCAGCAGTTTCTTCAGTTTTAAGCTGACACTGTGAACAAGAACCTAGGCCGTATTCATAAAGCATCTTAGTGAATAATTTCATTTTAGTGAAAAAAGACATTTTTTTGGACAAGTTGAATTGAAAAAATCTAACGTGTGTACAAAATTAGTTTGAAAATAGGCAAGAAAATGTCCTAATTAATAAAAACACATTAAAAATGTTATGGATGGTCACAGGTATTGGAAATAAGCCATGTCAAAATTTAAGAACTTTTCAAGGGTATGAAATATTTTAATTAGAAGTTTTTTTATGGCCCAAGCACTTTGAACAATGTTGAACAACTGTTCTATTTTATAATTATTTTGTTGATGAAAAAAAAAATTCTAAAACCATTGATTTGGAAATGTGCAACTTGTCATTGTCAGCTGGAAATATAATTTGACCTACAGAGTTTCATTAATAAATATAAAAATTGGTTAAATCGTTTTGTATATTTTCTCCATGAGTGCAAATGGAAATTTTAAAACAAAGAGACGTAACTTGGTAAACTGAATCCGAACCGCAATACGGACTTTACCGAGAATATAACTGTAGCGCCACCTGTTAGCATAATTTGGGTGTCACATATTATTACACCAGATGTCGCGTTGTATTATGCTTGCTGCATTCGGCTTTCGGCTATGCGCATTCTACCTTATGACATTCGTCATTCAAGCTGAGTAAATAGACCCAAATTCAAACAGTTGCAGGTTAATTTATTGAATTAATATACCAGATCAACAAATGAATAATAATTGATCGTTAAATAACGACATCAACATAAAATTAAGTCGCACACAGCAGAAAGCATAATGTGCATTTAAGAAAGCAACATGTAAAAGTCAGACTGCAACATGTAAAAGTCAGACTGCAAGATGTATATAATAGAATGCATAATGTACAAGTTAGAAAGCACGATGTACAAGTTAGAAAGCACGATGTAACGTAAGAAAGCAAGATGTAATTTTGGCATAAATCACCCTCCATAGTGCAGGCTGATAGATATTCTTGTGATAAATAGTATCCTTTTGTATAAATTAGCGAATTACAAAGAATCCGAAAATAACGTACAAAACGACGAAATTGAAAATGTTGCAGGCTCGGTTTTATTCAGCCTGTTCATGGAAGTTAATGAAAAGTGTAAGTTACCGTCCATGCCCCATCACACTGGCTTAAGCATTATTCATTATTTAACATGAAATGGTAAAAATTAATAAATAAGAAACATCCATTGATGTGTTCATACGGTGGTTATCAAAGAACCTTCATATGACGCATTATTGCCATTCCATGAAAAGCGGATTATTGTCCCCAAGTGAAAGAATTCGTGTAAACTAACGTTAAAACAATGGAATTTAAATTTTGATAGGGGATCAGAGGCTATGGAGCCTGCATATAGCAGATAAGCTATCATAAGACACATTTCAAAGCAGGCCTAATATCCTATGGGTGATTAAACAGTATTCAAGTGAGGAATACTGAAATCACTCAGCTAAAAATTGCCGAACTAAAAAACAACAAGCACAACAATAATGTCGTGTTGAAAGTTCTTTAAGGATCGGAGATATACATCTATGGAAGAGTATTTGCGCAAACATTACATGTTGCATTTTTACGTTACATTGTGCTTTCACATCTTGCATTATGACATGCACATTTTGCCTTAAATTGCATGAATCGTTCGTTATTTGACTAAAATTAGTTCAGTTTAATTATAATGATCGTAAACTGTCTACATTTAATGTGTACAAAAATAGGAAACCTATGTTAATCGATTATACATATATAAATAATACATGGAAGCACGCACTGTGTGCAATACAACAAGGCAGGTTGAAAACTACACCCTTTTTTACGACAGAGGGCGCAAGTTCGGAAACATGTACCGAACCATACGGAAACTAACGAAAATATACAAGTATCCGAAATATCGATCACAATAGTTATGTCCCTCATTTGCAATTAAGCCATAATCTTATTTGCTACGGTTGATGTCATGTGGTTGATTTTTTATTATCTGATCATTTGTTAAGTTTTTTCATGGTCCTAGCACTTTGAACAACTGTTCTACTTCATAATTATTCTGTTGATAAAAAATAATTCTAAAATCATTGATTTGGAAATGTGCAACTTGTCATTGTCAGCTGGAAATATAATTTGACCCACAGAGTTTTAGTAATAAATACAAAAGTTGGTTGAATCGTTTTGTATATATGTTTACCTTATTTCCTCCATAGTGGAAATGGAAATTTTAAAACGAAGGGACGTAACTTGGTAAACTGAATCCGAACCGCAATACGGACTTTACCGAGAATATAACTGTAGCGCCACCCGTTAGCATAATTTGTGTGCCACATATTATTACACCAGATGTCGCGTCGTATTATGCTTGCTGCATTCAACTTTCGGCTATGCGTCATTCTACATTATGACATTCGTCATTCAAGCTGAGTAAATAGACCCAAATTCAAACAGTTGCAGGTTTAGTTAATGAATTAATATACCAGATCAACAAATGAATAATAATTGATCGTGAAATAACGATATCAACGTACAATTAAACAAGACGCACACAGCAGAAAGCATAATGTGCATGTAAAAAAGCAACATGTACAAGTCAGAATGCAAGATGTACAAGTCAGAATGCAAGATGTACAAGTCAGAAAGCAAGATGTACAAGTAAGAATGCAAGATGTACAAGTCAGTATCCAAGATGTTCAAGTTAGAAAGCACGATGTAACGTAAGAAAGCAAGATGTTATTTTTTTGCGTTAATACCCTTAAATATACATCCCTGGCTAAATGTACGGGGCGACACTATGGTCCCAAGATAAAAGAATTTGTGTGCCCTAAACAAGAAATAATCGATATCCCTATATGTCAATATTTATGAAAACTGATAATGAAAGGAATAGCAAATTCAACCTATATAAAGCATAATACAGAAAATATAAAAGAAACAAGATATGTTTGTAAAACATGTATACCCCCTATCGGCAGCCAATTAGTCATGTGATCAGGTTATTATGCATGACTTCTGACCCAGTGAACAAAAATTAATAAGGGTAATCTAGTATCTACTGGTCATGACTAGTCACAAGGTAATAATTATTGTGACCCCATAGGTTGTGTGCAGCAATTTAAGTTATTACAAATCTTACCAAATAATATATGCATAATTTTTATGAATCATGTAGGCCTCATTAATGACAGCCAAGTTTTTATGTTACATAAGACCTTCAAATGTGTATACCAAAAGCTTTTTTAGTTTAATATAAAAATATCAACCAAGGCAACTTGAGTTCTTGAGTTATTAGTCAGAAACCGCCATTACGTACAAGGTCAATATGACACTAACCCCTTGACCCAAAAATCAATAGGGGTCATCTACTGGTCATGACCAATCATCATACCAAGGTTGAAGTTCCTAGGCCTAAGGGTTTTTTAGTTATTGATCGGAAACCGTTTTTACCTACAAGGTCAATGTGACCTTGACCTTTGACCCTTTGACCCAAAAATCAATAGGGGTCATCTGCTGGTCATGTCCAATCATCATACCAAGTTTAATGTTCCTAGGCCTAAGCGTTCTTTAGTTATTGATCTGAAACCGTTTTTACCTACAAGGTCAATGTGACCTTGACCTTTGACCCCTGACTCTAAGATCAATAGGGGTCATATGCTGGTCATGACCAATCATCATACCAAGTTTGAAGTTCCTCGGCCTAAGCGTTCTTTCGTTATTAATCGGAAACCGTTTTTACCTACAAGGTCAATGTGTCCTTGACCCCTTGACCCCTATATCAATATTGGTCATCTGCTGGTAATGACCAATCACAATACCAAGTTTGAAAGTCCTAGGCCTAAGCGTTATTTAGTTATTAAGCGGAAACCGTTTTAACCTACAAGGTCAATGTGACCTTGACCTTTGACTCCTTGACTCCAAGATCAATAGGAGTCATATGCTGGTAATGACCAATCGCAATACCAAGTTTGAAGTTCCTAGGCCTAAGCGTTCTTTAGTTATTGATCAAAACCGTTTTTACCTACAAGGTCAATGTGACCTTGACCTTTGACCCCTTAACCCAAAAATCAATAGGGGTCATCTGCTGGTCATGACAAATCATCATACCAAGTTTTGAAGTTCCTAGGCCAAAGGGCTCTTCAGTTATCACTCGGAAACCATTTGGTCTACGGACCGACGGACCGACAAATGCAAAACAATATACCCCCTCTTCTTTGAAGTGGGGGCATAAAATCATGATAAAAGTAATGGAACTTCGTTTTCAGATTTGTTTTCTTTATTAAAAAAGGTTTATTGCAGTATGATTAAATATGCATAGAGGATGTAACTAGCATCAACTATAGATTAGCTAACGGTCAAATATGTGTTTCGTTTAGTAAAAGTTTTCATTTTGTGTTTTTCTTGGCAGTCTGCCATATTTCTCATTCACATTTTCAGACTGTTCTCGGTATGAAATATACGTTCTGGAAGGTTACAGAGGCACTTGTGACGTTATTGCTGAGATGAATACGTCTAAGTTTCTCCAATTTCATCCGGAAATCTGTTATGAGAGATGTCTTGATACGCCTCATTGTCGAGGCGTGACTTTTATACAATCGACATTAGAGTGCAAGTTTCATGTGTGTAACTGCCATACACCGTATACAGAAATAGCTGGTGCAAGGTTTATGTGGAAATATTGTTTAGATGGTTGGTCGATTTGTCTATCCGTATAACCTATCCTGTTCATTACATCTGAAAATTAATATTACATATGAAAAAGTATACAAACCTGCGATGAGTAACTTATCTGTATTTCATTTCCTAAATTTCATTTCTTGCCGTTTTTACACGACAGAAAATGATTCTAAGTTTCTCTAAGAATAAACGACGCTCCAAACAATATGCTATTGCGCAACAAAGACCTCCTACAATTGTTAATTGTGTGTATTGTAAAGAATGTTTGAAATATATTCAAAACTAACTCATTTCAGATGAGGTGAACGCAACAGTTCTTCCGCAAGGTATCGTTTTGAACGCAAAAGAATATCCTACGTCATCTGAATGTAAACCTCAACCAATTTACATAATGCCTTGTGCGTGTAGCTCCGGTTCTTTTGGTAACATGACAACGGAGGAAATTGCACAACAACTCGTGGTAAACTTAACAATCGACGCTGATACCACTTCCGCTAGTATCCGGAAATTGACGTCTGCCGAGGATAACCGTCCTACATCTGTCGCTTTCGGTAGGTAATAATTAAATTTAATTAAGCGTCTCAAAGTATTTTAGATTGACAACAAACATGCTCAGCTGACTATGTCAAATACAATTGTTCTATTACTATAGAGATGAAAGTGAAACGTTTTCGTCTTCTTTTTAAAATATTTGTCATTCATTGTCATTAGATGTTGTGCCTTTAACATTTTAGGTCATTGAATAAGTATGTTTTTGCCATTTATTGCATTGCTATTATCAATTTCATTAAAGAAGTGTCTGTGCAGTTTAGAATGTTAACAATAGAACTCATTTGGAGTGACGAAAGCAAATGTTTCAGTGAATGCGAGACATTTTTAAAAGCAATATTTAAGTAATCAATAATTAATAATAATCAAGCACAGTTTACAGAAGAGCAGGAGATCATACGTTTTATATGTCCAGACATAATGTGTTAAGTTCTCCCATTAGAAAGCTATCTTAAGTAGTTTTGGACTTATTAGGAGTCTATGTTTCTCCCTAGTGTTGATCAGAATCTGAATGAATAAAAAGAGGGAAACATGCTCCCTTTCTGTTTCGTTAAAGCTATATATTATCAGCAAATAATTCATATTTCATCTGTGTGTCTTAAACACGAGCAAGTCAGTGTTTGTACTTCCGAGCATTGTTTTGTCTGCATCTGCGATTAAAAGGATCCGTTGATTTTGGAAAGGGGTGGGGATGTGACTAATGAGCAGGCTTTGGATTTCCTCAAATTAGAGACTGTGGCTGCTCTGTGTTCGCAGTTTACCCTCCAGATCACGACAGGTAGCCACATTGTATTTACCAGAGCACAGTTCAGCCACTGCATTGTTCCTGGGTAAGCTGTCAAGCAGTTTACCATACTGAGTACTAGTTGCTTTAACTTTCGCAAAGAACTGATAACTTCTGTACATGCCAGTGTATGGCTACGGTGCAAATAACAGTCGAAAGGATTTCACGATAAATCGCAACGAATGCACCGTTCGGGAACAGAACCCGGGTCGCCCGATTCATAGTTTAACGTTCTACCTATTGAGCTAACAGGACGACCTTTTTGCTGCTTTGTGTATTTAAACATGTGAATAAGTATTATCAAAATAGTAAAATTGAGTAAATGTCACCGCCCTGTACAGTGCAATAACTAGGTAAACACGAGTGTTATGTGCTTGATTTGACACACAAGTTTGACACTCACAGGTACAATAAACTCTGATGTCTTCATAAACCAAATATGCATTTATTGTATGAATTTACTATTTTATTTTCCTTTAATAACATAGGATACATCGGTGTTGTTGTTATTGCTGGAGTTGCAGCTGTTATTTGCATCATGGACGTACCTAACTTAATACGAACTTTAGCACACATCGGAAAGCAAATTAAAAAGATGGTAAATCAGAAGAAAGCCCGAAAAAAGAGACCGAAATGTTATGTTAAACCTCTGTCAAGTGGCCCGATTGAAGCTATTGATCATATATTCGCTGAAAATATCGACAGTGTTTTAGAAACAGATGCAGAAACACACACGTCCACCGGAACGATTGAGTGACTGATAGATACACAAGCTATCAAAACAATCTGGTCTTATTACAGTATGGTGTTAAAGCCGCCAAAAATAGTTTAAAGTTCAACAGATTCTGCAATATATAACAAGACAGTTGTCCCCTTGTTTTTTACTTCCCTTTTTATTCATAGATGTAATAGAGACATGTATTTGCTATAATATCATTATTTGTGTTGCGTAACTGTATCTTTTAAAATTTAATTGCATTGTATTTTTCCAATTACCTTTATAGTAACTGTATGCTGAATAATTGACAAATAAATTAGATAAGTTTACGATTATTTCAATTATCAAATAGGTAAGTGTTTAGTCACAAGAAACAAGTAAGTATGGTGTGTTAACGTAAAATGATGAATAGGTACCCTAATAATTATATTCATAATCATCAAATGGTTTCCTTAGCATTTGAAACCCACGTTGGCTGAGTTTCTACGAACATTTACTCTCCACTGTAAAGTTAGGTTGCCAAACTCTAATGTTGTTTTTTTTTTATTATGGCAAGAGATGTGAAAAAATTAAAACTGTTTTATTGTAAAAGTGCACAAAACAATGCTTTTAATGAATAAATATTACCAAGAAATTAAATGTGTTTTCTTTATTTTAAACAAACGAGAAACCTTTAACTAAATACATTCTTTTCGAGGATAACAAGTCCGACAGTCACTACGTAAAATATACAGTAAGATATTGCTTAATCGCTTTTTTGTAAATGATTATAAAGAAAAGACCTTTACATTCAAAACTGATTTTCATAATATTGTCACAATTGGCAGTACCGTCCATGAACAATCTCAATCAAAGCGAGCCCACAATATTGTCAATTTTGCGATTTTTGGACTTTCTTTAAAGATTCTGGTTTTCTCAATTTTTTTTTAGTATAATTTATATATAATAAACATCACCAACAACTAAAGGTAACAATAAATTAACCTAAATTAGAAATAAACGTCGCTTATCTAATTATCTTATGCTTTTATTTATAATATTTCATATAAGAAATGATATATGCCAAACTGTGATTTTATTGCTCAATAAAATCACTGTTTGCGGATGCGAGGAGTTATATCACGAGGGCTGAGTCCGAGTGATATAATTATGCGCATCCGAACGACAAACAGTTATTTGATCAAGCAATAAAATCACCGATTTGAATATATTATTTCAGTTCTAACACGACATCAACAAATAAATGCTGCCGTATCTGATATTAAGCTAAATTGGGCCTAATTTGTTTCCGTACTTGTTTATAGTGGTAACGTCACATGTATAATGATTACGTCACATGTCTAAATATAGAACGCCAAACAGTGACTTTATAGCATAATAACACACACTTTCGGTTCTTCTATGTTCAATAGGGAAAAATGCGGTCATGTTAGAATACGTCTAATAATCAATGATAATAGTGAAAGTTAAAAAAAGGTTATATTAAACCTTTCCTAGATGAGTGACAAATATATCATATCCTTTCAAAAAATTCTTAATTGCTATTTTACAGTACGTGCCCAACTCATCTAATGCATTCTCCCAGTCGCTTTACTAGAATCTTTCAGTCCATCCTCATCTTGTAACATTACTGTAATATGATAAAAGTTGTAGGTGTTTGTAAGAAAGAGTCCAACGTTGATATACAAAGAGATTTTTATTTAATATATTCTTTAAACGAAAGTTCTTATTTGTGACCATAATGTTCAACGCATTTCAGCTGACGTTCAACTATTCCTGTAATTACTGTACTGCTCCAGAATTTGCTTCTAATATAGCACTAGCATCATCTCTGCCAGGACCAAAAACTCTGTTGCTATATTTTTTTCACCCCACCTTGCATAATTCCACAATTTTTTTCTATGCATCACCCCTTGGAACATTATTACATGTACGAAATTAACCCGAATTTCCCCTCGTACATGTTTGAACATAGACAGTATCTTCCTCTTGATAAGATGCAGATCATCTTTTGGAACCATTTGAATTAACAGCTGTAAACTAACTGTTCTGATTTTCTTCTTATTCTTTCCGTTGGTCTTTCTACAGAGAATAAGGAAACCTTTAAGAACGTCCAAATGGGCAAAATTGAAAATGTTGCAAGCTCATTTTTATTGAACCTGGTCATGGACGGTACCGATGTATACGTCTAATACGATAACGTTTACATAATTCGGTTGTACCATTATAAAATAATTGGTTACGAAAGTTATGTAATTATACACCATTTGCATTTGTACTGAAATAAAAAAAGGATTTAAATAGGATAGTACATTTGCTTTTGCAAAGGTCGGTCGTAATAGGAAGGTATTATTTTTGATGTCATGCTTCTAATGCAAAATAAAAAAAAATGAAAATAAGGCAAGTTTGGATGCAGTAGTGAGTTATAATGCATTTGTCAGCAATGCAGCTTTACAATGCATATGTCAGCAGTAAAGCTTTACTATGCACTTGTCAGCAGTATAGCTTTATTATGCACTTGTCAGCTGTTCAGCTTTATCATGTACTCGTCAGTAGTAAAGCTTTATCATGCACTTGTCAGAGGTATAAATTTATCATACACTAATCAGCAGTACAGCTTTATTATGCACTTGTAAGCAGTAAACCTTTACCATGTATTTGTCAGTTGTAAAGCATTTTCATGTACTTGTTAGCGGTATAGCTTTATCATGCACTTATCAGCAGTACAGCTTTATTGTGCACTTGTCAGCTGTATATCTTTACCACGCACTTGTCAGTTGTATAGGTCTATCATGCACTTGGCGGGAAGAAGTCATGAAGTCTTCGTCAATGGCATTTTTATGTATTATAATACTGCAAGTTTGTAACGTCGCTTTTCATTGGATAATCGTGGCGTTTATATAGTTTTATATACACGGCTACTGTAAATTTATCAAGAAATCACACTTTTGTCTCTCAAAGAAGATGCTCGCTGTATTATAAAATCGTTATAATTATTTCTAGCGGCTCGGGTTATATTTAAAAATAACAGTATATATAGGGCCATATAATATAACAGTTTTTATAGGGCCATATAACATGTCAAAATATTTATAACTTATATCATATATAAAAAGACAAGAAGTCACTTCTTTATGTACGCTGTCAGTAAATTTTATAAACAGCAATAAATTAATATGTGAATAAGATCGAAAAGTTAAATCGATCAATAACTACAATGTATTGGTTATTAAGCATTCTTGAAAATTAGTAAGATTCGAAATTATATATATGTCGTTCATATATGTGCTGTTTAATTCAGCAGATTTTTTTTTTGGTCAAATGGTAAATCTTTTTTTTTCTTTTTTTTATTTTATTTATTTATTTATTTATTTATTGTAAAAAGCTGTTGGATTACTGGATTCATTTCAAATTATAGTGCTCAAGTCAATACAAAATACGCAGAAGTAAACGACGGGGACGATTTAATATCATTATAAAATGTTCAAAATGTATTCCAAAAATATTCTATTTCATGTAAAAGACTGAAGTGTCTTTGGCAAGATTTTAAAATGATATTTGAATAATTATATTCATAAAATAGTTTTCATGATGTTTGTTTTTCATATAAAGGCAATAATCACCGAGTGGTTTAAAATGCACTTGATTTTAATTAATATTTTTGTTGATTTCCTGTTTGTCATTTGTACATGCTTTAAAATCATTATAACTGTATGACTTCTAAACATGTTCGATTTAACATGTTATTAATATTTAATGTTTTACTAACATAATACACGCATTAACTTATTAAACGTTTACGATTGGCGCTTTTTTAATTACGTTTGTAAAGAAGTACGTTTTTATGACAGGTATGACGTATCCTTACGGTGGTTACAAACGAGCGTTAACTGGTTTACAAAATTTGCATATTATTGTCATTAAGGCTAACGAATTGCGAATAGTTGATTATGGTTGGTTTAACTTTTCTATTGCACTAGGTAGAAAAGTTAAGCTATATGTGTAAAATGATTTACTTTGATTTCATAACTTTATATATCGTCTGCTTTATATTGACCTGTAATCACTTTGAATTTAAATATATTTTAACATTTCATATATTTATCTGTAGTGGATTTGAATTGAAAAAATATATATATTAACATTTCAATACGTTAAGAGAATAGTTGTTTTTTTCTGCCTGATGGAAGAAAGAGACTTTCGTGCAGTCTGACAAGGCTCAATACAGTCGCATAAGAACATTTTTTATCTTTATTATGATAATCTAACAATTATACTAGACAAGTTTATTTAACAAATCAAGTAGTTTTAACCGTGAATGGCAATTTTTGTTTTAGTTTTAACTGATGTGATTGATTCTGGTACAGTGCTAAACTATTGAAAAAAAAATTATATTGGTATTCATATTCCTGTAAATGTTTTATTACAAATACATTGTAGTCCTTTAGTCATTGCCGAGTCTTGCAAGGAGGAAAGGAAAATTGGAATCAGATACCAATTTTAATTTTTTATATAAAAGGCGTAATCAAATCGAGTCTAAAATAATGTTATGTTATGTGTAATGTTTGTTGCAATTGCTTGGACTCTTTTTTCCACAGTTTGTTCTGCGAAATATATATAAGAAATGTTGCATATAGTTAATGCGATGCTTGATCACCGTCGTTATTAAAGATATACCATGCTCATCTTTGAGTAAAATAATTTTATAGCACAAACGTATTGAAATGTATAAAATTCTTACTGAATATGTCTAAAGAATGTAAAAACTATGTATGGGAAGTTGCATTCCTTATTACAGGTCAAGTAAAGTTGATCTTTTCTTTAAAAAAAACCCTGCCAATTATTGTGAGGACCAATAGTGTGTAGAGTTTAAAACATAACGTATCTACTTTGTGTGAAGTCGAAACATGTTGATTTTATATTGATAAAGAGACTGTGGAGCAATTTTCAATATTTTCAGATATCAAATTTGAGCATAGTATACCTTTAATTATTTGTCCTGATTTTCTTTTGTAAACAATTTTATTTATAGAAACAAGACACATGGTAAAGCTCTGGGAATTTCCTGTTTTCGACAAAAAATTATTGAAGAAATATTAAAATTTATTAACCAGTAAGTATGAAAATAACATTGACGACAGAACGTTCCCTTGATAAACACCAATACTGGTAAATAATGACGTCCTTCTTACATGTTGTTTCGTGCTATGCGTCAGTGATCATGATGGATCGCTTTAATTACTGTCGTTAAATACATAGATGTACAATTGTCTATATAAATCAAATCTACTTGGTATTCAACCACAATATTGTAGCCACTTAGCTGACCTAACTTGTGATCAAAATTCAGATTTTATAGTGAATAAACGAAGGAATAAAACAAGATACAAGTTGATTTCTTTAACGTAAAGTGTATTGATATTGTGTTTAGAAAGTGCAAGATCAAACAGTGCCCATATTTTTTAAGAATAAAGATAGTGGACTTTTATAATTTATTTAAAAATGTTAACGCCAAAGTTCAGTTTGTTGACAGCATGTTTAATATGTACATTAACGTGTCAAGTACGCTTAGTTTTATCACAAACAATGCCGAACAGAGCCGAGACTAATGTGTATCCTTTCATAACGGACCTTGATGAAGGAGGAAAATATGTATTAAGGTAAGTCGTCTTTGGATTTATTCAGAAAGTCCAAACAAAACTGAATTTTAGAATATGCCATTGACATTAACAAAATGTTTATATGCAAATTTGGTGGTATTTTTTAACTCAACACTTAAAATTTTTTAATAGCATTTCAACACTATATGTACGTAATGAAACTAAACTACATGAACTATAATCTGATATTTCTGTTTGTACCATGATCTAAAATGACAATTCCTTTAGACTTCAGCAACTAAGCTACGGCCACTCGCTAGGCAGTAATTTTATTAGTTGATTTCAGTCATGAACAGTTGATTTTGGTATCGTAATGTACTACTATATCCAAACCCTCTAAACATAACTTGATAAACATGTAATAGACAATACTGTTTTTGTAATGATAACGCTTAGTCTGCGAACTGAGGTATTCCTCACTTAATAAAGCTCTGCTGTGCGACTAAAGGCCAACCAAAAATGTCTGCCTAACTGAAACATACTTTTTTCAATTACAGATGGGGTTTCAATGAATCTGTAATTTGGTTTCAAGTTCAAGTACAAACACTTGGCTACGTAGGTTTTGGAATATCAGAAACTGGTAAAATGGTACCGGCAGATGTGTTTGTTGCATATGTTACAGATAATCGAAAGGACAATTTGGCATATTTTAAGGTAAGCAAATTTATCATGTCAGTTTCACCTGTTATGTTTTGCTAATCTTATTTTTTAATTTTAATTTTGCAAAAGTGTTTTATTCAAGCAAATTACTGATGCAAATCTGACCGGTTGTAACAATTCTTCGTAATTATATAGATTAAGTTCTAAAACTTTCCAACAACTTTATCACTTTTTCTTTCAAAACCTTTCCCTGAATGCGTTCATAGTATTCTACACTGTTAGTTATGATAAGCAACATATACATGTATATACATAGTTACATCAAACTAATGCATTTCAAATAGGATTTCCATACGGTGGGTTATACACACCCAGAGTCGGACGTCTCGCAAGATTGGTTCCTTGACTCGGCTGATGCCATAGATGGTTGGACCGTTCTGGAGTTCCATCGCAAACTGGACACGTGTGATACTGTAGGGGATATACCAATTACAGTAAGATTGTTGTATATGTTATCTATCAAATTGTAGATACCATCATTTGAGTTTTATATGTTATTTTGTAAATTGTAGACTTTATATATAACTTTTAGATATTATATTATTAGTTTTAAATGTAATGAGTTAAAAATATTTTTATGTGAGCTTTAGTTTGTAATGTGTGAGTAGTAGATTTAGTAAAACGTCTACGCATATTGTTCATGGGATTATGTTACTGTTTATTGCAGATATCATTGTAAATGTGATTTTGTTATTTGTAGATGTTGAAAATATGAATTTTATTTTCAGAGTGACACAATGCAGCTGATTTATGCATACAGTGACCAGGACCCCGCTAGTATTGATTCAATAATGTATCATTCAAAACGAGGAAGCAAAGCTGTCAATTTGTTGTTGGCATCTTCGCCCCCAAAGTTCTATCCTGCTGATGTGAACACTATGGATTTCCTTAACGAAAACGTATGTGTCTGTTTCACTATGTCTAGTTTTGTATAACTTATATATTGTTTATCAATTTTATGTTGCTTTAAAATATCATGTGTCAAATGGCAAAGTGTTGCTTTCAATAATTATTTTTTTTACACAAGTCATGTACACAAATTGTTTGAACCAAAAATCGGAAATGATATCAAAATATTTATTTCTTCTTCGATATTGATGAGAAAATATCTTTCTATTATCAAATGTTTTAACATAAACAACGTATTATCATTAATAATAATATTTCTTGATATTTATAGTGATTTCTTTATTTCCTTTTTCAAGTGGTTTTATTGATTACTTTAAACAGTGCACAGATTTGGTAATTGTAGTTCATGTAGTTCATCCTTGTTGCATGTTTGTATTTAGTTTGTCATTATATATTTCAGTACAAAATACCAGCTGACGGAATGCCAAATTTTCACTGCAAATTGTTTGATCTTTCTAACATAACTAAGAAGCATCATATTATAAAAGTAAGTTTTACTAATTTATTATTGTGATCTAATTTATTTACATACGCCCGCCGCGTTCCCTCACCCTATCGACGTAGTGGTTGCGCCTCTAGGTTGGGTATTGTGTCTTCAAATAATTCTTATTCTATTGATGGATACTGAATGAAACTTTCCAGCACTTTTACGGAATGTTATTTATTCTGAAATCATACTTTGCTTAAAGTATAGCAAATAGATCGTGTGTGTTTGACAATGTTTACTATTTCCAAAATACAAAAAAAAAAATCACCTTTACAAGTTTAAATGTAAGACATATGACATATGAATTTATAGGATATTATGTATAATATTGTATCGTTTTACTATAAGGAAGTAGCAACACAGGACTTATTTTTTCATAGATAGGGCGCTATGAATCACAATATATTTCATACAATATCTTAGTTTTTTGTTTAAGGTATTCCAGTTTTGTAGAACCTTAAGGAAAACAGTGTACCCCATCTTTTTTTCATACAATATAACGCAATTACTTCTAAACATAAGCGGACATATGACATGTGAATTTATAGGGAACAATACATATTAATATTACAATTTACTGTTCTTTTTAATGATAGGTTAGTCCAGTTTTGTCGGATCTTACAGAACATAATGTACATCACATGGTGTTATATCGTTGTTACGTGAAGAACGTAACAGATTTGATGAGCCATGGTGATAGTTTTAACTGTTTCACGGACGCACCAAACCATATCACGTTTTGTAGAGAGCATGTGGCAAGTTTTGGCCATGGAAAGTCGGTAAGTGATGACACAGCAAGTATGTTTCTATTGCGTAAACTTTGCTTTTATTTTAATTAAATTTCGTTTAGTCTAAATTATAAAATTATCTTAAATTTTTCATTTTGAAAATTATTGTTCGAAATGCATTCCTAGTTATCATTATAATATTTTTATTATTGAAAGTTGGAATAATTTAAAGAAACTGCATTTTGTTTTATCTTCTGATGTAAACCGTGTATATCTTTTCAAAATAACATTTTTAAAAATTTCTTATCCATTTTCATCAGAAGGACCTTTTGTTCAGAATAGACCAATGTTGAAACTGTTTGATAAACCATGTGGCTCTGGTCTTTCGGTAATTTTCAATTTCGGATTTCTTTTTCAGACTATGAGGAAAATATAAAATTTTTAAATTACACAATATATAGGTTTTAATTTGAATTGAGTTTTTAATGGAAAAAAGTAGTTTTTTTTGGTAATAATATTAAAATTGATGATGGTTAACAATTACAGCCCATGTATCTTCCGGAAGACGTCGGAATACCATTTGGGGGTGCAGAAGAGGCAAACTTTTACGTGTTGGCCACGCATTACGAAAATGAGGAGTCTTTTACAAGTAAAACATCTTACATAGATGTTAATGTTTATACCGTTTACAATATCAGTTGCATATCTGAATATAGTTAAGAATTATCATATACAGTATATTGAAGTGACATTTGATTGTTTGATTTGGATTTACGTCGGACCGACTAAGTATAGGTCATGTGGCGACTTTCCAGCTTTACTGGTGGAGAAAGACCTCTGGTGCCCGTTTGTTCATTATTACAGGCACGAACGTTGAAGAGACATTATGTAGTTAAACTAATTAAAACAACAACAACAACAACAATACTTAAATAAATATGCATTTACTATTTATATGAGAATAAATAATTGGATATTTTGTTTTTTAGATCTTATTGACAACTCTGGTATACGGATAACTTACACAGCAAAGTTAAGAGATCATGATGCGGCGTTCCTTTCCCTTGGAAACATCATTAGTCCTAACTGGCTTCAGTTTATACCACCAGGAGAACCAAACTTTGTCCAGAAAGCCTACTGCTCAATGAGATGCCTTGGATGGGTGAGTTAGTTAAAAATACTTAATGTATAAGTGTTTAAGATTGTATCGTAGTGTTCCATAATCAATGGCAGGATACTACGTCATTGCGCACCTGCAATATGCTCCCAATCGGACTGTTTAGTTTTTAGTAAACATCCCGTCGACTCGATGGTAATATTTGTTTCTATTCTAAACAAAAATGTTATAGTATCAAATGTAGTGCACCAACGATTGGCTTTAGTACTTGATATGATTTTTAAAAAGTTAAAAGTTTAACCTGAAAACGGGATACAGTTTTTATTTCCTAACTGCTCCCACTCGGACACATTCCGCTTTGGAGCATTTTGCAGGTGCGCGATGACTTAGTATCCTACCATTTTAAGACTGCTACAAAAGTGATTGTCATATTTGGTTATATTCGCTCTGAACTTTCATTATGTTATAATATAATTGTTATGTGATTGTAAATAATATTAAGAACATATATTAAGGTGACGCGATAACAAATAATGTACTGATTCGCTTTGTGTTTCACTTGTTTAGAAATAAAACCTATAACGGATAATATACATCTATCCCGATTCTAGAATCAACTTAGAACTGGAAAAAACAAAAACTTTAAGTCAGAATTAATGATTGAACATCTTTTTAGATGCAAACTCAAATTAAGCTTTTTTACAGTAAAAGGTTACGGACATGAAAAGACACTAATGAGGTTACGCTAATAATTACCATGAATGACGCTTGAACTGAATATAAAAGATATAGATCTCATAATGATTATCATTTTATGTATTTCAGGGAATTGGCAATTGCTGGAATAAAAAAAAATCTAAATCAAAACAATCTAAATCATCTAGAGGACAAAAATCTGGATTAATCAAATCGAAACCATCTCGATCAACCAAATCTGTACCGATGACGGTGGTTGGTGTTCAGTTTCACTCCCATTCATTGGGTAAAGCCATGAAATTACGTCATTTCACGCGCTATAGAGGAAATCGAGCGCGGGAGAACCCGTGGTTAGCGTATGATAGGTCATATGATAGTGAACAACAAAGCTTCCGCCTTCTGAGTACACGACGAAAAGTTAATTGCGTACGTGTTGAGTATATTCATTTGCAGTTTAATACAAAAAATTAAAATAATATACTTTTAGTTTGAATCGAGCTTTACATTAAACGCTTTGTTCTTTTGCTGCTAATGATACTCGCAACATTTCGGCCTTTTCCGATGATCGACGAATGGTTCCAAATGGTATAAGGCTCTATACCTTGAGCTCCCGTGTTTTTAAATTAGACAAAACCGATATGAAATAATATAGAAAAGACAGTTTATATATTAGACGAATATTTTTGTAATGAAGGACATTTTTCGGATAGACCATGCCATTTGGAATGTTTACCGGAATGTCGGAAAATATGTAAAACCTTTTACTAGAATGTCAAAAGAATATTACCAATGCCACTTGTACCGGAATGTCAGAAAATGTTCTATAAAGCTAGCAATGACAAAATGTATTCATGTTCTTGCTTTATTTTATTTTAGAGAGACGAATTATTGTTAGAGTGTACCTATGATTCATCACAGAGGCAACGACCAACAGTGGTAAGACATTTTTATTATCAAAAAACAAACAAACAAGAAAACACTTCATAAAATACTTAAACCTTATTCTAGTAATCGTTCAATATCTATATACAGCTGCAGTTAGTCTTGTGAAAAGAAAATGTGCTAGTTTCCATATTTAAAATTGAAATCTGGTTTATGAATAGCCACATTACTGAAAATAACATGATACATGTTTGTCGAACATATACTACGTCTATTTGTCGTCGGAATGATCGTACGTTTTCTTTTTCTTTTTGTGTAACAGGGTTTTCACATTTATATACTAATGATCATTATCGGTATGGTTCGAGTTTTTGTTTGTTTGTTTGCGTTTTTTTTCTTTCCATTTCACGTTTTACATGATTTTTTAATCATAAATCGGTTTGGTTGTTTTATCTAGACCAATTATAATGCGGGATAACATAGATCAAAACAATAGTCGGCGTAAACATTAAAGGCCCATTATGCTTCAGAAATGTTTTTTTATCTTTATTTTCTAAAACATCATTTATTATGTCCTGTTATAGTTTCAGAAAAGTTACTTATTGGCGAAATAACTGAACCATCTTTTGCTCTTTTTTTTGGCATTATTATAGGTATAATGTTTTAGTATTTTGTATGGAAGTCAAATAATATAATTGCTAGTTTGTTTTCATTTGCTACTTTCATAACAAAAGACATCTCATTCATCTACACTTTCTTCAGCTGATAAACATCTTATAAGCTCTGAAACCATTATCTAAACACTATAAAACTCACATTTGCCCTTTCTAAAGAAGGAAAATAAAATTATATTCGTTCAAGATTTTATAAGATTTAATGCGCTATTTCCCTTGTTTCATAAATGCGCTACTTTCCTGCTTTTATAAATGCGCTACATTCCTGCTTTTATAAATGCGCTATTTTCCTATTTGTTTTTTAAGATAAACTATTTACCATTTTTTAGATACGCTACTTTCCTGTTGCTTTTTTAGATGCGCCTTTTTCCTGTTTTTTAGATGCGCTATTTTCCTGGTTTAATAAGTGCAATTGTTTCTGATTTTATAAGATTTAGTGGGCAAAATCCCTTGTTTTATAAGTGCGGTACTCTCCTGGTTTTATAAATATGCCGTTTGTTTCTGGTTTTAAAATTTAAATGCGCTATATTCCTGATTTTATAAATACGCTATTTTCCTGGTTTTATAAATACGCTATTTTCCAGGTTTTATAAATGCGCTATTTTCCTGGTTTTATAAACATGCCATTTCTTTGAGTTTTATATTTTAAATGCGCCTTTTTCTGGTTTTACAAATGCGCCATTTCCTTCGTTTCATAAACACCCTTTTTCCTGGTTTTACTAATGCGCTGTTTTCCTGGTTTAATAAATATGCTAATTTCGTGGTTTTATAAATGAGCCGCGTCACGACAAAACCAACATAATGGGTTTGCGACCAGCATGGATCAAGACCAGCCTGCGCGTCCGCGCAGTCTGATCAGGATCCATGCTGTTCGCTATCAGGTTCTCTACTTGTTATAGGGTTTGTAAGCGAACAGCATGGATCCTGATCAGACTGCGCGGATGCGCAGGCTGGTCTGGATCCATGCTGGTCGCAAACCCATTATGTTGGTTTTGTCGTGACACGGCTCAAATGTGCTATTTTTTTTGTTTTATAAATGCGCTATTTTTTTTTAGTTTTATAAATGCGATATTTTGTCTTAAACTTTAAACATTTAACATCGTGCATGTGTCGGTAATGTAGCAAGTGATTATCATTCAAACCGCGTCGTTAAAACAAATGTATCTCCTTTGAGTGTTCGTATACACATGTTTTTTTTTTTAGAGATGAACACATTTATATTAAATGTCTAGTTCATATTCATCATTTTTAATTGTGGATTTAACTGGTTATTTTGATAAAATAACAATTCTTAGACTATAAATAAATAAACGATAAAAAGAGAAGACTTTAGTGGCCATTTTAAACAAAACAATTTTCACCTGGGTTAAAGGTAGAGTGCAATACATTCAAATATATATCAAGACTGCTAGTGTTTCTTTTCGCGTATAACATCAAATTTTTTAATTTAAAAACGGAAAATGATTAATTTATTCTTTGTTAGTTTAAGGTATACATTTGTTTAATACATTTTGCACATCTTACATTTGAAGTAAAAATCGCACAAAGAAAAAATGAGCCGCGCAATGACAAAACCAACATAATGGGTTTGCGACCAGCATGGATCCAGACCAGCCTGTGCTTCCGCGCAGTCTGATCAGGATCCATGCTGTTCGCTTACCAACTCTATTACAAGTAGAGAAACTGATAGCGAACAGCATGGATCCTGATCAGACTGCGCGGATGCACAGCTAGGCTGGTCTGAATCCATGCTGGTCGCAAACATATTATGTTGGTTTTGTCGTGACGTGGCCCAAATGCTTATCATTCAATGTATCAACAAATCTACACAACTGACATTTGTCCTCCTTTTATTCACAGGGTGGTTGGACGGAGTATGACGAACTGTGCCGTGGATATATGCTGTATTACCCAAGAAAACCAATTGAAGGATGTATGAGCTGGAATAATTATGATAAACTCACGAGTACTGACGGACACAAGATTAACGGCACTGACGTTTTTAGGACGCTTGTAAATACAAACTGGAAAGATGACCGAAAGATGAGAAACATTCTAAGACAGACTTTAGATAAATCCTGGGAAAATGCCCAATGCTGGACATCATCCCCGAAAAGAGAAATTTCCGTAAGTATTTATTTAATACTTTTTATAACCATAAAGTGAAAAAGATAGAGCTAATTAAGTACATACATAAGGTGAAAAAAGATAGAGCTAATTTAGTATATACATAAGGTGAAAAAAGATAGAGCTAATTTAGTATATACATAAGGTGAAAAAAGATAGAGCTAATTTAGTATATACATAAGGTGAAAAAAGATAGAGCTAATTTAGTATATACATAAGGTGAAAAAAGATAGAGCTAATTTAGTATATACATAAGGTGAAAAAAGATAGAGCTAATTTAGTATATACATAAGGTGAAAAAAGAGGGAACTATCGAAATAACTTGTAATTTTCGGTTGTGAAATATATCTATTTCAAATTACATTATTCAAATTGAATCTGCATGCTGGACTAAGCAGTACTTGTTATCATAAAGTATTTACAGCCATGTGCTAACTATCAGACACGTTAACCACTGAATACCCGTTCTCTCACTTAAAGGTCCATAGTAAATTCCTCGTACATCACAAACGTTGTTTACAAACAATATCATGTTATTATTAAATTGTTGTTTTTTTTTCAACGAAATAAAATATCACGGAAAAAACTATGAAAAGTTAATTGCTCATACCATGTCTCCTGCTGTTTTTTTCTTACAAAGATTGATGGCATTTATAAATATTTACTTTGCTTTAAAATGTTATGTTTTTATTTTTCAGTATGCAATAGATTTTTTCCGACAACCGAGAATAACAAAAATCTATAAAGAACCACAATCGTCGACTTGTCAGGGTGTGTAAAAAGAAATGACAAAGAGGAATGTTTAAACCAGACTTTCCGTAAGATAACGCTCGGAAAGTTCCGCTGACTAGAATTGATTTTTTTGTTTCAATGTCCTTAATGATACTGCCTTTGATTTCAAAATAACCACCAGGTCATAGAATTTCAAATTTATATCCTTCTTTAAACACTTATTGTGAAAAGCACTAGGCTCATAGATATGATGTGACCTTTATTTTTACATTTTTACATAGTTTTTGTCCGGTGAGAGACCTAATGATGGCATAAAAATGAATAACAAAGCATCTTTATTTTTCAATTACTACCATTTTATAACTATTATTGTAAATGGCTATATTATATAGACGAACACAAAAGTAACTAGAGCTTTCTGTCATATTCTCACATCATCAAAAAGTCATCACCGAAATGGTGCTTAAGGTGACATTATGCCCATCTAAGAGTAAATTGTGAGTGTTCAGGTACAATTGAAAGTATGTTTTTATAGATAAATAAATATTAATATATTTCGGAAATTATTGGCAGTACTGCATTTATAAAAAAGAGAGGGGTCACTTCTTTATATTTCAAGTCCGTGTTATATTTCATCGTGAACATTTGACATTATCAGTTATTGTTCAGCCAATGTAATTTTAAGCCTATCATAGCATTCGGCACGATATGGTCACTTATATGTTGACGTGTCGTAAAAATCCAAACAAACAAACAAAATAGTCAATCTTTTAGAATATACAACTATTTGATCAGCTTGACATTGAAAAAAAAATGAGCATAATGTCACTTTGACTTGTTTTTCGACTTTAGTTTAGAATATCAACATAATAAATAGTTTAATTTCTTTTCAATATTTTTTCACACGGTCAAATGAAAGGCTTCAATAATTATCAGGGAGTTATGACACAAAGCAAGGGAAAACATATTTCAATTAAAGAAGTGTGATGTAATAAGCAAATACATGTATGATTTTCACTTCATGTCAATAAATATGTTAACGTTATTTTTGCTTCATTTTGACTGTGATAGAGTGCTTCTAAACGCCTCATTGCGCTTCATTATGCCTCATTACGCCTCATTATCAATTATCGTTACATTCATCTCCTCACTCATGAATATTTATTACCACAATTCATCTCATTATAAGTCAGTTAACGTATGTATGTAAATATAAACTATGATGAAGGAGTTATTTTTTATATATACCTGAAATAAATGTTAATAGTGACAGTCATTTATTGTTTGTTTTGTTTTTATACATACCCTCCTCCCCATTTTATTTTCCATCCTTATAAGTGTATTCGAGTGTTTCTTTTTTTTTTGGGGGGGGGGGGGCGGGAAGGGGGTGGGCTTTTGGTTTCATTTATACATTTTATATCATAATGTATATATGACTTATGTAAGATGTATTTGTAAGAGGTCACAAAAGTCCGTGTAAATTATTCATTCGTAAAATAAGCTGCTATAATGATGTTGTCATTTTAAAGTAAAATGATGTAAATAATTTCATAAAGCAAAATGCATTCACGTATTAACTTGTTTATATGATTTCAATATAAAGTTCAGTTATTCTTAAAGCTGTTTTAACTTTAACAGTTTAAAATTGTATCCCGCCATAATATGACAGGTTAATCATCATTTTTGGTGGCTAGCAGTACGCAATAAAACGAACAAGACGGGCTGTTTTCGCTTTCAATTGGCTGTACAGATTTACGTACTTTAACGTTTATTATCTACGAAATAGCTTTACCTAAGTAAACAGGTTTTTGCTGAATCATGTTTTGTGATACAATTTGAGGTTAACCAAAGAAGATAGGAAGCTAAATCGCTTATATAATTAACAATCTTGAACTTACAGGATGGTGAACCATCGTGACTTGGGAAAAGTAAATAGCGAACTTTTATTTTTTATGTTTTAAAAAGCCCCGACTTAGCTAATCTATTTTATTTTAAATTCTGAATTGATTTTCTTTTAAAATGCATAAAGCCGTGCTTCTTATAAAGTGCATAAACTAAGTGTTTTACCCGTACATCTTATAAAGTAAATAAACCCCTACAACATATAAAGTGCATCAACCAAGTGCATAAAACCCTTCTTCCCATGAAGTACATATACACATACGCCTTATAAAGTACATAATTCCCTACATATTATAAAGTGCACAAACCGAGTGCATAAACACCTTCATCTTATAGAGTACATAAATCCCTTCACCTTATAAAGTGCATTGACCCTTACATCTTATAAAGTACATAAACCTCTATACATAATTAAGTGCATAAATCTCATCACCTTATAAAGTGCACTAACCAAGTGCATTAACCTCTACATCTATTAAAGTACATAAACCCTTATTAAGTACATTGATCCCTTCACCTTATAAAGTACATAAACCCCAACACCTTATTAAAGTACAAAAACCCCAACACCTTATAAAGTACATAAACCCCTACACATTATAAAGTACATAAACCCCTACACCTTATAAAGTACATAAACCCCAACACATTATAAAGTACATAAACCCCTACACCTTATAAAGTACATAAACCCCTACATCTTATAAAGTACATAAACCCAAACATCTTATAAAGTGCATAAACCCCTACACATAATTAAGTGCATAAATATCATCACCTTATAAAGTGCACAAACCAAGTGCATTAACCTCTACGTCTTATAAAGTACATAAACCCCAACACCTTATTAAGTACATTGATCCCTACACCTTATAAAGTACATAAACCCCAGCACATTATAAAGTGCATAAACCCCTACACCTAATACAGTACATAAACCCCTACATGTTATAAAGTACATAAACCTCATTATCTTATAAAGTGCATGAACCAATTGCATAAACCCGTACATC
Organism: Ruditapes philippinarum; assembly: GCF_026571515.1. Lineage (NCBI taxonomy): Eukaryota > Metazoa > Mollusca > Bivalvia > Venerida > Veneridae > Ruditapes > Ruditapes philippinarum. Next base: position 222,990 of record NW_026865029.1, read on the forward strand.
TTATAATCTGCATAAACCCCAACACCTTATTAAGTACATAAACCCCAACACCTTATAAAGTACATAAACCCCTACACCTTATAAAGTACATAAACCCCTACACCTTATAAAGTACATAAACCCCTACACCTTATAAAGTACATAAACCCCTACACCTTATAAAGTACATAAACCCCTACACCTTATAAAGTACATAAACCCCAACACCTTATAAAGTACATAAACCCCTACACCTTATAAAGTACATAAACCCCTACACCTTATAACGTACATAAACCCCAACACCTTATAAAGTACATAAACCCCAACACCTTATAAAGTATATAAACCCCTACACCTTATAAAGTACATAAACCCCTACGCCTTATAAAGTACATAAACCCCAACATCTTATAAAGTGCATAAACCCCTACACATTATAAAGTACATAAACCCCTACACTAAAGTACATAAACCTCATTATCTTATAAAGTGCATGAACCAATTGCATAAATCCGTACATCTTATAATCTGCATAAACCCCAACACCTTATTAAGTGCATAAGCCCCTACACCTTACAAAGTGATAAACCCTTACACCTTTTAAAGTGCAAGCACCCATACATAGACAAAATGGAGTCAGTTGTTACCTACTTTATTCATAATCTTTTTACAACTGTTTTAGCGATTTGAACGATTAAGGTAAATGATCTGGACTTTTTTAAGAATTGCCCGTCTAAAAGTTTCATCGGTTTGCTTTCCTTATATAGAGCCTTATAAACAATTTTAGTAGAGTAAAATTAAATCTATTTAGGATTTTGCTAGAAATCGATAAAAATATTTGTTTTCAAAAACAAAAAGAAGTGGTGTTCTTTAATTTCCTTTTTACAGCCTTTTGAGTTTTACATAGAATTTCCCCCAGTTAATTTTCTTTACTGACCTTTCAATGTATGTTTCTCATGCCCTTCTTTTTTCAAACTAAATGTTTCATTTTACAAATCATCACCGAAATATTTATAGGTCATACATTCATAACGAATTCATGCACGTTTTATGTTCGTTAAATTAAATTGTATTGTATCGTTATGAAGTGTTTCACTGAAGTAAGGATCTATTTACTTTTAATAAAATATCAAAGACCTTAAAGGGACGCCACTGAGGTTTTTTGATTAGACGCGTCTTGAAGTAATTGTTCAAGATTTATGTTTCATTTGATGAGGGTCTACCTATACCAATAACTTGTGTGCAAAATTTCAGATCATTTGCTCACACCGTTTTCCAGGATAAGTATTCAACTTGTTAAAAAATGACCCAAAATTGAAAAACGTTACAACGCATTTCAACCAATTGGGGATAAGACTTAGTGTAGCACAAAAATACAATTCTTTATTTATTTCTGAGTATATTTCTAAATTATCATTAGATTATCTTTAGAATATGTTTCTGTTTTAAGTGCCCAAGCTGTTCTAAGTCAGAAATTCAATTTATGTTTTAGGCATTAAAACCCCAGTCACACTAGAGCTTACGATTAATTGCGACCACCGTCGACTTGTAAAACTGACGATCATCAGCGATTGTCTGCGACCAAAACCATTTTTGCACAGATAAATTTACTTCTGCGACTATCGTAAGACCAGTCATCATTGACAATAGCACGACAGGTCATAAGCAAACTTACGATGGTCTCAAGATTGTGTGGGATTTTGCTTAAGACTACCCGTCACCTGTCATGCGATCACCTACAACTTGTCCTACGACCATCGCACGATAATTCAAGGTTACTCAAGATTATCAGTGACTAGTGGCAATTTGTAAAGACTGTTCTTTAGATTGTCGCACTTCCGAACGACGATCGTGCGACAGCCTAAGACCCTATAAGATCACTAGCGACCTCTCTACGACTGAAATTGGTCGTGGGACCTAAATAAGATAACCTGCGACTGTCAAAGATCACCAATGACCGTCATAAGACGTTTTAAAAATTGTCTGCGACCAGATCACTGGTGATCGTGAACTGGTCTTCACTGGTCGTAAGCCCTCATGTGACTGGGGCTTTAGACCTTATTGGAGTTCCTTTAAAAGCAAACATAAAGGCAGACAGATATTGCACAGTGATAGCTTGTAGTCAAGGAATTTGATATAATTAAAAAAGGAGGTATTACGATTTAGTCAAAATAATTTCATGTTTAAATTTTGATGTCTTAATTCCACTTGAACTTATTAGATTAATTCAATATTTAATTACGTTTGTACATAATACAATTTAACAAGCTTTAAGATTATAAACATATGAATAGGTTGTTTTTTGATGTTCGTCTGAATACGATACTTCTCCGCCCCTAACTCTGTGCTCGAGCTATGTGAAACTCATATTTATATTAGTAACAATGGTAGGATATTTCTTCATCGCACACCTGCAAAATGCTCCCATTCGCACTGTTTTTTTTGTAAACACTAAGATATTTTCTTATTCTAATAAATCGTTATAATATCAAAAAATAATGTAGCGCACAAAAGCCTGGCTTTATTACTTGATATAATTATATAAAAAACGTTTAAAGTTTTACTGTTTGGTTAAAACTTAACAAGATAGTAAAACTTTAAACGTTTTTTTTAATAAATAAAAGAATGAATAAACTATGCATGGTAAGCTGCCTTCCCTATTACAGGTCAATTTAAGTTGTTGTTGTTTTGTTTTGTTTTTTCAAAAAAAAAAATAAAAAAATTAAAAAAATAAAAGCAGTTTTTTTAATGACACTATATATTCCTATTGTGACCACCTACTTGTGTATAGTTTTAAATTTTGTATGAAGTCAAAACTGTTTTATTCTATATTTACAAATAGCCTGTGTAGCAATTATCAATATTTTCTAATATCAAAATTGAGCATAGAATTTAATAGAATCTTTTATAATGAGTATACCAGTTTTATACTATCTTATGTTTTACCGCTCTAAAGCAATAACACTGCATGCGTGTTATTTAACAATATCGAAAACCATACCTTTTCCCAAGATTTTTCTCTTTCAAATCGAAATTCTTTTTTCACCTCTTATAAAACATTATAACAAAATCAGCGTTTTTTTATTGTAATCGGCAACACAACATACCGTTGTCATGAATAGTAAATACAAACATGATGTCCTTGAATGGAAGACAGTTATAGTTACAATTGATGAATAATTAATTCATGAGCCGATGGAATCGGAATACCTTTTTTCTAATGCTTTGTTTTAAGCTATACACTGTTTACTCAATTACGAAGGACATCTTAATCATATATCTCATTTCAAAACGGTATATCTTAACAAAATACATATTCTGATCTTGTACTTGATAAATTAAAGCTGTTTGGATTGAGTTAGGCTTTTTCGGGTGAGTATCATTGATAATAATAAAAATGCAGTTATCTATTTGAGCCGCGTCACGACAAAACCAACATAATGGGTTTGCGACCAGCATGGATCAAGATGACAAATTATTTTGCCAAAAGAGGCTATAAAGCAATCAAATTCCAAAGATCAAATTTGAGCATGGCATCTCTTTGATATTTATTGACACGTACGTTATTACCTAATCTGGCCCAATGTGTAATGTGATAAATATTTTAATCCAAGTCATTTTGAAGATAAAACATAAAATTAATCATCATTTCTCTGCAGCAGCTCAAATCATGTGGGATATGTGGTCGGTCCTGTCTCTTGCTAATCAGCAGGCAATTTCTGCTTAGCTATCCTTGAAAACCAGTAAGGCGTACCGACAGCCGTGATGTTACAGACAAAAGTATTTTAAATATACTTAAAACAGATAATCAAAAAATGTTAATTTTACTAAAGAGAATAGTCAATTTTTGTAGACTTCTATATTTAGAATTAAAAAGTCGTGGATCTTACAAGTCATTAATCTCTAAAATACATATATTATACGTGCATTTCTATATTTAGAATTAAGCCAGAAATCCTAACAAAAGGCTTAATCATCAACTTTTATAGTGATGAAAAATTATACCAAATTTAATAATAATATATACAAAAACATTTAAAAATCGGTTTACTGTTCAGAAGAAGGAAAGCAAAGGAATTATTTAATCTAAACGCATTAACTTTAAACTGCTTCGTATAAAGTGTGGTAATAGCCGATCAAATATGCTTTCAATTTGCTTTCTTTGACTTAATAAAGAACAATATAAGTATAATAGTAATGTACTATGAATAGGTGTATACAAAATGTCACTACGGACTTAAAAATTAGTGAAAATATATTAATAGCATTAAACAATTGGTTGGTACAAAGTGTACAGGTTATAAAAACACAAAAGAAAAATCTTTAGATATAATGCAGATTATCTTTTATTTAAGTCTACAAGATTAACATCATCCGGTTCAATAATTTTAATGTTAACCCGGTTCTACGCGTTGATTATTATTTTCATTTACACCAAAAACAAAGCTAACGAGATGGAGTTTAAAATACTGTGAAAGGCTTCCTTTTCGACCTCCAATTTCGAATAACATTTTTATTTAAGGTAAGATTTTATTAAATTTCATAATCAAGACAACTTACAAAAAAGAAATACATATAATTCAATGTTTAAATATCTCATTGCAGATTGTATAATGGTGTTTCATTCGAAATAAAAAGATGGTGTTTGCAGTTGTTATTTATCTTATTTATCAAGCTTTGTAGCACAACAGTTGAATATCCACGTAAAAATGGTTAAAATTCAAATCATTTTGAATATCATAATATCAGGAACGTTCATGCTTCCTAGTTTGTTAGTATTTCTCTGTGTGTGTGTGTGTGGGTGGCAGGGTGGCACGCGGGACGGAGTGGGGTTATGAGAGATGTTTCACTGCCTATTGTATGTAAACCAAATGCAGGCTGAAATTCGAACGTTTTAAATTATATTAGTGTCCGATGTGTCTCCTATTTTTGAAATTATTGAAACAAACATATATTTCTGTATTTCACAAACATAAAAGGTCATTTAGTACTGATGACAAAACAGCATTATACGTTATAACTTTAACATAATCGTAAAATAAGTTCAGTAACCAATTACTTATTCTCTTTTTTATGTTTCAAAAGAAACATGAAAGTATCGATGTATTTAAATTCATTCACGCGATTAAAGACGTATTGATTGGCCCACTAAGCCAATAAAAAATAGGAAACAACTATTAATCAGGCATTTTTAAAAGAAAAATTGCGTCCTTTTACATTTTCAAAAAGAGTACTCTTTTGCCATGTTATTGAGTCATATTTTGATACTATAGCAATTTGGCAATACGTATAGTTATGTGTTTTGTTTTGTAAAGAAGTCTAAATATCATTTGTTTACATTTTGCTACCCTTATGACAAATTACTTCACTTCCAGCGTTACTCTTTCCAAGTAATCAGCATCTTACATACTCTTAAATCCATTAATACAACATTTTAAAATATATATTTACATTTTCTAAAGAATATTATATGCATTTATTCCAGAAACAAAATGTGTCTCTATGCTCTTGACCGATATTGTAAATGCACAATGTCTTTTGCTTGGTTTAAAACTTAAAACGATTTTAATGCAGGAAGATGATTCTTTTCTCCTTTCAGGTTGGTTATATCTGAATAATTGGGGAGTCAAAAATCAAGGAGAAAAAAACATGTCAACGGCAGTGTTTTGTCTACGGACTGAAGATCTGTCATGGCAGGATCGCACTATTAACATAGAGTTTATGGTCGCGCCAGCAAAATCACAGCTCCTTTATAATAAACATAAAGGTCTGAAAACAAAATTTGAGCAGGAAAGTTATTATCTAGATAGGGAAAAGGAATCGTTCATGAAATCATTTAAAACAGAACGTAGACTTTTGGAACGTAAAAAAGAGAGATACTCCAAACGCCGCAATGATATCATCATTCGTAGAGCTTCCGGTGACAGCAGACGGCGGTTTAGTATAACGGGGCGTATTTCCGCTCCGCCAAGGTTGGAACAAGAAAAATCCACTGAATCAAAAGAAAATATGAAGACATTTATTACAGAAACTCCACTTAGAATTTCAAAGTCTGCCGGTGCAAGAACGCGCTCTAAAGATCTCGAGGATTTATCTTATAAGCAAACAACAGAAAAACACCAAGCACTGTTAGCGCCTGTTACGCCTGATATTCGGGCAATTTCACCGTGTGTTTCAACACGCACTAACACACCGGGTAGACCATATCTTCAAAGAGAAAAATCTGTAAGATTTCAAAATTTGGGACTAGGTCAAACTGATGACGAGAAAGAAACTCACAGAGTTGACACTCCTATTCAGGATCGCATTAAGAATTTTCTAGATAAACAAACAGACTTTAACAAAAGTGGACCTACAATAGTAACAGATAAAAATGGAAGAATGCAAAAAATGGACACACGAGTGTTAGCGCGTCGTAGAAGCAGCGTTCACTTGAATATGTCAAAACTTGAAGACGCTTTTAATGATTTCTGTATTGACGGAACTACGGACGGTTTTGACAAGTTGGTAAAATATACAACTAAAATGAGGGCAGGTGTAAAAAATGCAAGGAATTCATTCTTGATACCCAACAGCCCATGCCAATAGTATTGACATGGTTGAAACAAGGGAAAACAATTTGGTATCTGGGAATGAAAATTATAATGAAACGAACATATTAGTTAGTTTCTTTTTAAAATAAGATATATATTCAAGTATAGATCAGATATATAATGCAAACATCAGCCAAATTTATCTTCCGGTTAGTTTGAGTACGGGTTTTTGACGGGTTATAGCATTACTCATTGACATTGCTTTCTAGTATCTGTAATCGGAATTCTTTTTAATTTTGTTGTGCGCAAATTTTAATTCATTCTCATTCAATTAATTAATTATATTGAAAAAAAACGTTGAACATGTATACTTATTGCAAGTACATGATTTTTGCCTGACTCGAAGTCGCAGCCTTGAGCACGTTTTTGCAAGTTTGTTATATCACGTGTATATATGCTAGATGAATTTTATACAGAAGAAATGCTTCCATTCTTCGTCATCTATAGGCATTTTAAGTAACGTACATTGGAAATCACAGACTCTTGTGAATGGTTTAGTACTTACACTTGGAAAATTGACTTTTGTTTTGTGACTCAGTGTTTCATAGTCAACAATTTTGTTTTCTTATCAAACATTTATAAACAATATAATCATTCTTGATATGAAAAAAAGAAGACTTGTGTTGAAAGCTACATACTTTTAATAGATTACTCTTAGTGTATCTTTATACGAAATCAATTTGTTCTAAATGAATTGACATAGATAAATATACTGTATGCGCATTATGTATATTCTCCAAATGCGTTGTGACTTACGAAAAATATGTGTTTTGACATATTCAGAACATGAACCATATGATTATGCATTCAACCTTGAACCTTTGATAAATACAACTTGAATATAAATAACAGATATAAACAAAATATTGAAGAATACACTTTTTCAAATTAAAAATCATTGTTAAACATCACATTTAGTTCATGACTGTTTCAAAATATATTATTCTTATACATATCTCTATAGTGCTCGAATGAAAATTGTTAACAAGAATGTTTTTATGAGACATTGCTAACTACCTTTTGTTAATCGTTTGAAATATTAAACCACCTTTCTTAAGACATTAAGCCTTATTTAAATCTTGTTAAATAAATGAATACATTTGGCTTGTATTCAAAACCACATAATTTAATCCACTCAACATTTATTATAAATGATACTTTGTACTTTGAAATCGTCGTTTTATCTATTTTTGAAAAAGCGCGACAAAAAGACAAACCAATAATTTTGTATCTTCAATCCCTTTTTTGTCTTTCAATGCTGTTGTTACGTATTTTCGGTATATTTTAATAATTGATTGACCATATACATTAATTTATTCTACAAAGATAGACACGTTATGTACTGAATTAAAAAGAAACTATAATTAAAATAATCAAATTTATTTTGCGTACATGCAATAAAGCGATACTTATAGATACTAATTAAATAATCATCGTAGAAAATGAAAACCGCATTGCATTAGAATGTTAAATCACACACGGGCACGTTTGATATGGTTGCATAGATAAACATGAAAACTGATATATAAGTCAGAATATTAGTTTTCCTTGCATGAACGTACCATGTCATGCCTCCAGATGAGTCAAAATATTTCAATAAAAGCAAACATGAGAAAAATGTACTAAGATGTAAGGAAAAGTAAAAAAGTTTCAAGATTCATATTTTAGATATAATGTGCGATTAATGACTGATTTTTCAGTATTAACAACTATATTTCTACAGCGTTACTGACGCAGTTAAGGCTATTTATGCATATTTTGACCACTTTTGGTAATTTACATCGTTTGTAAGTGCCATTGAAAATGTGTTAATTGCGTCCTTTTGGTTACTTTACAATATTACACATTCAAATACATTTTCAAAATTTTCATAAAAATTAGCATTAATCTGGAAGTGTGCTGCTTTAAGACAATGTGGTCAATAAATCTAGTTTATGCAAGTTTCTATAGAGTCACAGATGATGGTTTTACCTTATTAGAGAACCAAAAGTATGAGTGTGAACACAAGCTTTGAGAGTGATATAATCCACAAGAACATCATACACAACCACTTCTATTTTCATGAAGACGTATGCAGTACATTTGCTTTAATTAGACATATTAAAGATTTCATCATCATTCCGTCAGGCTAAATCGTTCTTATTTACGAATTTAATTTATTACCTGGATAAAATTCAACAATTTGTCTAAAAAACAAAAAACAAAAAGAAAAAAAAAAAACATTGAAAATGAAATAACTCTCAAACAATATTATACCAGCTAAGGAAGCAATCTATTTTCATGAAAAAAGAAATGGATATAAAAAGATATAAAGATATATAGCAACCGTAAACATCACTTAATCCTTATTTTGTTGCTAAAGTGTGTACATTCCAGATTTAAAGGATCAAAGAGAGTTCTTCTTGGTCAATAATTATGGATCAACAATGTATTATTACATGTAATCTTTGAAACCTTAATTAAAATAAATGAGGTCATGAGAACAACGTGTGTAGGTCATATATGCAAAGGTCGCAGTGCATATGAAACCTAGGGCTTACAAAGAATAGACAGACAAGGCCAAACAAAAAAGACAAAATACATGTAGTTGAAAAAAGTCAAGATCATCTACGAATACCTATGAAACTGTTTTCTTATCTAAGTTTAGATGTATGGTATTAGTTAATGGTCGGTGCTGGATTGATGTTATCAATTCATGGGAAGTATTCATTTATTTTCATTAATTATTTAGCAGGGAAGCTATCTAGAATTAGTCTGTACAACTTGTAAACACGCAATGCCGAGAAGGACCACTACAGAATTGTAGTTCATTCTGTATCTGTTGGTTACAAAAGCAGCGTGCAAAAAGTATTTAAAATGACACATTTTGGAACAAAAATACGAAACACTGGCATATTATACATGTATATTTATTGGCTATACCATTGCACACATCTCGGGAACAATTTCTGTTTAGTTCTACTTTCAATATATATATATTTGCACGACGATGTATTATGTACATGTCTCAAATAAATCATTCGGTTGTCAGAAATGAACTGACATTTTGATAGGGAGAGAAACACAGAACAGATACATGTTGTTCTTTTTTGGATAGTTAAAAATAATTAAAAAAAAGAATAGTGTCAACTGTCATTACTTTGCTGTTGAATATATACTTGTCTTAAGACGAAACCTTATTCACTGTTATCTAATATCGGAACAGTTTCATCAATACATCTACTTATAACGTAACAGGCAACAACATTTTTAATACGATAAGGAAAACAAATATTGGTATGATAAAGCAATTTCGGACAACTTTGCTGTAAGCAGTAATGTAACGTTTTAATAGGGTTTATCGACTAACATATAAAGCTATTACATGTTTAAAAGTGGACATTATAGTATTTTAAGTGTCTTCGTCACATATACTAGCATACAATTATTTACGAGGGACGGTCAGAAAATATCCGGACTTTTGACTCGTTCTCGAAAACCATTCAACATTTAAAAAAAAATCTTTCTACTCTTTTTCTAAAAATATATCCACCTACGTCTACGCATTTTTGCCATCTTCGTGGAAGCTTTTGTATTCCCGCTGTGAACCATGACGTAGACCTATGTTTTAGGTACCGTGTAACAGCATATATCAAAGCTGCCCTGGTCTTGTATTTCTTTCCAGCAAGCAATTTTTTCAGTTCTGGAAACAAATAAAAGTCACAAGGGGCAAGGTCTGGGCTATAAGGAGGGTGAGACAACAATTGCCATTTGTAAGAGTGGATAACTTCCACTGTAGCTGCGGCGGTATGGGAGGGGGCTTTATCGTGAAGGAGTACATTTTTCTGTGCTAACCTGGGACGCATTTGCTTCAGCTTTTCTCTGAGATTTTTCAAAATTACTTCAGAATAGTACTTGGAGGTGACAGTTTGACCTTTTGGTATGAATTGAGTAAGTATCATTCCTCGTGAATCCCAAAAGGCAACAAGCATGACTTTGCCAGTCGAAGGAGACAGCTTAAACTTTTTAGGAGGTGGGGAACCAGCTCGATTCCACTGCTTTGACTGAGCTTTTGTCTCAGGTTCGGAATAATGAACCCACATCTCATCTCCAGTGATAATGCGGTTCAAAAACTTATCTCCTTTACGATTAATACGACTTAAATGTTCTTTTGCATTGGTTAATCTGGTTGCCTTTTGATCTGCGGACAGCTGTCTAGGCACCCACCTGGCACTTACCTTGCTCATGCCTAGGTGTTCGTGTAAAATCTTGTGTGCCGATGCCTTACAGATGCTAAACGTGTTGGCTACCTCCTCCAAAGTTACTCGACGATTTTTGTTGACAACAGCTTTAACATTTGCTACCATTGTTGGGGTCACCGCCTCACTTGTTCTGCCTTCACGAAACTGAGAAACCCAGTTGTAGAACGTTGAACGTGATACACATTTATCTAAGCCTGTGAAAGATGTGGCAGGGCTTTTCACCTTCTGCAACCAGAAACTTTATTACAGAGCGTTGTTCCTCTAACAAAGAGTCCATGATAGACGAAACACCTATCATATATCAGAGGGCAAAATACTGTGTATACACAACTATCATTGAAAATAAACTGACCACGTTATTGGCGAATGAATGTAGTTTTCACCAATATATAATGTGTGTATATAGCTACAAGTGGAAAGAGAGGAGCATGAAAAGTCCGGATATTTTCTGACCGTCCCTCGTATACCACACTTTATTTCAGTACAAACATTAGATATGTTGCCTTAAACGTTGTTACAGCGTTAATGTGTCCGATCTCTTTGTTACACATATTTATATTTGGTAAGTCACAATGGTAAGTCCTTATATCGCTATGAAGATTAACTGTAAGTTGCCATGGGAAAAGCTATGTAGAATTTGTATCATAGTTTGGAGACCTTTCTGTTGAAAATGTGTCAGGGTTAAATCGTATACATATACATGCACAGTGCGTTAACTGGAGTGCGGGTATTAGTTACCCGCACTCCAGAGCATGCCCATTGATTGGCTTATTTTTGCTGGGGTTTACATATTGTGACGGCAGATAAAGGGAAAGCGACAGAAATGTCTAATTCAGATGATCGTTCATTGGTTCATTTTTGCCGGGGTTTCAAATTGTGACATCAGGGAACGTGCTTTTATGTTTGACTATGATACAAAAGAGAAAGAACACCAAAACACTCGGCAATCTGATTAATACTCGGGGGCTACGCCCCTCGTACAAATCAGATAGCATCGTGTTTCGGTGCTCTTTCTATTACATATATCGCCGCTGTACACTGATTGAGGAAACGTCTCAAATAACACAATAGTGTACAATAGTGTAGGCAAATAAAAACACATGTTAGTACATGGTTAAAATATTTTTTTCTGTGCATGTGAGGGGTACAGGAATAATCTGTGTAACTCAGTTTTATTTTTAAATATAAACATATGGACCTGATAAAACTTCCGTAATAATAAAAAAACAACAAACACATTAGAAGACAAACTCTTTAAAGTTTGTTTGTATAACTATAATTTAAAAAAATCTAAAATATTTACAGTCATCGTGATATTTAACTATTGCCAGAATATTTGCTTTGTTTTTATTTATAGATAATTGTGTTGGATAAATTCAGCAAAGATTATTTTTTTCATCATCTGAATTAAAAACGGGTGTTTAATATGCCTCTGTCTGTGTATTATACATCTTTATAAAGCGTCTCGTCGGTTGGTCGCAGTGGTTTGTTACAGCCGTCCTGAATACAGCAAAATGTACAGTCAAACTCGAGTGTGACAATCTGACGTTCGTCATATCGACGACATTTGTCAACATCAGAAGATCCGAGAAACCAATTACGGTAGCAGTTCTGGAAATTATCGCACCTACAATTAAGAAGAGTGGTTAAAACGTGGATAAAGAATGTATAATAGTCACATCTTTAGTAAATATAAACGAAATCATACAAAAAAATGAAAGGCTGTTCTCATTTCTATACTAGACTTGTGGTCAAGGTTAACTAGGGAACAAGGCAGAGGTTATTTTTATCAGTCTTATTTATAGGGCATTGGAAATCATTTCCTTGCACAGCATAAGCTATTATAATATACTGAGATATTGGGTAAAGTTGTTTGCATTAGATTACAAACACTTTGTAGGAAAGGTACATTCAATGCAGATAAATGATTTGAGTAATCAATTCAACAAGAAAAAAAGATTCATTATTAACATATTTATTAATCATGGCTTTCAGAATATTAACATCAACGACAACAACAACAGCAACAGCAGCAGCAATTACACCCACCCATTTTTGCGAATTTTGCTTAACCGAATAAATATTTTAGTATAGTAATATTTTATAGATATACTTCAAACCATAGATTCTTACTACATTTACATATCTTGGTCACGTGACGATACAGTGTATTGGATTTTCAAGGAAGACTGCATAAACAAACTTTGTGACATACCTTCGATTTACAGATCTCGTGCCATTTAAATAATTTCTTACTGTATTTAAACAGTAATTATTTGGGTAGACGCAATCCTGGTCAGTATAAAGCTTCTCGCATAGAAAATCTGGTCCACTGCATACTTTACATCTGATACCTAAATTAGATAGATCTGTTAGAAACGTTTGTCAATGAACGATTGCATTATTCGTATACATAGATGAATCAGCTCGTGTAATTGTAAATAGATAAAATATATGTTATTTCTTTCAAAGATATTTAAAACATACATTGTATTGCATAATATGAAGATGTGTTGGTTTTTATATAGGAAAATAATTTTTTACTTTACTTGCACGCTACCAATTGATAATGTATATTTTCAGGGACCAACCACCAAAACTAAGCTAAACAATCCTTACTAGTTCTTACTGAATCCTTATTAATCGTAAAAATACCAATACTTACTTTTTGAAGGTGATATAGTGAAGGGAGATTTTTTGGTTGAAGATTTTATAGACTTCTGCGTTGTAGATTTTGACAGTTCAGATATTGAAGTAGAGACAAAAATTGAAGGTGACGTCTTAACACTTGTATTAGACCCATTGGGGTATGGTTTGGTAATGTTGAATGTCAACGGCGATATTGATCTATTCGCATTTGAAATATTTGGAAACGTTGAAGTGTTATAAATTTGAGTAGATGTATTTCTAATGCCTGGTGTTGTTTGATTGGATGCTACAGAGGCATAAATCGAAGATCTGGTCGTGTGACCAGTTGGCACTTCTGACGAAATAGATAACAATGCTGTAGACATAGATTGTTCTATTGAATGACCAGGTGTGGTTTCTGATGAAGAAGATGGGTTCAACGATTGGCCTTCTGATGTTTTTTCTGCAAAGTTGAACAAATGGTACTGTTGATCAAAATAGTTTTATACAACTTTCGTGCGCTCTATATTATGAAAGGAAAATTAAATACTATTTTAAACAAATTATTTGTCATGAATCAATGCAGTTTAAACTCAATAAGCACAACTTTCAAATCTAACTGATCATTAAATACTCGTTTAAATACAAATATAAACATTTATAATAAACTTCATTATTCCACTAAGAAGTTACACACACTACTAGAAAAGAACATTGTGTTTTAGATATACTAGTAATATATGTTTACCGTCAAACCAATCCAAATGGTTCGGAATATTATCTGTATTACAAGGTGGAGAATTTCTTGTTGCTTGGCAACAGTAGTGACATGTCATGTAGTTCTTACTTTTTATAGCATTGGTCGGGTCGCATTCACTGTTCCTCATTGAGTGGTCATATTTACATTCAAATATTGTTGAACAGCTTAAAGAAATCAAAAGAGGCTCTATGATACAAATATGTTCAATAACATTGGATACATATATCCTCGTAGATTTGATAAATGAAGTGTCTATTATTGTTTCTGTTGAAAAACACAATATTTCAAAGTAAATACTGATGACTTATTATTTCCAACCAAACATTTTAGACAATAAGTTTAATCTTGAAAGCAAAGGGCATTACGAACAAATAAACAAACAAACAAACAAACAGACAAACCTCTTTTTGATGATTTTCTGTAACCCATTGTCAAAACTGATTACATTTTCACAGTAGTTATCACTAGTTTTACAAGTTTCTATTTTACAATTGGTGCTATTTATACATGTTTCACAAGTTAATTCCGCATATTGAAGCGTGTTTCGAGGACTTGAAGAGGTTGATGATAAAAAACTTGGAGAGGTTGTTGATAATCTAGAGCTTGAAGATATTGTAGATGACTGAGAACTTGAGAAGGATGTAGATGATGTTACTGAAAAATAGATATGTGTTGTAGAGAAAAACAATCATGGTTTTAATTATAAAACGTGAACCACAATAAAATTCATCTCATAAAATAAACAGAAAAAATAAGATAAACAAAAGCGAAAATCACAATTAGAATATAACTTAATTTGTTAACTGTCTAAATATTCGAGATTTTCTAGAATATTTCGTAAACTGAGAAATCTCGCTTTATTTTGCTAAGATTTTAGATGTTCTTTCTTACTTTAAATCTGTAATATCAGTTATATGAGCTAGTTTTAAACCAAAAGCCACACTAAACATATTCAAAATAATTTCTTTTTTTTTTCAAAATATTGTACAATGTATATTTGAACATTTTGTTTACAATAAGAACTTATTCAGAACAAGTTGTTTGATAAACAGTAATTTTGATTTATAAATCAAATTGTAAACTGTCAATAATATAACAATACAATTACATAACTAATAATGGCAGTCAGCAGCGCTGCCTAATTGCACTATAGCAGAAATAAATGGCAAGATGAGGCACTCCATACATAGCACGGTAATGTATTTATTGATGTCAGTCGACGGTAATCCTGACAGCCAGTCTATAGAATTGTGTTACCTTTTACATCATACAAAATATTCATTTCATATTATACATGTACGAATATTTTTGAAATAAAAGTCATATACATTGTAATATAAAAAGTACCGGTGTTATTTAATGCTTTACCAGCATTTTGGCTATATGTATGGTTGATGATAGTTTCCAGGTTCTTTAAACATGCTATCGATGAAACGTCGTTATAAGACTCGCAACAGTAACGACAAACTGTACCATCTACCATGTCACTTTTCTTCAATGAGTCACATCTGTTATTTTTCGCGTCATCAATACTTGTTACATTATTAAGGCATGAAGTTTTGTTTTCGCACCTGAAGTAACATTTTATTGCAGAAATAATTGTCATTACACATGGAAAGAGCAAATTGCGTGATATGAAGACTTCGTTATCGGACAGTGAGATTTTTTAAGATGTCCTATTGGACTCATACTGACAAAGTTGTTAAGAATAATCATTTTATTACAATATTGTTTATAAGACTTAAATGGGCCTTCTGGTAGATCAATATGTAATTAAGACGGACCGAGAAGGTCCGGAATTCCCATTATTTTCATAACGGCAAATGTTGTCTTTGTAACAACGTATGTTTTTTATTGATGTAACATTACACTAAAGATAAATTAGGCCAGTTTTTAAAATTGACAGTGGGAACCCTAAAATCACTGTTACAACTTTTAAAGGATGCCAAATAATCTAAGGGATTACAGAATATTTTGATTACTTTAGATCCGATTACGGAATTCATCTACTGTGAACATACTACATGTACTCTGAAGGTTATCAAGCCTCTCAGATTTTGGTTCAAATAAGGATTATAATGACTTACCTGGATAAAAGGTAAAATTTGCCTATAATGAGAGTTACCGTTACTGAACACATTTCATATGTACAGTGCTCGGAATCGTCTCTCTGGATACCACTTCTACACCGTTCATAACACGATGTACCATTACCCAAATCATCGCAATTACAACATCCTGGGAAAAAAGATTATGTGTTCCGATATTATGTTTAAAGTCAAAATTGAATTATATTTTTCTAAATACTGTTCTATTTCAAGTCTTATAAAGTGACATCTCCGTTGGAATTTAACTTTACATACTTTATTCTTTGGTTGGGTTTAACACAGTATAGGTCATTTCCAGCTTTACTGGTAGAGGAAGACCTCAGGTGCCTTTATCTACATCATTTCAGGCACAAACGGGCACCTGCGTAGAACCACCTACATTCCGCGGGATGTATAGCTTTCTTACATGAAACATCCCAAGCTGGCGCAACTCAAACATACAGCGGTGAGAGGCACGTGTTTAGAAGTCTCTGACCTTAAACTTTACATACAGAGTAAGTTTTTTCTCCAATAATTTCTAACAATTATCAAGCTATAAACACTGTGTCTGTTAGATGATGTAAATTCATACTTGAATTGGAAAACAATACAGTTTTCACTCAAATCAATGTTGGACTATATTATTATTTACAGGGTAATTAGATAAACTTGTACACTAGGATAAGAAAAATAAAGGATTTGTAGAGTCTGCAAGTGGGATATCGTTCACTTGCAACAAATAAGTGAACAAGGTAGACAAAGAGCTTAATTAATAATAAGTGATCAAGGTAGGCAAGGAGCTTTTAATATCATTTTGAAAAATATACAAACATATCAATCACAAAATATCTATTCAATCTTCTATACTTGAGGAATGACTTTTTTGTAATAGAAAATATATTTTCAAAAATGGATGATAGAGGTCAATATGAATTGCTATAAAGAAATGTTATAATTCTATAAATAATTGCGGGTATGTTAACAGTGTTTAGTATTAAACATGACATACTAATACATAGATGTTGTTGGTAATTATGAGATACATGGTCCGATATTACATATCTTTATATTGACGATCATAAATTTTCTAGTCTGAACGAAATATCATTATTCATCATATAAATGTTATTTCTAAATCCTTTATAATTCTATCAACATTTTCATTACAAAAATATATTATAAGAATATTCAAATGGTACAATCATATTGTTTTTATCAATATTTGAAATACTTATGAAAAATGTGCCCATTGTATACCAATCCACTTCAACGCCCCGAAAGTGTTTAATTGTCGGATAATGGCAACGCGACTTTTAATTGCATGTGATGAGTTGAACAACAACAACTCTTTAAACTACTGGGAAGCCTTTTCCTTCAACTTTTGTTTTGTATCTAATAATTTCTTTCATTATAAACATTGGTCATATAGCTGTGGCGAAAGTTTAGACATGGAAAGGGACAACATACACAGCTTCTTAACTCTTGAAGTATGTTCTTATCATACGATGTGTTAACCTTTCATACTTACATTGAAAGCTAAAAAAACATAGATAACTATTCACATACGAGATATATTTCCATTATGGGTGTCAGGTTGATATCGATTGAATAAGAATCGCTTCGTACGGCTTCTTTGTTTTGAATGTTCATGAAAGTCCACTGCAATGACAAATGTGCCTGAAAAAATCACATGGTTGCTTTCAATTTGTTTGTACAATATTATCAAAAATGGACAGTTCTACTGGCAATGAGACAGACTAGCATCAACAAGGCTTTCTTTTTAAACGACATTTTAGTATTGAATCAAGTACTTGACATATTCGACAAAGAAAATGTTAAAACGAAAAAAGTACAACCTCATCACCTTCCCTCTGACATTTTGCTTTTTAATATTTAACAACTGCACTATATTGCGTTAAAATGAATGAAAAGTTCCTTTAGAACAAAATGCAATTGTGTAGGCACTTATACGCCAGATAACTAGTATCTTTTTCACATTGAATTCACGTAATTAATGAATCACATATTCAAGCAAAAGAAGTTATCTTTGTTTGTTTGTTTGTTTGTTTCATTTTACGCCTTTCAACAGTATTTCAGTCATATAGGCGGGTAGTTTCCTAACCATCGTTCCTGGAGAGTTACACCAGTACTAAACTACCTTCCTCCGCGCTAAACTACCAAAGCATCTCCCGGGGATCGAACCCACGCCAGAGAGGTAACTGGATTAGAAGTCATCGACTCTAACCCCTCGACCACGGAAGAAGTTATCTGAGCAACAAAATTAAATTTATGTATCATTGTTCAGTATATGATACTAACATCATTATTTTTGAAGATTATATAGACTGAGGTTATTTTACGGTTTGGAGCATGGAACCAAATCGCTTGGCGGGAGGTAAATTTCAAACACTGATTCATACAAGACCATAATGATCTCTCTTAATTAGCAATGCAGCAATATTCCAAAATATAAGAAGAAAAATGAAAATCCTATATTAATTGACAACATCTGTCTATATAAAAGTTACGATTGTTCAATGACAACTGACATTACAAACGTGCAGTATTATAATTAATCTAGAAAAACAACCTATCACAAGTAATCCAAGCAGCTGAAATCCATTCATTGTTAAAATTAAATAAAATTATTTATTTTCACTAAAATTCACACTGACATGTGATTAGTTCTAAAATATGTAAACTTTATATACATGCATCTAAATTATCATATTGTATGTAACTTTACATGATAACTAGAGATAAAATAACTCACTAGTGCAGATGACCTTTTAATATCACTGTAATCAATATCAACACATACATATACATGTATGATAAGTGCTTCAAATGTCGAACGTAATCAACTGATCTGAAATTAGCAAAAACATAATGAATCCATTAAAATTGTCCAATTTAAGGTAAATTTGTATAAACTCGAAGTCGCTCTCTGCGAAAAACCGGTAGTGCAATTTCAACTTCATGATTTCCTGACTTTACCTTCAAGAATTCACATTTTTAACTTCGTGAATTCACGTTTTCAACATACGGAATTCACGAATTCACGATTTCAGCTTCATGAATTCGCGATTTCAACTTCACGAATTCACGATTTCAACTTCATGAATTCACGATTTCAACTTCATGAATTCAACTTCGTGAATTCACGATTTCAACTACGAATTCACGATTTCAACTTCACGAATTCACGATTTCAACTTCATGAATTCACCATTTTATCTTCATGAATTCACGATTACAACTTCGCGGATTCACGATTTCAACTTCACTAATTCACGATTTCAACTTCATGAATTCAACTTTGTGAATTTACGATTTCAACTTCACGAATTCATGATTTCATCTTCATGAATTCACGATTTCAACTTCACGAATTCACGATTTCAACTTCATGAACTTGCGATTTCAACTTCACGAATTCACTATTTCAACTTGACGAATTAACGATTTCGACTTCAACGTATATGCCATGTGGCCGTGACGTCGTCATTTGCTGCCATATTGAATGGGTAATGAAATTGCGTAAAAAAATGGTTAGTGCTCTTTTACTTATATCAGTTTTAATTACATTATTATTTTCATTTTAAATCCTTTAAAGTATTTGTAGGAAAATAAATCATATCAGTTTGTGTAAAAGAAAATATAATATAATGGTGATCTATGACACAATTCGGCAATATCCTGAATTAGACCCCGGGTCTAACCCAAAGCTTTATATTTTAAAATACTGTATAAAATATATATCAGGGTTCAATCTATGTGCATCTGTTTGTCAGAATTGGATTTTTCGTGTTCAAGATATAATATTTTAAATAATTGTATTTTTTTTCATCTAATTGCAGATGCTGGTGTTATCTTTCATCATTATTTCTATGGCCTTTTCTTGCATTGGCAACAGGAGAACGTATTGTGAATAAAGAAGCGATGATGGATTTGATAGTTCAGTATTTCTCGGTGGGATATGAATACTAAATACAAAGAGATATTAGCTAGCCTTCTGTTGATTCATGGAATGAAAGTTAGATATTGTCACATAAAAATCATAAAGAGAATAAATTTATATAGGCGAACGATAAGATCGAATAATGAAGATATTTTTCTTGCAATTCTTAGAGAACTATCTGGGAGTGGTAAATGTTTTTGTTATAAAGATGTAAAAGACTTAAACTTAAATATGGCCTGAATGCACATCGGTCAAAAGTGATAAGATTCATATGGATAGCAGATCAAAATGGCAAGAAAAAAAGCAAGCGGCTTCTTCGGAGGAAGTATTCGTGTCCTTGTCCAAACTCCGTTTGGCACATCGATGTATACGATAAACTAAAACATTTTGGGTTTGCAATTCATGGGGCCAGATACAGTCGTAAAATTCTGTGGCTTGAAGTTGAAACAAGTAATAATGACCCAAAGGCTATTGCAAAATAATACTTGGACACCATAACCAGCTTAGAAGAGTGGAATATACGGACGGCCATGCAGCGGACTGAAGTTTTATCGTTAGAAAAAGCACGTCTAATCAACGGATCGAATCATTGTGGAGTATGCTTCGACGTCAATGCGTAGACTTCTTTATAAATTTGTTAAAATCATACAGACTTACACAATAATGGAAATATTTTTCAAAAACAGTGTTTGCTTTATTGTATTCAAGTAATTTGAACAGATAGGGTTGCCTTCCAGAGTTCATGAAGTTGTTTGATCTGATAACTTCAATTGAAAGAGAAGTTTGGAGTTCAGAGGATGCCTTTAATCCGTATATGTATATTTCATCGTAATAGAATAATTGTTCATTACGTTGCTTGTATGAAACTTTTCTTTATAAATTCATTAATTCGGTTTATATTATATAATCAATTTTAACATTTTCAGAAATTTGACTTTTGCGTCTTGCCAATTTGTTTTTTTAATTAAGAAGCATGAAATTGAAGACGTTAACTAATTACATGTATTACCTGGGTAAATGGTTTTTATTTTCTTTAAAGTTGATTGGTCTACAATTGGTAAATTTTCCAGTAAATGTATCAATGTTGATATAGACACCAAAATTAAAAAATATGCAAGAGCCTGTTCTTGAACGATAAAAGAAAATGCAAGTGTTTATGCTCCCGAAGGGCGCATATTAAAATCGCATATTCTGTCTGTCTATGCGTCCCTCCTATATTCCTGTCCGATCTGTAACCCTGTTTTACATTGAGGGATTTTGAAATAACTTGGCACAAATGTCTTCCACATTAAGATGATGTGTCGCGTCTAAGAATCACGACCCTACCGTAAAGGTCAATGTCACGCTAACATTTTGAAATTTCGCATTATCACAATTAGATTGGTACATGTACACACATAAGTGTCCGGACTGTAACTTTGTCATGCATAAAAGGATTTTAAAAATAACAAGGCATGAATGTCTACCACATCAAGGCGATGTGTTGCGTCCAAGAATAGCGTCCCATTCTCAACGGTCAAGGTCACATTTTGTAGTTTCACATAATCACAATTAGAGTTAATAAGTACACACAATCATGTCCGGTCTGTATCTTTGTCTTACATTGAGGGATTTTGAAATAACTTGGCACAAATGTCTACCGCATCCATCAAGACGATGGGTCGCGTCTGAGAATCACGCCCCTACCTGTAAGGTTAATGTCACACTAACATTTTGAAGTTTCACTTTATCACAATTAGTGTTTTAAGGTACACACATCAGTGTCTGGACTTTACATTTGCGATGCATCTAAGGATTTTAAAGTAACTAGGCACAAATGTTTACCACACCAAGACGACATGTAGCGACTAAGACCCGTGTCCCTACCTTCAAGGTCAAGGCCACACTTATAGTCAAATAGTTTGACTGTATTCATTTTCTCGAGGAGAGTTTGCAGATAAACATTCAAGTCCGACTGTAACTTTATCCTGCATTGTAGAATTTTAAAATAACTTAGCACAAATGTTAACCACATCAAGACGATGTGTTACTTCTAAGGCTCATGTCCGTTTGTGCGTCCCTTCCCCACGTTCACAACAATACAACAATCATGTTCAGACTGTAATTTTTTCATGTTCTAAGGGATTTTGACATACTTTGGGCACAAATGTTTAGCACATTACAACGTTGTGACGCGTCCAAGAACCAGGTCACTTCTTCAAAGGGCAAGGTCACACTTATATTTTGAAGGTTCGCGCTATCACAATTAGAGATTATAGGTACACACATTCTTATCATTCCTTCAGGATTTTTTCACAATTTCTTCAATTACGTAATGGATACAGTAAGAGTTTTCCTCCGAAAATGTTTTCTTACAAACGTAAGACAGTTTTCTAGGATAAACAACAAATTGTTCGAGGCGAAGCCGTTGATAAATTGCTTTTCTAAGCAAACCGCCTACTTCTTCTTCATATCTGTAAAGACACTTTTATAGAAAAGGAACCGACTTATACGACGATTTAGTGTAATGAACAGATAAATTAATAAATACATTAACTGATAACTATATTTCAATCGGACAAAATGGACTTTCATTCATTAACAAACAACGTTATATGCATGCAGTCAAAAGAGAGTCATATTTACTGAAATTGATTATGTCGATCTACATGTATTGCGTCAATCTTATATGGATAAATGTTGTGGACCACTTAGTTGTTAAGTTTTCTTATTTACATTCTTAACACAATGGCCGTTGACGTTTTATATCTATTTTTCAGTGGTGAAGCGGGGGGGGGGTGGTGGGGGCGGGGGGGGGGTGCAGGGCGGGGGCGACAGTATATGTCATATAATTGTTGTTTTATCCTGAGAGAATAACAGAGGTAAACAAGCTTCCTCCAACAAACAATTGTTTCGTCGATAGTCAACAGTAGCTTTGTTCCGGGAAATGGCCATCAAATTTTTTTATTTAATTCTATTTTCGATAAACTAAAACTCCCGAATTACGCTATTAAGCTCGCTACAAATTTCAATCCGTTTCTATGGTGTCCTGTTTGAGGCAGTTATAATATCGCCTGTCAAGTATTAGGATTATCTAAATCTCTTGTAATTGGTCGACTAGAAGACCAGGTAGCGTTTTTGTACGCACTCAGGCGTCACTGTAGACGTCACATTTGGTTAAGTATTTGCGTCCAAATTGGTTTCTCTAAAACTACTAAGAGGAGAATTGAAACGTAATTGGTAGCATGATGTGTTATATCCAAGACCCGTTACTCTAAAATGGATTTTCAAAGAACTATGGTCCTATTTGGCCTTAGAAAATTCCGCATTATCCAGACTCTTATTTTTTCCTACCAAGCACTTAGAAAAGTCGAGTGCTCTTGTTAATAGCTAATAAGAAGCTACATATGATACATTCTCTTTAAAAAAACATTTATTGTAGTCAATATTGCTGTAAACAAGAAACATACGAGAATAAACGTTTATTATCGCGAATGTTTTAACATTTTGATTCTCACAAGGATTTAGTTAAGCATGCAACAACTTTAAAGTTGAATGGCGCCAAAACTTTCATTCGAGAATGCAAAAATCTCGCTATTTTTATCTATAAAATATAGAAGGGCACAAGGCTTCCGTAGAAAACTTTTTTGCATTACAATCGATGTCATATAACTGGCACAAAACAGGACACTGTATGATGCAGCTGCGCTAAATCTACATGGAAGGTAACAGTTATTCACAGACGTAAGAAGACAATTTTTGAATAGTTCTGCTGAGGATATAGGATATAGTCGTATTTTAATCTATTGTTAAACAAAATGTCACGTTCCTGGATGTAGATAAACAATATAAACAATGTTCGTGAAATTTACTTTAATTCGAACAAATTCTGAAAATAAAAACAAACATAACAAATCAAGGAACTAAAGAAAAAATACGGCTTGATGATACAATCGTTCAACATTTGTCCTTTATTTCAATGCATGGAGATGAATAAGTTGAGATTGTATGATAAAGTTTTAAAATCTATATTAGGACAGGTTCAACCAAATGACCCATCAAAAGTAAGACAAAACGAGAAATGTGTCTATAGGACACAGATGCCTCCATTCATCCAATGCTTCTAGATACAATTATATGCCTAGACACTACATTTCTGAAGTGCTGAATTTTTTCCATGTATCTCTCTTTTATTTTGTTATAAAAATGACAAACCCAATGATAAATAAACACTTGTGTAGTTCAGTTGTACAGGCATGAGCTAAAAGAGAGGATAAAAACAAAATGAACCAATGGAGAAAGATAAAAGTTAATCAAAGACGCCAAGTGTGTAAAAAGAAATTATTAGATAAAATTATGATTTCAGAAACTATACTTTGTAATAACAGAATAAAGGTAAAAATAGAAATACAGAATGGTTGATAAATATCTGATGTATTGCCTAGGTGCACATGCTCATCAACATTCCTATGAAGTTTTTTGACTAGCTCCAGGGTTTTTTGAGTAACATGCGATACAATTATGAAATTGAAAAAATTGACACAATTCAAGGACCATAACTCTAATAATTCTATATAAATCTACACGTGAAAGCTCAGATGCTTAGCTTAACATGCTGATCAACATTCAAGTTTTTTTTTACTCTAGCTCCAGCAGTTTTAAATATAAAGGCGACACAAGTTGAAAATTGCAAATTTTGACTAAGTGAGGGGCCATTACTCTAACAATTCCAAATTAATCCACATTTGAAACCCCGGGTGCACAACACCACACGCCGATCAACATTTCTGTGAAGTTTCTTGACTTTAGCTTCAATACTTCAGATACAGGCGACACAATATTTTTGAACAGACGGACAGACAGCTGGACGAACAAGTGCAAATTTAAATGCCCCCACTCTGAGAGGCATAATTAAAGGACGATCAACGAGGTATATGTACAATGTTTGATTTCCATCAACATTAAATAAAATCTTTGAACAAAATTGAAAAAAATCCATTACAAGGGGGGGGGGAACAATTTGAAAAATTAAACAAAGCAGAGTTATGGTTCCCGGTTACTGCAATTCCTCTGAGTGATATTTACATATTTTTTCAGTTGAATTAAATCATTTCCCCTTTGCCCCGGAATATGAGTGAAAGATGAATGGACAAGGTGACCATTATGTACACCCTATCTCTATTAGGAGTATAATATACATGTCTAAAAGTAAAGTCTTTCTCCTTTTCTAAATTCTAATTTTGTAAGTACACTGTAGTCACTGATTGTTAAAAGATAAGTATCTTGTACAATAGGATGCACTTTTGTACATGCGTGTATAATAAAGTAAGATTTCTTACGTATTAAATCATTCATGTGACATAATTAATATAAGTCATATTCAAAATTTCCACTGAAGGTGATTCATATTCTCACACACCACTTTCAACTATTTGAAAATGGAGTTTTCTAATGTCAAAATTGATCTAAACCTATATTTCATTGTGTTGTATCAGTGAACTAATAATAATTACAATTAATTGCCTTGATAAAAAAAAATAATATGCCAAACGTGATTTTGGTAAAAACAAAAGGGCAGATAACTAAGAAAACAATAATCTTCTGACGTTAAATTGAATAAAAATACCAAATAGACCTTACCTACCTATCAGAGTAACAAAACTTAAAAGTGCATCGTTACATTGCATTGTAATTTCAAGTTCATGTTAATTTTATCTACCGGTTTCTGAATCGGAATGAGATTGGATAGGACATAAAATGATAAACTTGTAGCAATCTGGAAATAAAGTGAACCCTCGGAAGCATTAATCACATCTAAAGTCACATCAATGTTTTGAGAAAAAAAGATGACTCGACCTGTAGACAAATTCATTTATAGATAATTTAGCTATAGCCACCTAGGTACATTTTTTATGATATTTTCTAACCTATAAAATTCATATAATTGGCTTTTTAACTAACATAAACTGTCAGAATTAAGACTTTTGACGTATACGCACACACGCATACGCACGCACACGCACACTCATAGATGCATTGTAATTTTATAATGAAATGCCATCTTTGTCAAGGTATTTATAATAACCATATACTAATTACATAGTTTTATTGTCAATCACCGCAAAAAAGTGAGAATGTCAAGTCAAAGCTAGTTTGATCTTCATAAATGTTTTGTCCTAAAAGATGTTAAGTCTAAATATGAAGACAGTCCATTTATTAACTGGAGCTGCCGCAGGAGTGACGAATACCCACCCCCATATGATCTTTTTGACACAGCCTATTTGGTAGTATAATATTTATAAATATTTTCAAATGAAATAATTTACTTCAAAGGTAACCTTAATTTTGCACAGAAATTGCATGGGTTCTGCACATTGCCTTATAAACGTAAACATTAAAATCAAATAAAAAAATCTTCAGTATAAAAGGATTTCTACAGTAATTGTCTGATAATTAAACTTTGCGTTAACATTGAGCCTGCAAGGCCGTGACATAGGTTCTATCCATTGCAATGTATAGGTATGATCCAAATGTTATGGAAACCCATGATTGGGCAAAATACTTTCAGCACAAACACAAAATTGGATGATATTTGACCTTTGACCATTAAGGGGGACCTTGACCCAAAGTCAGCACTAAGTGGTATGAGTTTTGTATAACATCTTATCAATTTGAGCATTTATGTCAAGGTTGAAGAAAATTTTCGAATTGTAAAAGAAGTACTGAAGAGCATTAGACTTGTTTGATCTCAAATTGTAAACTTGATGTTGAACCAGCAGAGTGGTGACATAAGTTCTCTCCGCTGCATGGTCCACGTTATGTCCCTATCAGTGACAGTGACATTGTAAGTTTCTCGATCACTCATTATTGTTTGAACGATCCTGCATAAGCTGGTTATGGTGTTCGGTAGCATTTTGCAACAACCTGTGGATCATTATTACTGGTTGCAACTTCAAGACATAGAGTTGAACGGCTGTATTTTTCTACGGCCCCATGAATTGCAAACCCAAAAGGTTTTAATCGTATCCATCGATGTGCCATACGCAGTTTGGACCCGAACACGAATACATTCTATAGTACTTTCTCTACAGACGCCGCTTCCGTTTTCTTCTTTCCATGTAATCTTGATCTGCTTTCAGCATGAATCTTATCACTGTTGAACGATGTACATTGCTTTAAAACCAAAACATTTACCACCCCAGATAGTTCTGCAAGAATGCACGAAAAAAATATCTTCAATATTCGATTCTACTGTTCGACCATGATTTTTTTTTCTTTTGATGACTTTTAAAGTGACGATAACTAACTTTTATTCCATGAATCAACAGAAGACTAGCTAATACATCTTTGTATTTATATCCCACCGAGAAATAATCTATCAAATCCATCATAGTATCTTTATTTACAAACGTTTTCCTATTGCCAATGCAGTCAACGCCATAGAAATAATGATGAAAGATAACACCAGCATCTGCAATTAGATGAAACAATACAATAACCTACTATATTATATCTCGTACACGCAAATGCAATTCTGACAAACAGGTGCGCAGATTGAACCCTGATGTATAGTTTAAAGAGTATTTTTAAAATAAAAAATTTTGGTTTAGACCCCGGTGTCCAATTCAGGGTAAAGCTAGATTTATGTGTTCTAGATCCCCATATATTTTCTTTTTAAACCAACTAATATGAATAATTTTCCTATTAATACTTTTAACCGATTTATAATGAAAATAATGATATATTTAAAAGTTATTAAAGTAAACGATCACTGACCATTTTTTCACGCAACTTCTTAGCTATCCAATATGGCACAAATGACGTCACGATCACGTGGCATATACCTTGAAGCTGAAATCGTGAATTCCTGAAGCTGAAATCGTGAATTCATGAAGTTGAAATCGTGAATTCATGAAATTGAAATCGTGAATTCGCGAAGTTGAAATCGTGAGTTCATGAAGTTAAAATCGTGAATTCATGAAGTTGAAATCGTGAATTCACGAAAATGAATTCGTGAAGTTGAAATTGTGAATTCATGAAGTTGAAATCGTAAATTCGTGAAGTTGAAATCGTGAATTCGTGAAGTTGAAATCGTGAATTATTGAAGTTGAAATCGTGAATTCGTGAAGTTAAAACCGCGAATTCATGAATTCCGTATGTTGAAAACGTGAATTCACGAAGTTAAAAATGTGAATTCTTGAAGATAAAGTCAGAAAATTATGCAGTTGAAATGGCACTACCGGTCTTTCGTAGCTCTCGCTTTGTTTTACATAATTTAGTGCAACGTTGCTACGTGTGACGATATCGCATCTTGCATTTATTTCTTTAAGAACCGTTGACTTAAAGGTTGGTATCCATTATGATTTTTGATAACAAGAAGTGACGCGAGATCAGATTATATTTGCGTTTGCACATATTTTATAATTTTATGTATAATTACTTATTTTGTAACAGTCTTGACATGCGATTTTTATATACTGGTAAATTCTCATCATTTTTTAACTCTATAATAAGCGAAATATTAAATTTAGAAGTTTTAGCTATAACTTTTATGAAATAATGCAATTGCATCATTTTTTTATCATGAATTTGTATTGAATATAAAAACAGAACTCTAGCATATTTAATTTATTGTTCTTATACTTGCAAATAAACAGGAAGTTTTTAATGAAATCGTCTCAATATGAACAGAAATTGTAAAATACCAGACACAAAGTTAAATGTAAAATAAACTTAAAACACGTGATAAAGGACAATGGTGATGGCAGACTCGATCTAACCGAATCCACAGTGCTCTTGTTTTTGTTCTTTTTGCTTTCACTACTTAAAAAGAATCAATTGTCAAATATTTTTTTTACTATCATAACATCAAAACAGATGTTTATTGCTGAGTTGTAGCAGTAAAACACTAAATAATAAAACATCGGTATTTAGAGTTAATGATTCTTATTTACTTGAATTCTATATGAGGGTGGGTCAATGTGTAATTAAATTTGAAGTATACATTATCTAAATTAGTTTGTGATGCTAGTGTAAATGTACACTATGCTTCCAAATGATACAAAATTATGTGTGTAGTAAATCGATAAAGAATTTTATTCACATTAAAAAAAATCTACGAGTAACTTCATGTGAAATTTGGCTTGTATACGTTGACTTAAAAGGGGTTATATAAAAGCTCAAGCAATTAACGTTAACTTTATAATAATAATCGTTATATTCATAGCAACATTGATAAAGCAGTCACATTTTCACTTACCCAGATAGCGCGTATCGCTCGGTCAACGTATAGGATTGTGAAGAATCACTTGAAAATTAGGAGAATGACTATAAGATTGATACCCCATTTGCTAACAACTGACTATAAGGAGGAACTAGCTAAATGCATTCAAAATTGCGTGATTGTTTGTTGATTGTTGACAGTCGCCGCTTTTCTAGCATACCGTAATTGTAATTAATGATGAAAGGTGGATTCACTCATTTGTGTAAGAATCAAATCTGGGCCACCTAAAATGTGCGTCGACCATGCATTGCCAAGCGATTGTCAAGTGTCAAGGAAGCTATGTAAGTTGTGTTTGTCAATACCCCTGGAACTGTTGTCAAATTTTCTAATTCTAATGACCGCTGTGCCACATCCAACTATTACAGAGATGTCATTTTATTTGAAAACACTTCAAGAAAGTTCGTCCTTCGACTGGTATTAAAGGAGCTATTGTACTTGTTGTGCTGTACTTTTTGTACTTGTTGTGTCCTTTAACACCCGCTGTATTCTCCAGACTTGTCACCTTGTGACTTTTTTCCTCTCTCCTTGAGTATAACTTATTTATTGTATCAAACTTTAATTACTGCCCTCTCACCTGGCACTTCTGCGGAGAAAAGTTCATCAAAAATCTAGAGAAAATTCAAGAAATAACATTCAGATTCATTTATGATGACTATCAATTAGACTATGATTCACTTTTACAATCTAAGCTAACAAATTTAAAATTAAGAAGAATCAGAACTATATCACTCGAAATTCATAAAATCATTCATAAACAGTGACCAACATACTACAATGATCTTGTTAATATAAAAGCTCATACTTTTAATTTTAGGTATAAAGATGTAGCCATTATCCCTCAGGTAAGAACCACCAGTTATGGCAGCAACTCTTTTTGTTCCAAGCACCAAATCTTTGGACTTTTCCTCCCCAATATCTCAGACTGGAAGTGAAACATGACCAATTCAAAAGTTTAATTGAAAACTAGCTTTGCACAGATGATTCTATGAAGAAAAGAGGGAAGATATCGAGAAATGTAATATGTTGAAAGAGAAAATCTGTAGTCCTAAGCCAACGATCTAGATAAACATTATAGTCTTAAACTTTGACGACAGTTGCAGAAAATTGGTTACAGACAAAGCATTCCAAATTGAAATATGGTAAACAAGATCAAAAACGAAAGATAGCGTTCAATGAATGCAACCCCAAGAAACAAGGATCAGCGGACAAGAGTCTAGTAGTACCCCACAGGGCACAAGGCATAGCTTAAATAGGATAATCACTTAATAATACATGAAATGAGATTATAGTATCCGACAAGGAAATCAAATATAAATGATTGATTAATAGGCCAACAAAACAAATGGCACAGGGGAAGGGGACATTTGAAGTACGTGGAAGGTGAGGGGCAAATTAAAAAAAAGACAAAAAAAAAATAAAATAGAGAAAAAACAGTATCCCTAAAGAAAGCCCAACACGTCAAAATTGAAAATGTTGCAGGCTCGATTTGATTCTGGATTTGATTAGGGATTCTGTATTTATCTATTTTATGATAACATCCGTGTTATTTGTGCCGTGTGGAGGCTGTAAAAAGTCTCCCCGTACACTAAATCAATGATGTTATATTTTCGATCCTTGAAGATCGTTCAGCACGACATTATTGTTGTGCCTGTGGTATTTTTATTTTTAACTTTTCAGCATTTTCTATTTGGGTGGTTCCAATATTCCTACTTGAATAATGTTGAATCACCCTTAGGATATGTTGCCTGTTTTTTAAATTTGTATTTTGACGTCTTATCTGTGATACGCAGGCTTCATGTAAATGACATAAATCTGAAATTTGACGTCGATTGGACGTTGTATAGCTGACCAGACAGGTTTTGAGCAGTAGTAGACAGACGGGTATGTTGGGGAGTATAAAGCCCGTTTAAAAAACTAGAAATTTGCTCTTTCTGAAATTTTTACCAATAAATGTGGGATACTCCTTCAAAGTTTTATTAGGTGATAAAATTAACTACTAACAATTGGTTGGCGAGCAAGTCTCTTAGTTTCAGGTCGCGCAAAGGATTTAAATACGGCAAATACATGCTCACAGACAGAAAGGGCGACGGAGAATGATTAGCGGCAAATTGTTGGGACGTTTGTAACGTCAATTGCAAAAGAGCTACAGAAGTCCAGACAGTATGAAAGGTTTGCAAGATGTCCGACATATTTAATTTCTGCATCGGATCTTTGCATTCAATTCTGACAAAACAATTTAATTAAATTAAAATAACATGTTATTTAATTCACCAGGATATATGAGTATTTACAATAAATAAGTGTTGTTATTTTTTGTATAACGTTGATTTACTCTGGTCCGTTTGATAATTAATGCTAACCGGTATTCAGTAGATTTACCGCATAAAATAATTGTCAGTTGATAAAATGTTTTTCTTTATCATTGATAATCATATTGTTTAAAGATCGGACGAGGGCGGTTTCAAATTGATACTATAAATCAACAATTGAATCTAATTTAATAACACTGTCCGTTAAGTGTCGAAAATACTCAAAAATCCCGATAAAGAGCGGAAAGTATGCGGCACTCGGATCTTCATACTTAGAATGGAGCGAAAAGATGAACCACTTTATATCTCGGGTCATCATCACACACAGAAAAATGGTTTTGGTATATGATCCGCAGATATTGAACACTAAAAAGAAACAATGTCGCTGGTAAAATGTTTCATTTATATTGCGACGCCTCGAATAGTGTGTCACCAGTCCAAGATAGATACATAGGAACTTTAAGTTTTAAGTTCGTTTTCAAGCTCATGTTTAGAAGGACATCAATTATTATAATGAAAAGAGGGAGGGAAAAGAGATATATCAATCTCTTTTGTTCAACAAACACACATTTCAGGTCGAACTCGTACGGAAAATCCTAATCTGCGTCTAAAAAATGCTATCATCATAAATTAATTATCAAACGGTTTTGTGCCTGTATTGAATATACGTATCTACAGCTATACACTTATCAAAGAGAGACGCTTATTTTAGGAACATGTACATAATATTATCACTTTGGACCTTGGTATTAAAATTGGTTATTCGTTTTATCTTCGAACATGTAAACATACCATTGACTGACATAAGTGGTTAATATTCTTTCTACTAATTCCAATGAATCATGTATTTAAAACTTTTTTTAGATTTTGTATGTGTATTAAATACTAAAATAACAAAAAACATTCTTTGAAAGAGATGCTATATCTACATTAAAAATCTGCAAAATTGTTTAGAATGCATACAGTCTTGTCAGTCTTTGTACTTAATTTTGTACTTATATAATGTTGGTATAAGGTTTAGTCAAAACCTTTTGTATGTACATTGAATTTATGCGTAAGATAATGATGTTAGATTGTGTAAATTTATCATGTACAAAATAAACAATCAAATATTATTAAACTAAACTTTGTACTTTGAACACTAAATACAGATATGAAAATATTTTCAGTGCGAGTGTTTCATTAATTTGCGCCCATTTTGTGCACTACGTGTTCAGTTTAAAGCAAATTGACAATACATGTAAAAAGTTAAAATAACATTTGTCTCTCAAGGATTATTTTGCATTAATCAACGATGGCGGGACTTGAGGAGAATGACGTTATAGAAGACGAAAAGAATTGTAAACTGACCTACTATTTTCGCGATTTGCTAAAGGAGCGCATACATTTTCAAATATCAGAAAAAGAGACAGTTGACATAATAAACGCTGTAGAGACTCTAGTTTCTATTATTATAGCGTATGTGAGCTCGAAGGTGCTTTGGCTTCCATTTTCAAGACTTCTGAGAGTTGGAAGTATGGCAGAAAACACTAGTATTGTATTTCCGGACGAATTTGACTATCTTGTTATTCATAAACAGAATGGAATGGAGGTCGAGAAAGCATGTAAAGACGATAGAGGTTATGCCCATATTAAAGTCACAGATACTGATTTAAAAGAGAAATGGTTCAAATGGCTCCGTGGAGAGTACCTGCAGGGGTATTTTAAATCACATGGGTTTGCAGATTGGTTCCGAGGATTTGTAGATTGGTTCCCTGGATATTTTGACACGCTCGGCAATGCTTTCATGCACGAAGTTGCACAAATAGCACAAAACGTATCAGACGACGGTGTGATTTTAAAAGAAACAGGACTAATGCGTGTGGAAAAATGTGTCAAGAAAAACGGACCGGCATTTACTCAGCACTTTCTCTGGGAGCCTTATAATCGTAAGAAAAGCAAAACAACGATCAAAGTGGACATTACACCAGCCATTGAATTTGATTTAATTGACGATATAATTAATGAAAATGACACATTTCATACAGATATTTTCAACAAAACTATCGAGCATGGTAAGTTTATGCTTGTATGGAGCCACGACCATGCGCCATCATGTCCACTTTGTTTCCGAGTGACCTTTACAGAGACGGAAGTAGAGCTTGTCAATTGTCTTGATACACATCATATAGACTGTTATAAACTATCGAAGTATGTTTTTAATAGTGGCGGAGGGGTAACTTTCTTATCCTCATATGTTTTGAAAATAATTGTACTGAAGCATAGTTATCACTGTAAAGAAACAGCTAACCTTGCAGTCTGTTTCAAACAGCTTGTTGCAGTATGTCTTCACTATCTATTCAACAGGACAACCGAGGAGAAAATTGAAGTGAGTCGTTTGGTTCGCCTATTAATGCGCGGTGAAAAATTCAAATTACATATTCCTAGTATTTTTATCAAAGATCATAACATAATGGATAGCAAGGATTTTCCAATTCCATGTGAACATTTCCTACTCGGAATCGAGAGAATGCTCTTGTCGGTCGAAGAAATCTGTTGCGCTGACCATCCAAATGTGGACGATATCATTATTGTAAACAGTCTCAAGACTGATGCTATGTCTTATGTTAAGTCCTTGCCAATCGCAAACAAATGTCTAGAACTCGAAAAATGTGTTTCAATATTTCAGAAATATTTCAAGCAAAATGTTGTAGAATAATTACTTTAATTTGAATTACATTAATACAATGAAAATAAGTTTAAGCTAAAAACATAACGAAAAATACTTTGTGGTTAACAACCTACTTCGACTGTTCGGCAGCTTAAATACCATGATGTAAAACGAGTCTTTATAATAACGAGGCTATTATAATAAATGACAATGGTACATAATACTTATAGCTTTTACCTTTTTTATATGCCCGAAAATATATCGGCGAATAATATTATCCGCCTGGTCGTCCGTCCTTTCCCCCGTCTGTTAGTAGGTTCTGTGTCCAGTCTGTATCAATATCCTCACCATTCGTAAACAAACACCTAGAACTCGAAAAATGTATTTCAATATTTCAGAAATATTTCAAGGAAAAATTTATGAAATGATTAGATTTAATTGGATTGATATTCATGAAAGCTACATAGCGTTTTTACAAAGAAAAATAATTTTACGTTAAAATCATGACAAAAAAATCGTGATTATTAATAACTTACTTCGTGACTGTTCGGCACTTCAAATTCCAAGTTGTGAAAGAGACATTGTTAAGCTTTTATGATATTATGTACGTTAATAAATGATAATGATACATAGCTTTTTCCTCGTTAGCAAGTTTCGTGCCCGGTCTGTATAAATTTGAACCAGTGAAAGGAAATTATAACTACTTGCCCAACATGTTTACCAAATTAGAACGAGATACAGAGCGAAAGTTTAAATTTCCTAAGGTCAAGGTCACGCTAAGTCAGTTTGCATCAATTTCAAATTCCCTGCCATGCTGTATCTTTTGTATTGCAAGAAGGAAATTAAAACTACATGGCATAAGTGTTAATCATAATGAAACAATTTGCAGGGTGCAGGTTTGACATTCCTTAGGTCACGGTCACAGTCATTTTATATCAGTTTCAAAAGTTCTTTTCTGCCCTGTATCTTTTGAACCGATGAGAGATTCAAAGTATTTGCAGAAATATTACTTAATACTCCATACTAAACTATATATACGAAAGTAGAAAACACCCAAGATATGAAGATTTTCATGGAATCACAGTGTAGTTATAAGTTTTAATGGACTAATTACTAAAATGTAAATATGAAAAAGATGATAAAAATAGCAAAAAATATAATATATTTTACTAGTAATATTGTAAGTGTAATCAGTGATAAGCGTTTGAAATTGGATTCGAAGCTTTGATTTCAATTTTTCAATTAGAGTATGATTTATTACTCTATGTGTAAATTTCCAAAGTCAAGGAAATTTTCTTTTTTGCATCAGTAAAGTTACAATGTCTATATAAATAATAATATTTTCAAAAGCTTTCCTGAAGTTTTTCCTTCTCTAAAAAATCAGTATGATATATTTTCAAAGCAGCGCACTATGAATTGTAAAAAAATAAAAGTTTATCAAACTTATGAACTTTTTTCCGTTTCTGCTATTTGACATATATTTATAGCAATGCTTGATCATAACTGTTCATCTGCAAAATAAGTGTTTACTTAAATTCTCTTACAGCAATGGCTATATTGTTTGAATAACAAGCATTGTTTATAGTAAATTATATGCATGTCATTTGAATTTTGTCTGTACTGGAATCGAAACAGACACTATTCAAATAATGTTGATGATAAGTTCTTCACAGGGTTGACCAATGACTGCATTTATAGTTATGTACATGGACAACAGTTAATAACATTGCCTTTTTACAACATTGATAATTTTGGAACAGTCCCCATTGCGGTATATTAATGTATCAGTGATGAAATTGTATTGTTTCAATTACACAAATCTAACTGTTACATATTTTGTATAGATAATTCCCTTTGGTCAACTGTCCACAGGTAGGTTCAATACATAATAAAACATGTTATGTGAAACACGAAGTAGTATATAGTATGTAATAACTGCTCCTCTGACACTAATAGCTTTCAAGAAATGCAGAATTGCAATTTTTCTCCAATTGTGTAATTAAGAGACAGACTTTGGCTTCAAGGGCTAGCAAGCTAGTGTTTTGCTACAGAATACTCAACAAAGATTAATTGCATTGATTTAGTTTACTTTGTTATTTAATACCTGCTATGTACAATTTAAACCGTGGCTTTTCTGAGAGCAGTGAAAAGCTAGTGGTGGAAGTAATATTACACACTTTGCTTTGGAAGCAAATAAGGTTATCTTAAAAATAATTTTAATGATATTTAAATAATTGTTTTAGAGCAAGTCATATGCTTGTAACCTGAAGAATTAAAGAAGTGCAGTAAATATAATTATTTGTTAGAAAAGTAAAAAAAAATGAACAAAGTAGTATTTTGACTTCCATACAAATACTGCCTCAGCACAACTAAATACTTACTGCTAAAAAGTAACAGAAGCAATAAGTTCAGGTAATTTGCAAATTAGTTACCTTTTTGAAAACTTTACTAGAACACACAATTCAAAAGCTTTTGAGAAATAAAAATAAAAGCATTTCTGAGTCATTATGTGCCATTAGAAATCCATTGAATCAATTAAATCTGATAATTTATAAAATGTTGTTAGATAACATAACTTTTACAATTCCAATGCCAAACATTTATCGTTTTATCATTGTTTTTAAGTCTAAAACAAAACTGTTTTGAAACGAGTCTGATGCCTGATTGAAATTGTTTTGGACGGTCATTTGCTGAAGATAAAATATCTATGAATATTAGTTAAAAGAAAAAAATGACCCTCTTACTTTAGAAAAAACTTTAATCAGTATTTAACATAAATTAACTAACTGTATATGCCATACTGTTTATTTAGCTACACTGTAATTATGTACAAAAACGAGAACATTATGTTATAAAAGAATATTTAGTGTTCATTTCTGAAATTTTAGTAGTTTTAAGTATATTTCTTACCAAAACGATCATTCAGCAGCTACATTATGTCATTTGTTTTCCAACAAGTTACATCGGATACTGACGTCTTTCATCGCATCACTGTTCTCAGTCTAAATATCTACTCGAGCAAAATATTTCATTAAATTTTATGATAATTTAAATTGATTATATAGCTTGATAGTTTGTGCATTACTCTATTTTCAGTTGGAAGAAAATATATATTAAAGTAAAACACACTTACAATCAATATTCAAACGATCTCTCCAAAATATTCGCTATCTGAAATTTCTATGCAAGACATTATACTTCTGACAGATGATCAGGTCGCGGTAAAGAAAACCAATAAAATCAAATTCAGCAGTCTGATGTCAGATGCGAATGAAGTTGTTTTAAATACACAAATTTATCAGATTTACATGGAAATTGAAATGTTACAATATTTATTGCAATAAACTGAATTCGAATTGACACACCCACCTGAAGATTATACGAAGTGTCTTTCATTGATTTTTGTTCACAAGACGAAACCATTTTCATTTCGTTAAGAAACACAAATTTCTGCAATATAAAACATATCCGTCGCTTTTCATGTAAGTTTTACTTTCCCACCGGCATACAAGTATTGCTCAATATTCGATTAGCAGTGTTGTTGATATTTGTCTGTACCCGGAAGTGCAAAGTATCGTAAAATCTCGCAAGTCACATGGCGTGGTGAACATACCCTATTGCTTTCGTCCACAACAACATCTTGTTTTTTTCCAAAATCATATGAACTTCAATTAATAAGTATTATTTAC
The DNA here is from genome assembly GCF_026571515.1 of Ruditapes philippinarum. Taxonomy (NCBI): domain Eukaryota; kingdom Metazoa; phylum Mollusca; class Bivalvia; order Venerida; family Veneridae; genus Ruditapes; species Ruditapes philippinarum. The sequence goes on from NW_026865029.1 coordinate 261,152, forward strand.
TTGAATGTATCCTTTTTCGGACAGTAGAAAAGATATAAATATGAATGCATCTCAGTATCTTTAAATGATTCTATTCGTTTTGGGTTATTGTTTCTAGTATTTCTGTTGTTGAAAATTGAATTACCACTAAAGTTTAACAAGGAAATGTTGCAATTTTATTATCAATCGTGTACTCTTAAGTGGTGTGAAGGTTTAATTGTAATGGCATGTAGGCATCACTTTATTTTATTTCATTTATTTTATATTGTTGGCTTTACACTTTGTTAGGGACATTATATCTTCATTGAGAGTCTTAATAGCTCCACATCACATCAAATCACAAAAACAGCTCAACTAATTGTGTTGCGAGCATGTGACCGCCTATTATGATAAAGTCTTACCTTTAAGATAAGGTAGTGCCCCATGATCTTATTTTCGTTAACACTTCAATTTCCTCCTTATCATTTCAAAAGTTGATTTAATTCTGGCTGATATTTGTGTTTGTAATAAAGATTAAATATAACAAAATGATCAAGGTATTGTCTATTTTCAAATCTTGAAAATTGTCAGAATAATCATACAGTTTCACTGTAGATAGTTTTTTTACAACGAGTCAGCGATACACTGAAGTGTATCAGATTTCAATGTACAGTTTCATTTATAAACCTGTTGCTGGGAGTATAAAATATGTATACATGTTTAAAGGTAAAATCGTTTAAGCTAGCAAATATGCGCGTTTTGAGAGAGATTTTACATCAGTTAGGAGAGACACGCTGATAGTGTGTAGCGGTTATTTTTTATTGGGAAGAGAATTTTGTTGTTTTGAAGAGAATTTTGTTGTTTTGAAGTCAGTTTTGTTGGTTTGTTGAAGTGGTTGAATATAATTGTGGTGATCTTAATTGATCAGGGTATATTGGTTGTAATTAGTTGTTTTGGTTGTTGAGTTATATCTATTTGTGAAGATATAATTGGTTGATATTGGTTGAATGTTTGGTATTGTCAAGATTATATTAGTTGCTGCTTTGTTTTGAGGATATATGTAAATATTGGGTGCTTTAGTGTGCTTTTCTAATGCTGATTAGATTTTGTGAAGTTAATATTGTTGGATGAATGTTTGTGGTTTATACGGTATCTTAGAGTTGTAACAATAGTCATTTCGGTGTTCTTCATTTTGTGGTGATTTTATTGTTTTGTTTGATCATAAGTTGTTTAGAGCTTGGGCTCGCCAGGTGTCTAGTATTGTTCGTATAAAAGACGTATACGTGAAAAGATATTTCGTATAAGTGGCTGATAAATGATGTGTGTTTGTTTTGGGTGTAAATAATGATCAGAGTTCTTTGTTTTGGGTGTAAATAATAGTCGGATTTTGTTGTTAAATGCTAGTTTTTCAACTGAGAATATTTCAATTTTATGTCAGGCGGTGCTGCCCAGCCCCCTTATCTTGGAAATTGGTTCTAGTATTTATTGCTAAATCTTTCCTAAGATTAAATAACATCAAGGCAGACATCTCTCCTGACAATTTGGGGGCTCGTCCGGGATATTCTCTTTAAGTTGGAATTTTTCCTGGCAAAATATTGTTTGTTAAACTTTGATAAAAATTTTGTTAAACCTTAAATCATTTACGATCTGTTGGTAAAATGTAGCAGTGTAAAATGCTGTTAGGCGAACATCGATAAATCTGTTGTAGTGTTATACAAGTAACCTCTCTGTGCAATAGAGTTTAAGTAGAGAGTTATATGTATAGAAGCGGTGACGGGCTGTGTTTAAAGAAGAAGTTATTGCATTTTAGCAGGAGCGCACCCTTTGTTGAATACTGTTTATACGGTGATAGAATTAAGTGGTTTTTGGGAGACATTTGTTTCGATAGTTTGAATCATTGTGTTAATAAGTTTATATCGATGATAAAGATATAACTTATAATTTGTTGAGGTTATAAACATCAGTAGTTGATTAAAGTTTATAACCGGTGTTCAGTGGGTTATTATTCATAAAAGTGTATGTAATAGTTGAATTGATAGTTTTTGCTGCCGGTGCTCAGTTGGTTGTTTCTTAATGTTTACATAGTTGTTAAACACTACAGGAAGATAGTTATCGGTGCCCTGGTTGTTACTGTTGATACAAGTTAATTGCCGGTGCCCGGTAGGTGCCATTGTTATATAGAGATTGTATTTGGGTTAACACTTGTCGGTGCTACAGAGGTACACCATTTTATTGAAAATAAGTATTTATTTAAAGGATTTCGTAAAAGTTGATTTTTTTATTGAATAGTAATCCATTGTTAAGCAATTATGGATTATGAGAAATGGGTATCATTGGGAGAGAGGCTTGGGTTGAAGGACGGGGATTTACGTGATTATGTTCAAAAGAAAGAATCAGAATATCTTGATAGAGAAGAGAGAAATATTAGACGTGAAGAAGATAAACGGCGATTTGAGGCCGAGCGTAAAGCAAAAGAAGCTGAACGTGAAACCGAACGTCTAGAAAAAGAAGCCGAACGTGAGGAAAAGAAACGTTTATTTCAAGCTGAAGTAGAGATGAAAATGAAAGAGCAAGAAATAGAATTAATGAAGTTAAAAATCGAGGCTGGGGATCGCCTTGATACCCCGTCTAGCACCGGTTTGAGGCCAAGATTGCCTAAATTTGAAGAGTCAAAAGATGACATAGATGCTTATATAGAGCGTTTTGAAAGGTTCTCCATTAGTCAAGGATGGAAAGAAGATACATGGGCAATAAGCTTAAGTTCTTTATTAACGGGGAAAGGTCTTGAAGTTTACACCAGTATGCCTCCTGAGCAAGCATCAGACTATCAAGAATTAAAAACAGCAGTTTTGAAAAGATACCAATTAACAGAAGACGGTTTCAGAACGAAATTTAGAGAGAGTAAGCCGGAACAAGGAGAGACTGTTAACCAATTTATGGCTCGATTAGATAGGTACTTCAGTAGATGGACAAAAATGGCCGACGCTGCGGATACAGTAGATAAATTGAAAGATCTTATTATTAGAGAGCAATTTGTCAAAGTTTGTTCAACAGAGCTAGCTCTTTTTCTTAAGGAACGAAAGCCAAAGGATCGTAGAGATGTCATCTCTTTGGCTGAACAATACTTAGAAGCTCAAGGCGGTACAATTACAAATAGTAAAAGCTCAAAAGTTGCCAGCTTTTCAAATAAATCACCAATACGCCTTAATCAAGGTAATCTTTTGAAACCATTACAGAACTATCATGGGGAAAACAGAAAAGTAACATGCTTCATATGTAATAGAGAGGGTCATGTGGCAAGAGATTGTCGAGTTCAGACTAAGAAAAGATATGGGACTGCTGCAATGTCATATGGAGAGCAAAATAGAAACTACTTTAAAACAAATCGGGATTCTTCATCAAGGAACTGGCGTAGTAGGCTTGGATAAAATAGACGTGATTGGAGATCAGATGGTAAGAAAGTATCGGGGTTATGTATGTCAATTTCTCCAACAAGTTCTTATGATGGTTGTATTGAAGAGGGAAAACTTAAATTAGCCAATGGTAATTCTGTGCCTGTCATTACAAGTAGCTGTACAATTGAATCATTAGAAGGTGAACGTCAATTGGATCTGAAACTAGGATATGTTGGTAATCAAGGGGTGAAAGTTCTTAGAGACACTGGTTGTGAGTTGGCAGTAGTTAGAAAGAAGTAAGTGGAAGAAGATCAAATGCTGAATAAAAATTGTGTCATGATAGCAATAGATGGTCGGGCCAGGTTGGTACCTATGGCAAAAATAGACATTGATACACCTTATTATAAGGGTAAAATAGAAGCTATGGTTTTAGAGTCAGCAATTTGTGACTTAGTTGAATAATGTTGAATCACCCTTAGGATATGTTGCCTGCTTTTTAAATTTGTCTTTTGACGTCTTATCTGTGATACGCAGGCTTCATAACCTCTGATCCCCTTTCCAAATTCCATTTTATTTAGTTCCGCCCATTGTTTTCTCGTTTAGGGCACACGCTTTTTATTACTTGGGGACCATATGCCGCTTTTCATGGAATGGCACTAACGTGTCACATTGAAGGTTCCATGATAACCGCCATATGAACACATCTGCGGATGTTTCAAATTTCAAATTTTACCAGTTCATGTTAAATGTTGAATTCTGCTTAAGCCGGTGCTAGGGGGCGTGGACGGTAACTTGCATTTTCAAGTACCGTCCATGAACAGGCTCAATCAAACCGAGCCTGCAACATTTTCAATTTTGCCGCGTTGGGCTTTCTTTAGGGATTCTGTATTTATCTATTTTAGTCTTGGGCAATATTCAGGGTGTACTTGATAAGCCAAATGAGAAGTGGGTTAGCCGAGAAGTAACAAATATAGCTGCTGTTGTTACTAGAGCACAGGCAGAAAAAGAGAAGAAAGCAATGAAACCTCATAAAGTTCCGAAGGTCGAAGATAACGAAATTACGGTAGATGTTCTTAAGAAAGAAACAATCAAATGACAATACGTTACAGCGTTTGTGGCAGTATGCTAGGGAAATAAGATCATGAAAACAAAAAGCCCGTAACAAATTTAGATATGAAGTAGAAAAAGATGTGTTGTATAGAATATTTGAGACGGTGAAAGGTGATTTGAAGTCTGAAACAAGACAAATAGTTGTTCCAAGTAAATATCACAAAAAGAGTTATGTCATTAGCTCATGAATCTATAGTGGGTGGGCATTTGTCTGTACGCAAGACTTTAGACAGGATACAGTCTAGTTTTCACTGGCCAGGTATTTCAAGTGATATAACTAGATTTTGCCGTTCCTGTGATATTTGTCAGAAGACGGTGCCCAGGGGTAGACTTCAGAAAGCTCCTTTAGGTGAAATGCTTATTATTAACACTCCATTCCAGAGAATTGCGGTGGATTTGATAGGACCACTATCGCCTGTATCGGAAAAGGGAAATAGATACATCTTAACTGTAGTTGATTATGCTACACGTTACCCAGAAGCTGTTGCTTTACCAAGAATTGAGACTGAAAATATAGCTGAAGCATTGTTAGATATTTTTGCAAGAGTAGGTTTCCCATCGGAAATACTTAGTGATAGGGGTAGTCAGTTCACGTCACAACTTATGGAAGAAGTTTGTAGACTTGTATCACCGAAACAGTTGTTTACTACCCCTTACAATCCAAAATGTAATGGTCTTTGTGAGAGAATGAATGGTATTTTAAAAAGCATGTTGAAGAAAATGTGCCAAGAAAGACCTAAGGATTGGGATAGATATTTGTCTGCGGTTCTCTTTGCATACAGAGAAGTCCCTCAGTCAAGTACAGGGTTCTCACCATTTGAACTTCTATATGGCAGAACTGTTAGAGGTCCCATGCAAGCACTTAAAGAATTATGGACAGAGACAGAAGTACCAGAGACACGTTATACGTATGAGTACGTCCAAGATTTGAGAAATAGATTAGAACAAACATGCAAGATTGCTAGAGAGAATCTCTGCAACTCACAAGAAGAGTATAAACATCATTATGATAAGAAAACACGACCAAGAAGTCTTAAGAAAGGAGACAAAGTTTTATTGCTCCTGCCTTCAAAACACAATAAACTAATGTTACAATGGAAAGGTCCATTTGTTGTAAGTGAAGCAGTTAACAAGTTTGACTACAAAGTAAAAGTAGGTGATAGAATTGGAATGTACCACATAAATCTTCTGAAGAAATATGATGTAATAGAAGCCGAAAATAATGATGATAATGGGGTTGTTGATGATGAAAATCTTTTAGAACTAGTAGACACACAGAGTGAAGAGACGTACAGAGATGTTAATGTTAATGATCAATTAACACTTGAACAAAAATCAGAAGTAAATGCGTTGCTTCAAGAATTTGAGGATATTTTTACTGATATTCCCGGAACTACAGATCTTGAATCTCACAAAATTGAGTTGACTGACAAAACACCAATTCGTGTTAGAACAATATACGATACCATATGCAAAAAGGACAGCGGTAGAGGATGAAATTAAGAAAATGCTTGAATGTGGTATCATTGAACCAGCAAATTCTGATTATAATTTCACCAATTGTTTTGGTGAAGAAAAAGGATAATACAAACCGCTTTTGTATTGACTTCAGACGACTCAACTCTGTAACAAAGTTTGATACAGAACCAATGGGTAATGTTGAGGATGTGATGGCAAAGCTAAAAGAAGATAAGTTCTTCACAAAAATGATTTGACCAAAGGTTTTTGGCAAATACCAATTGAAGCAAAATCAAGATATCTAACAGCATTTTTTACAACAGAAGGTAGTTACCAATTCAGAAAGATGCCATTTGGAATGGTCAATTCTGGTGCAACATTTAATAGAATGATGCGGAAGTTGCTTTCCGGAGTGAATGATACTGATAACTATGTTGACGATGTGCTTGGGCATACGGTTACATGGGAGAGACACATGAAGATGTTGAGACAATTGTTCGAAAGAATACGAAACGCAAAGATCACAGTTAAGCCTTTCTAAATGTATGATTGGATTTGAAAGTATACCATTTCCGGTCATGTTGTTGGCAAAGGACAAATGCAAATGGAAAATGACAAATTAGTCAAAATTAGAGACGCTATGCGACCAGAGTCAAAGAAGCAACTGAGATCATTTCTTGGTCTAGCTGGATACTACAGAAAATGTATTGCTTCATTTGCAGAAATTGCTTCACCATTGACAGATCTTACGAAGAAAGGACAGCTAAATAAAATCATATGGAAACCAGAACATGAAAAAGCCTTTACGACATTGAAGCAAGTACTGACACGATCACCAATACTACGACTTCCAGACTTTTCAAAGTCATTTGTTTTGCAATGTGATGCTTCAGATACAGGAGTAGAGGCTGCACTTCTTCAACAGTTTGATGATGGTCTGCTTCCAATAGCTTACGCGAGTAAGAAATTGCTAATCAGAGAAAGAAACTACTCGGTTATCGAAAGGGAATGTCTTGCAATGGTATTCGGAATAAAGAAATTCAACAAATATTTGTACGGGAAAAAATTTGAGCTGCATACAGACCATGCTCCTTTAACGTATATTCAGAAATGTAAAGTTGAAAGTGGCCGCATAATGAGATGGGCATTATTTCTACAGAACTATAAGTTTAGAATAGTAGCTGTGAAAGGAAAGGACAAAGTGTGTGCAGATTACCTAAGTAGACTCGATACCTGAAAAGAGACATTGTAGATTATTCATTTTGTTTGAAAACAGTGGAGTGTTTTCTTGAGTAGGGGGCTGTCAGAATAATCATACAGTTTCACTGTAGATAGTTTTTTTACAACGAGTCAGCGATACACTGAAGTGTATCAGATTTCAATGTACAGTTTCATTTATAAACCTGTTGCTGGGAGTATAAAATATGTATACATGTTTAAAGGTAAAATCGTTTAAGCTAGCACATATGCGCGTTTTGAGAGAGATTTTACATCAGTTAGGAGAGACACGCTGATAGTGTGTAGCGGTTATTTTTTATTGGGAAGAAAATTTTGTTGTTTTGAAGAGAATTTTGTTGTTTTGAAGTCAGTTTTGTTGGTTTGTTGAAGTGGTTGAATATAATTGTGGTGGTCTTAATTGATCAGGGTTTATTGGTTGTAATTAGTTGTTTTGGTTGTATCTATTATGAAGATATCTGTTAGTTATATCTATTTGTGAAGATATAATTGGTTGATATTGGTTGAATGTTTGGTATTGTCAAGATTATATTAGTTGCTGCTTTGTTTTGAGGATATATGTAAATATTGGGTGCTTTAGTTTGCTTTTCTAATGCTGATTAGATTTTGTGAAGTTAATATTGTTGGATGAATGTTTGTGGTTTATACGGTATCTTAGAGTTGTAAAAATTGTCATTTCGGTGTTCTTCATTTTGTGGTGATTTTATTGTTCTGTTTGATCATAAGTTGTTTAGAGCTTGGGCTCGCCAGGTGTCTAGTATTGTTCGTATAAAAGACGTATACGTGAAAAGATATTTCGTATAAGTGGCTGATAAATGATGTGTGTTTGTTTTGGGTGTAAATAATGATCAGAGTTCTTTGTTTTGGGTGTAAATAATAGTCGGATTTTGTTGTTAAATGTATATATTGATTTGAGATAGAAAAAGATAAAAATACCTAAAAAAAATAGTGTTAACTAAACAATTACATGCTAGTTTTCCAACTGAGAATATTTCAATTTTATGTCAGGCGGTGCTGCCCAGCCCCCTTATCTTGGAAATTGGTTCTAGTATTTATTGCTTAATCTTTCCTAAGATTAAATAACATCAAGGCAGACATCTCTCCTGACAAAAATGTACTTAAGCAATAATTCAAACACCTTTGTGGTGCTTTTTGTCCGGAAATGTCTCAAGTAATCTGATAAAAATATAGGCCTAACTCATCAACATATAATGAATAGTAAATAATTCATTTCTCATACCGTTAGCCAAAACTTTATAATTATGTAAGACAAAATAATATAATAAATACCGGTATATATCTTCAAATAAATATTAAAAGGAAAAACCTATTTGCCATCTCCCATCCTTGCCGTGACAATTTAAGAATCAATTATACTACCTGTATTAATAATGTTTCAACTGTGAAACGATTTGGCCACGCACAAACGCGATAATCATTGTCATGTTTTCAAGTTTAATCTTGAATCGAATCTGGGTCAAAGTAATGAAGCCAAGTTTCATCATAAGTATTTATTCGGCCTAAAAATTGCTGACCCTCTCTTTCACATCTCGTCGGACAAATGCTTTAGAACAGCGTACACGACCGGCTTTTTGCACCTGTGATTATAACATCGAAACCGATTTAGCACATATTTTGTCCATCATAAGAGTGTTTGTGAGCACATTGGGGACACAACGTTTGCTCTACCCCGGATGCTTCGGAAAGTTCCATTACAGTTATCCATTTGTTTTCCTTGATGAGTTCTCTAGTTTCCCAAATCTGGCGATAATAAATGATGGTATCCCTGTTCGTTCATGGTCCATTAGTGACACTGTTCTTTCCCGTAAGCGTTTGTGCCAACCAAACGCCACTATGCAGCATTCTACTTACGCTTTATCCATCTATAGGAACTTGTATGTATCTGTTGATGTCACGAAATGTTTGATAATAAAGCGCTGTGATGTATGGCGTCATCCTTCCGCTTTTTTTTAAATATATAGCTTGTTTATTTTCGTATGACGTCAAAATTGTAATACCTCGTACAGCTATGAACGGTTACGTCAGACACGGTATTGTGACTATTGGTACAACTATGAAAAAAAACAACCTGGTGATACGAATAGGCTAAACGATTTAATTTTAGTGGAACGTCAAAGTGTCCCGTAGTGTTTGTAATGAGATATTGTACTTGAACAAAAAGGTATATTATTGAAAATCGACAATAAGTTAAAACACATCAATGTATGTGCAATCTTTTAGATAAGAGTGACATTTTTGAAGATATCGTCCCTCTCCGGGAACATTATGTGGCCCTCGTATATACAGTATTCAAATATTAGAACAATTCTTCGTTTCTATCTTTAAGATGTTATTCAAATACATGTAACTGACATATCCTGATAAGATATTTGTGTTGTTAACGTGATGATTTAAATGTTGTTCTTTTTAAAATTATTTTACATTTTAACTTGTGTTGATAGGACTAGTAACATAATAGCAACATTTTATCAAGTAGTAATGAATTAATATCCAAACGCAAATAATACCATATCGGTTACATCTATTATCAAAGCAACTGGATAAAAATTCAACTGTAATTCAATGTACTGGATATATCATATGATAACTCATGTACGTACTAAAAATGATTTTCACCGGGTTTCATTTTATTACAAATAAGATATATTAATCAAAACTAAGACGTACCATAAGATCGGAATCAATATTATCTTTAAAATTAACTTGAAAATCTATGATTCCCTAACCTAGCCCAAAGAAAAATGCTGACAATCGGTTTGAAAACTAACTTGTATTGTACCCTTAGTTAGATTTTGCAACCTAAAGTTGCCAAAATGAGTTTGAAAAATTTTATATTTAAAAATAGTTTTGAAACTAACAGTACCCTCAAATAGACTTTGAAACTTTTAAAACCCTAATATAACTTGGAAAACTTTTTGATCGAAAACGTCGCTTTAAAAAAAAACAGTGTTATTTTACTATTGTATTTATTAAAACTGATCGTTATTATTCAGAACGGTGTTGTTAAAGTAGTCCTGCGTTTTATTTTATAGTTTTCATCTAAAATGTTTTAAATGAACTCGACTTAAAGCCTCGACTTACCTGTTCAGGTGATATTATTGAATTTTGCTTAAATTGACTTAATTTTGTTATTTATGTACGGATTTGATTTATACATGGACAAAACAAGACTTGCTACCGAACAAACATATCAAATAATTTTGATGTTATCTTGACCTAAATTGACATTGACTGTAAAATTAAATACGTGAATTTCTCATTTTTTTTCTGTAATTGGCTATAACTTTATTTATTTATAAATGAATTTAATACAATTCATCTTCTTTTAGGTCAGAACCGTTATGTATATCAAAATCAAATTGACGTTCACTTATGTATTACATTAATCTTGAAGGTCAAATTATTCAGTTTTCACTAATTATCGGTATAATGGGCTGTAACATAATTGATAATGGTTTATTTTCATACTTGGACAAAACAACCTGTTTGCACAGAACCTTTTAAATGACATTGACATTGAGCTTTAAATGACCTTGACCGTCAACTTCAATGCATTGAATTTTGGTTAAGTTGTCATAATTTATTAATGTACGAACTTGATTTTTTCCGTGGGCAAAAAAAAACACTTTTGACAAAACAGTCATGTTGAATTATTTAACTATGACCATGACCTTTAAGGTAGAACTCGACACATTGCGAACTTTCGAGTGGCGTCTTGAAAATCGGCATGTAAAACGTTAACTATATTTCAGATTAGATTCCGTTAACTTTATTCCAATAGTTTCAGCCAATTTTTGTACTCACAACGTCAAAATTCACCACTAAAGCCCGTTTTTGAACATGACGTCGCTGCGTATCCTTGACAACTATAACGGGTATCAAAACGCCATAGGCGAACAAAATATCTTAACTTCTAAAGCATTCGAGGGATTTTAGTTTAGCCACATTTTTGGATTTAAAGCGGCTTAGTAAAACGTTTCTGAAATATTTTTTTCTTTAAGCGCCCTTTAAAATGTATATTTATTCTATGCTTAAAAATAAGAAGAAAGTTTGTTAGTTTGTTTTTTGTAATTTCTTTTCTCAGCAAACATAAACGTCACAAACAGAAAGGTGATAATTAATTCAATAAAATTCAATTTCGACCAAGCCCATGATAGTTAACTACACAATTGTAGTAACATATCTAGCAAGTGTAATGCACAGCCGCTATCCTTGTATTCGTTATATATATATATTCTTTATTTGAGTCTCATCCATACATAACAACATAAAACAATTCAATGACATAATTATACAAAAAGTTAAAAGTTATTTATGTACAGCCATTCTTATCAGAATTACAAGGGACTATGAACTTTTTAATCTAATGGAAGGGAGGCAACTCTGCAAGAATGTCCAATGTCACTTACAGAGTTACCTCTCTTCTCATTCCATATTCATATGCATATTACAATTTAAAATTGCTAAAATAGAAACTATTGCTAATCTTGTTCTTGTTGAAATGTACCTGTATCATGATTTTACTAGTCTGAGTTCCAGTCTTTGCTTCTATCGGCTAATCGACTATATATCTATCAGAAACTGTGATGTGCTCTTACGAAATAGCACGTATGATATGAATAACCGAAGTATCAACGCCTGAAGCCCAAACTAATATTTTAGATATATGTTGTTTTTTTTCATCTTAAGGTCTCATTACAAATTTCAAGCATTTGACATGTAACAGTTCATTGATGTGTTTTTTTATATGTTTAGTTAGGACAATGTTCCTGATAAGCTAAACATTTTTGCCGCACTTTGAAGTCTCAAACTCATCTGCATACGTCGAATTTCGTTACAAAATAACTCAAGGATGGGAGCAAATAAAATCACGTGTACCGTAAGGTATCAGTCGTTGACCCCCTATGTTTAAAGTCATTTAGACTGAGTATACATTTTAAAGGACGTTAAAAAAAGAAAATAAAAATTTTTTCAAGAATAATTTACTAAAATAACAAGAATAAAGATCAACAAGGCAAAGGCAACTAAGCCGGTTTAAAGCCGAAAATGTGGCTAAAACCACACGCCAAATTTTACACAAAGTGACTATTTTCTTTCCATTGTTCAAACATTGTTCGGCGTAAAAAACGATAACACAAATTAATGTTAATATCAGCTTAAAAAATATTTCCGTTTTTAATGCTGTAGAATTCAATTTTTGTCCGCATATGGCGTTATGATACCCGTAATAGTTGCCAAGGAAACGCAACGACGTCATGTTCAAAAACGGGCTCTGGTGATCACATTTGACGTCATGTGTACAAAAATTGGCTGAAACTATTGAAATAAAATCAAAGAAATCTAACCTGAAGTATGGTCAAATTTGTGCATGCCAATTTTCAAGACGTTACTCGAAAGCTCGCAAAGTGTCGCGTTCTTCCTTAAATGACCATGCCAGTTAAATCATTGAATTTTAATTAGATTTAGTTATATTTGAAATGATTAATACTTGGACAAAACCGAAAAAGTATGACGAGACAGATCTATTAAAATTTGAAATAAAAGGAAAATTTAATTTTCTCTTTAATTTTCTTTCTAAAGGTTTGTTTAAACTGTTAATTTGTTTGCTTTTAGAAAACGGTAAAACAAAGTCAAGCGTTGTCAGGCGATGGCTCTTGTTTAATTAAGGAGTTGCATTAAGTCCACCCGATTTGCTTTCATGTGTGTGCTATGTTTACAAATGATAACATATGTTTGCGTCATACTGCACTATATCAATTAAGTTTCTGGCTGTTGTGGCTTAAATAAAACTTTAGTGTGCGTTTTAATTTACGAATCCACTAGGTTGCAATATGCAAAGGTTATGTTTCTATTGCCATATTGTAATTTTATACATCAAATCGAGAAAAAAAGTTTATTGCATTACACAACTGGCACTAATTGCTTTATGACTTTTGATACTGTCTGATCAACCTGAACTTTACCATCAAAACAAGCTGCGCAGCCGCATTATGAATACATTTTTTAAGAAAAAAATATTTGTTCCATCAACACCACAAAAAATAAATAATTTTGAAATTGTCATGCATAATTTCTTTTCAGGGAGTCATTTCAAATATCATTCTTTGACATTCATTACTCCTTCTTGTGAGTATTGTAAATTTTAAAATAGCGACTGAACGTGTCTAGACTGATCTTACAAGTAATAACTAAATTGAAATGAAAATTTCCAACAAAGCGGTCGAATATGGAGATTTATAAATGCATTTTCTTTATTAAGTACATTTATTTCATCAGGTCAAACGTATAACCATTATTCAAACTAGAACTATCACTAAATGTGATTAATACCCCCACAAGACTGCTTCGGAAATGAGGATGTTACTAGTAACAGAATACCTTGTAAAAGAATAGAAATATAGAGTTATGGTTGTTGGCAATTAAAGATAGTTTGGTGTTCTTGTATGTTGCATTTCCTTTCAATGTGGTTGGCCATTGAAGAAGTTTAATTGAATTACTCTGTAATAAGTCCAGAAAGACAAAGAAAAGGAAACAAAGGCAAAAACTCTATAAAAACTGAAGATAGAGTTATAGTTCTTGTGCACTGCACTTCCTCTTATTGTGCTTGAACATTGTATGAAGTTGTTTTGAATTCCAACCAGTACGTTTTAAGTTATGCTCAGGACAAGGAAAAGTATCGAAGGGCAGTAACTCTGTATTTGTCAAAATGGAGTTATGGCTCTTGTGCACTGTACTTCCTTTTAATGTCCTTGACGACTGTATGAAGTTGTACTGAATTCCAAACAGTAGTTTTCAAGTTATGCTCTGGACAAGGAAAAGTAACAAAGGGCAATAACTCTGTAATTAGTCAAGATGGAGTTATGGGTTCTTGTGCACTGCACTTCCTCTCAATGTGCTTTGACCATTGTATGAAGTTATATTGAATTCCAACCATTAGTTCTTCAAGTTATGCTCTGGACAAAAAGCAATGGAAAAGTAAACAAAGGGCAATAACTCTGTAATTAGTCAAGATGGAGTTATGGTTCTTGTGCACTGCACTTCCCCTTATTGTGCTTGACCATTGTATGAAGTTGTTTTGAATTCCAACCAGTAGTTTTTCAAGTCATGCTCTGGACAAGGAAAATTAACAAAGCCGGCAGTAACTCTGTAATTAGTCAAGATGGAGTTATGGTTCTTGTGCACTGCACTTCCTCTCAATGTGCTTGACCATTGTATGAAGTTATATTGAATTCCAACCATTAGTCTTCAAGTTATGCTTCGGACAAAAAAAGCAATGGAAAAGTAACAAAGGGGCAATAACTCTGTAATTAGTCAAGATGGAGTTATGGTTCTTGTGCACTGCACTTCCCCTTATTTTGTTTGACAATTGAATGAAGTTGTTTTGAATTCCAACCAGTACTTTTCAAGTTATGCCCCGAACAAGGAAAAGTAACAAAGGGCAATAACTCTGTAATTAATCAAGATGGAGTTATGGTTCTTGTGCACTGCACTTCCTCTCAATGTGCTTGACCATTGTATGTAGTTATATTGAATTCCAACTATTAGTCTTCAAGTTATGGTCCGGACAAAAAAAAGCAATGAAAAAGAAACAAAGGGCAATAACTCTGTAATTACTTTAAATAGAGTTATGGTTCTTGTGCACTGCACTTCCCCTTATTGTGTTTGACAATTGTGTGAAATTGTTTTGAATTCCAACCAGTAGTTTTCAAGTTATGCCCCGGACAAGGAAAAGTAACAAAGGGCAATAACTCTGTAATTAGTCAAGATAGAGTTATGTTTCTTGTGCACTGCACTTCCTCTCAATGTGCTTGACCATTGTATGTAGTTATATTGAATTCCAACCATTAGTCTTCAAGTTATGCTCCGGACAAGGTAAATGCAACGGACAAAAAAAAAAGGAATGGAAAAGCAACAAAGGGCAATAACTCTGTAATTACTTTAGATAGAGTTATGGTTCTTGTGCACTGCACTTTCCCTTATTGTGTTTGACAATTGTGTGAAGTTGTTTTGAATTCCAATCAGTAGTTTTCAAGTTATGCCCCGGACAAGGAAAAGTAACAAAGGCAATAAACTCTGTAATTAATCAAGATAGAGTTATGGTTCTTGTGCACTGCACTTCCTCTCAATGTGCTTGACCATTGTGTGTAGTTATATTGAATTCCAAGCATTAGTCTTAAAGTTATGCTCCGGACAAGGAAAATGCAACGGACGTCTGGACCGACCGACCGACCGACCGACCGACCGACCAACCGACCGACCGACCGACCGACCACCGGGTGACTCCTATATACCCCCCCAAACTTCGTTTTTGGGGGTATAATAAGTTTTTGTTTTTTATTTAAATATCATGAATTAAACAATATATTATTTTTTTAAGTGTTCTTATCTATAGCCATCGTTAAGCTGACTCATATTTGACGATGACGCACATATGTACGTAACTATATCGTTTAGCCTAAATGATTATATCAAACTTGTAACTCGTCTTATCTTAACAAATATAAACATACCATTGAGTAACATAATCAATTTATAGTCTACCTTCAAGTTAAATGATTATATATAAATTAAATGATATAAGTACCTAAATATACTTTCCAGATTTTTTCTTTTATTCTTTATTTTAATTTTATAACATTTAAAGTCAATCGTATTTGCCTTAGAGGACGACATTCACATTATGGCTTTGGGGTCCTCCTGGGCTCCTTGCCGCTGGCGCTTGTTGCTGGGTCGGGTGGGGGCTGCGTTCATTGAATGCCGCCTTTCCTTGTCGATCTTGTTTATCATATTTTTGTTTTTAACGTGAGCCGAATGAGATATATATTTAAAATGAATGAATATTAGAATGATAATTGAACAAAAATTTACAAAAAAAGTTTCGGATGAAAAAATGAAAATCGAATAATGTGTTAAAAGACTGTTATAGTTTTATTATCAAATGAATTTCAATGATAAATTACAACGGATATTTATAGAAATATTCTCAAGACACAGTTAATGACTTGGTTACCAAATTGAATATAAAGTTGAAAATAATAATGGCAAATTGTAAAGTTATTTTAACTTTTACCGTTCACAATTGGCAAAATGTCAGGATCTATTTGTATATTTTTGACAATGTAGGGAGAAATTTGAGAAATTGCCAACATATAAATCTATGTACTGTCCAAGTATTTTAATACATTGTCAAATATATTTTTTATCAAAAAAGTATTTGTCTATATATTTAATCATTTTCAGGTGAAAACAGAATGAGTTGAAAATGCATTGACGGTTACACAAAACATAGTTCTTAAATACTACTTTGATACACGATGGCAGAAAATAAAGATAGTGACGTTAGAGAGGACGAAAAGAATTGTAAACTGACCTACTATTTTCGCGATCTACTAAAGAAGCGAATAAATTTTCAAATATCTAGAGAAGAGACATGTAGCATAATAAGTGCTGTAGAAACCCTAGTTTCGATCATTATAGGGTATGTGACATCAAATGTGCAGTGGCTTCCATTCTCAAGACTTCTAAGTGTGGGGAGTATGGCAGAAAGGACAAGTATTGTATTTCCGGACGAATTCGACTACCTTGTTATCCATAAAGCGACTGGAATGCAGGTCGAGAGAGTATGTAAGGAAGATAGAGGATATGCCCATATTAAAGTCACAGATCCTGATTTAAAAGAGAAATGGTTCAAATGGCTCCGAGGGAATTACCTGCCTGGGAATTTTAAATCACACGGATCTACAAATTTGTTTTCGGATTATTTTGATACACTCAGCAATGCTTTCATGTACGAAGTTGCACAAAGATCAAAAAACTTACCAGACAAAGGTGTTATTGTTACAGAAACAGGAGTGATGCGCGTGGCAAATTTCGTCAGAAAGAACGGACCGGCATTTACACAGGTCTTTATCTGGGAGCCTTATTGTCGTAAGAAAAGTCAAACAACGATCAAAGTGGACATTACACCAGCCATTGAATTTGATTTCATTGACGATATAATTAATGAAAATGACACGTTCCATGCACATATTATCAACAAAATTGTCAAGCATGGCAAGTTCATGCTTGTTTGTAGTCCCGAAAATGGACCATCATGTCCACTTTGTTTCCGACTGACCTTTACAGAGACGGAAGTAGATCTTATTCGTTGTCTAGATACTCATCACAAAGACTGTTATAAACTATTAAAGTATATTTTCAATAGTGGCGGAGGTGTAAACTTCTTATCCTCGTACGTTTTTAAAACACTTGTACTAAAGCATGGTTATCACTGTAAAGAAACAGCTAACCTTGCAGTATGTTTCAAACAGCTTGTTGCAGTATGTCTTCACTATCTATTCAACAGGACAACTGGGGAAAAAGTTGAAGTCAGTCGTTTGGTCCGCCTTTTAATGCGGGGTGAAAAATTCAAATTGCATATTCCTAGTATTTTTATCAAAGATCATAACATAATGGATAGCAAGGATTTTCCGATTCCATGTGAACATTTCCTACTCGGAATCGAGAGAATGCTCTTGTCGGTCGAAGAAATCTGTTGCGCTGACCATCCAAATGTTGACGATATCATTATTGTAAACAGTCTCGTGACTGATGCTGTGTCTTATGTTAAGTCCTTGTCAAACAACTATCTAGAACTCGAAAAATGTGTTTCAATATTTCAGAAATATTTCAAACAAAATGTTGTAGAATAATTACTTTAATTTGAATTACGTTTATGCTAAAACATAACGAAAAATACCTTGTGGTTAACAAACTACTTCGGCTGTTCAGCAGCTTAAATACCATGATGTGAAACGAGTCATTATTGGGCTATTATAATAAATGAGAATGGTACAGAATACTTATAGCTTTTACCTTTTTTATATGCCCAAAAATAAATCGGCGAATAATATTATGCGCCTGGTCGTCCGTCCTTTTCCCCGTATGTTAGTAGGTTTTGTGTCCGGTCTGTATCAATATTACCGGTGAAAAGAAACTATAACTACTTGCCAGAAATATTCACCATAATGAGACAATAGAGCGAAACGCATGTTTGACCTTCTTTGTGTCAAGGTCACACTTTGAATTATTTGATAATTTCGTGCCCGCTTTGAATGTTTCGAACCAAAGAAAGGTTATTAAAACTACTTGGCAGAAATGTTAACAATAATGAGACGATGTTAATCATCTTTAGGTCAACTTCAAGGAAACACGTTGGCATGTCATTCATTACCTAAAAGGTCAATGTCACATTTATAGGTGAAAGGTACACATTTATGTTCGGACTGTAACTTTGTTATGCATTGAAGGATATTATAAAATAATCTGGCACAAAATTAAAGTTCTGTACACAAAATTTTTTGTGCTGCGAAAAAAACGTGTTCTCTACCCCCAAAAAATAAACGAAACACACTCGGAATTTGTAGATAATAAAGCCTCTATATAAAGTATGCCAAAAAAACTTTTAAAATTTTCCCCACATTTTTCTACAAATGTAACTTTTTTTGAATTTAAAAAACTTTAAAAATAACCTTTTATAAAAAACAAAACACCCTAAAGACAATGTGCGGAACCCCTTTTTGGGTACCCAAAAAAGGGGAAATTCACACTTAAAAACCTTTTTTTAAACAAGAAATTGGGCACAATTTCATCATGTTAAAAGTCCCCCGGGGCAGCTCAACCAAAGGGAGGCAGTATCAAAGGAAATTTGGGGTTGAAATGAAAAATAACGCAAAAAAAAGAAACCCATCCTGTAAATTTAAAATAAACCTGCAAAAAAATAAAAATGGTACCAAAAAATCATTTTTTAATTAAAAAACAAAAATATTACAATTACTTTAAAATACCCTGATTCATTAAGAGTATACTAATTGAATAAATACAAAATACATTTTATTAAATGTAAATATATAATAAATAAATACAGAAATGGGTAAATATTTTGTAGAAAACCAATGGCTGTGTTATTTTGTTTTGCTTTTTGAATAAATGGCGGGAGAAAGTCCCGAAAAGGAGTTTTACGGATTGGTTCTTTTAAACCCCTGCAAAAATAAATCGAATCAAAAAAAAAGGAGTTTTTAATACCAACAATGCATATGACAATCTATATAGAACTATTAAAAAATGATAATAATTTGCTTGTGTTTTGTATTGTGTTATTTCAAAAATGAATAAATCTAGAAAAGTTTATTGGAAGTATAGGTTAACTATAGGCCAGTACAATGTAATAAACAAATATATATACCCTATGACATATATACCCAGAGGAAATGTTTTTTTGCAACAACTTTTGTTATTAGAAGACAATTATGCATTTGGTTCCATATTAATAAACACACACCATTACTTAATCAGATTCTTTGCACTTTTATAATGGTTACGTATTCTTACTACCCATAAAAGGAAAGAGGGAGGAAGCATATGTGATTTTACAACAAGGATGTAGAACGTTGAATCGCCATTTGAACTTATGTCTTCGATATGCGTTATTATTTAAAAAAAGAACATTTAATTTTGTTGATTATAGATTACTCTTGCCCGAGTCCTTTTATTCAACTAACTAACATAAGTAATTGTATTCACAAATTTTTTAATTTTAAGCAATTAAAGAGGATTTTTCAAACCACACAAAAGGATTGATTTCAATTATTTACATTGTCCTTGGATGTCATTAAATGCTAATTAACCGATTTAGGAAAATATTTATCTCGTGATGTGGATTCATACACTCGTCAAAAAAGTAGTAATTATATTATATAAAAATAAATCAATAAAACTTTCATAAGTATGAAGTAGGGGGAAGCATATGCCAAGCGAAATTCTCTGACATCTTAAGGCCTTTCAAATATTAGAGCTGATTTAAAGGTCATAAAATTGGTTGTTACGGAATAATTCTTACGATGAAACATCTTCTTTTAAGTATATGACAACAATGCATCAATAAATATAATTGCATCTGCACTATAATGAATTGATAACGTAGCTTTTGAAAATGTGATGTTTTCTATAATTTTCTAAAATCATTTCAAATGTTTATTATAAAATGACTAAATGAAAAACACACCAGTTTATTCAGTAAAAATTTATCTTAACCTTTGCCGATAAAATAAAAGTTTGAATCAAGCCCTTTCAGATTAGTTACGAATATGTATATTTGAAATAGACTATTATATTTAACTTGTCATATTAAAAGCAAACAATAAAAAAACAACAAAAACAAAATACAAAAACAAACATAAGATTCAAACTTCGTTAAAAATCCATGACGCTTTTACATTGTTAAATTGTTAGGAATAGAAACAACTGGTATCTCAGATAACAAATATAGCGATCAAACATATTAAAACGACAATGTTAAGGATCCTTACAAAACAGTGCACACACTTTTAGAAAATCTCAAATTAATCAATACCTGGCCCTTTCAACATTAAGATGTTTTGATGTGTCTACTTTTCACCATTGTTTTCCTATTTCTTCTTCTTTTACGTGATTGTTTTAGATTTAAATCGTTTCTGTGGCATAAATATATTTAGAATATCCAAAGCAATTATAGATGCCACTACGCTAGAAAGCAAACTAACGCAAGAGTACCTGAAATGAAAATTACAGAAATATTGAATTGGTGTTGTTTTAATACTGAATTCATTGAACGAGTTAACTAAAATAATATTATGCGATCCTCTAGCAAGAATCATATTGATTTATTCATGAATTCATTAAAATTAAATTTAATAAATAGCTTAAGTTTAACGCCAACATTTACACTACCCAGATAGCATTCTATATGGGACCCATATGAGACCCACATGGGCACCTAAATGGGTCACATTTGGGCTGCCCATATGGGCCCCACATGGGAAGTGCAACCGGGGTTTCCAAGTGGGTTTCCCAATATGGGCACCCTTATCTTCAAAATGGGAAATTCACATGGGCGGCCCCATCTGGCGAACCCATGTCTCCAAAATATGGGTCCCACAGGGCCCCCATAATGGGCACCCCTTGGCTTTTAAACCTAAAATATGGAAAGTTTTCCCCCAAAATGGGCAACCCCAGATACTTTCCATTAATGGGTAGATTTTTGTAAATTCTGGGGTAGATTCTATTTTCAATTCTTTCATTATAAATTTTGCGGACGGTTAAGAATGCAACCACTTGCCTACAGGGCTGATCTTGGACTTGCAAATTAAATTCAAGTGATGTTTCAAAATTCTGTTTCCCTGTACATCCGTGTTGCGTGATTCGGGCTGTGGGAACAGACAGATTATGGCACAAACCTATAATCATGCAAAAAACAATACACAATGTATATGCTTTAACAATGTAACTTTATTTAGTAATCTCACTTATGGTAATAGTGTATCATATATATACAGATTCTCAAAGACACAACTGCAAACCTACTCATGTAGCTCAATAACATTCTGTGGACGCCTTTTATGTAAATTTAGATGTCAACAAAGAAACCTTTACTTATGTAAATAAACTTGGAAAAGTGTACAATATAAAAACCCGAGTAAACTGTACATATTTGTAAATCCACAAAATTTTTATTTTGACTACATAGTTTTTAATTCAAAAATACAGAAATATTAATTATTATTCAAAAAGTCCTATGAAGTAAATATTACTTTGGTACACTAAATAACCAAAATGTGGAAAACTGTTTATAATGTGTGAACAAAATAATTAAACATGCAGTTTTATAACATTAGTTAGCTTACAGATCACAAAAAGGAAAAATGAAACTTATGCTAGACAATAGTAAAACTTTACAGAAGGTCTTTGGAACTCCAATAAATATATGTGTATAATGTTTAAATTTCAGTGAATCAACAGTATGACCCCCAAATGTCTTTTTAAATTTCTATATAATTCATAGAAAAGTATTATACATTTATTGTAATTCATTACAAATTTATATCTACCAATTACTTTCATTTTCAAATGAAATAGTATCTATGCTTTATAATATGATATTTAAATTTTCAGTTTTCTTTGCATTGGACAAATTAAATAGATCTACATGAATAAATATAAAAAGTTGTTCATTACAACCATGTATTATACTCTGGCATGGTAGTGCTGAAGAAAAAAAATAATACGGCTCGTGAAATGTAAGAAATATCATAAAACAAAACCTTAGAACAGTTGTAATACTGTTCATAGATGTGTAAACAAAAAATAAATCTGATGAAAAGTAACAAATATAATAACAAAACCTTGGCACATAGAAATACTGTTTATAGACGTGTAAACAAAATATTCAGCTGATGAAAAGTAACAAATTGTAATATAATACACAAAACCTTGGCACATAGAAATACTGTTTATAGACGTGTAAACAAAATATGCAGCTGATGAAAAGTAACAAATAGTTTGTACCAGTTTGTAAAAATAACCAGCTTCATTTCACATATCTTCATCAACAATAACAATTAAGGCAAGAAATAACAATAGTATCTACAATATAATGCATTTCAATTGTTAATATCAATAGTTATACTGTTATAGTAACCTTAAGTGAAACGTTACTGTTGGGATCAGTTTTCTGTGGTGCTAATATTATTCTCAATAAGGATTTCATTAATCTTTTATCTAATTTTCAATGGTTTATCGAAGTTAACGTTGAATTATATCCTGACTCACTAGCCACTCTGTGAAAAAATTCATCGAATTCGATAACTGGATAAATATCAAAAAAAATTGACCAAGTATACTGAAAGCCGGAAAAAACATATGACGACAACGTCATTAAAATGACTTCATCTTTGCGATGCTTCCTGATAAAAAGTTTCCTAAAAAAACAATTATCCTATATATCACAGAACAGTAATTAATTATGGATATATTCCTTTAAAAAATGTGAAATAATACTGATTTAACGAAATTATTTTCAAAGATCAAATTTGTTGTGAAGGAGTTCATTTAACAAATTGTCAGTAAATAATAGTTGTTTCAGTAATTTATCTGATATTATCAAAGTTTTAACAATAACAAAAATAAAGATTACAAGAAGCATCATTGTAAAGTATTTCAACTTGATTTTAAAGGTTAATACCATATCTATATATGTGTTCCCTGTTAGTGTTAAGTTTGGATAAGATGTTATAATTGTATTGATCAGACTGAGTATCAAAAACAATCTCCAAGCATTTAATGTCTTGATTTAAATAGTAACAATGTTTAATGAAAACAAACAACAACAGCATATAGACAACAGAAAAACAGCACATAATGTCAACAACAAATATAATATAGCAGCAGAATAAACTGACTAAAAGGCAAAGAATTTTGCATTTACAAGAAAGACATGCTATGCTGATGACCTCAAACATTAAAATTAGCAACAAAATGTATAACAAGATAAACATATGAGCCGCTTACTGTAGTTCTGATCCTTATCACATTTTAAAATACTTTGATATCTATTGACTTTCAATCATTGGAATAACTTATATGCCGATGAAGAAAAGGTTTGAAAATATAAAATAAAAGTCATTCATTTTATGCTTTTGAGTGTATTACTAATGTATCCGTGAAAATTATATTTGATAATTTCACAGTGAAAATGATCCAAATTTCAAACTTTTCAATGACGAGACTACTTTTTAAAGATTTTCCCCATGTGGTACCTTAATATCATTTTTGCTGACAATTCTGACATTCTCAGGACTGTTTCAAGACTAGGACGTATCCAAATAATATTCCTCTGAATAAAACAAAATTAATTTTCCTCCCGTGTAATACACAACTTTTAAAAATGGCCGCCGCTTACATTTCACAAAGCCAGGTCCTACATAAATTTGCCTGAGTAACAGAAATAAGGTGGGATGGTGTGACTTTTTCTTCTAGAATTGGTTGTCTTTATTATTAAAACAAGCGATCATTCATTTGTTTTGAATAAAATAAATAAAATCATCGCAACGTTGATTGTCAAACTTTTTTTTTTTCAGCCCAAGACTTCCTGTATTTAAGAGAAATTGGACTTAAATTCATCTAAAATTGATGTTAACAGTGGGGAAAGCAGATTTAATATTAAATCTAATATTGAGGAAATTCCATTACCATAAAATAAAGACACTTTATTGTTTGTTGTGTAGGATGTAATTTTATATCATTGGCATAGAAGTGGCATAGAATACAAGTGGCATAGCCACTCTATGCCACTTGTGAGAATACAGTTTTTAAAGCTCATTTGATGATATAAAATTTCATCTTACACATAAATATCCTCTATAGATTTGCATTTTTTAAAATAAAACATGTTTAGTCACTTCCTTCATTTGCTTCAGGTAAGGTCTCGAACACTTTGTTTCTTGCTTTCCTACCCCCATCGCGGTCCCGCGCCCCAGCCAGCCACTTTGAAACCTTTATTTCTACATCCTTCCTCGTTGCAGTCTTTGTCGGCAAGTTCCTTTGAACACATTCTACAAAACAAACATCCTTATCCTTAAAGAATGAAATGAAATGCAGTGAAATGTAGGAATTTAAACCATTCAAAGGTCATAAGTCACCTTATAGCAGTATAAATTGGAATATAAACTAATTCTGGTATGTTTTAACAAATATAGGTTTGTGTCCCGGTTTTACATAGCTTTTCAAAATATTTCTGTGATATCTCTGCAGTCAGTTGTAAGCTGAGATCATCTAATTGGTGTGTATCAGTAAAGAATGTTAAGGTAAGCAAATAACTTTCTTTACAGGAAGGTGATTTCTGCTTATATTATGCATCAGAACACAAGGCATGGGATCAAAACCACACAGCATGTAAAATATATTCTCTCTTATTAATTTCCATAAAAGCTAGTCAAGCATTTTCCTTCATTAAAGCGATACCCGAAGACGCAATAACAAGATCTTGGATAATATATGATTATATCTATTTTGAAGACACCACTTTGCAAATTCGTAAAATATCACTTACTATACAATACATTCAGTATCTAGAGGCCCACAAATTTTTTCTTCCCCTTCAGTCACTTCATATTGTACATTCTTGCCAGTTCATTTGACATGGTTTCTTTCATCAAGCGGCCAACAGTTTCCTGTACATCTGCCATACAAAACATTGAGAGGAACCGCACATTAAATAAAGCAGAACATAAACTTTTTTTAATGTTAATTTTAACACTACTAAATGATAGGCTGCAAGTCACCAAATGACAAATAATTGTCAACTGGACCTCAAAAACATGATCTGCCAAGAAAACTGTTTGGATTGACAAATTAAAAGATCTTTCCTCATATATTTACAGCCTAGGACAACACCTTAGTGACTTGTGCCTTTATGTTTGTCCCCTCCACAGAGTGTTATGGGGCACATTATCATTGTTTTTTTAACACAAGAGTTTATACAATATAAACAGAATAATTTATGATAATATAATAACAGGTCAATTCCTGGATTCTGTGGGTACTAGTCATTTTCCTGGTATTTCGAAAGCTGCCAGCATTTTGATTAATGAATTGACTGTCTTGTCCTAATTAATAATCAATGTTGAAAACGAGGCCAACTGCCCATGTCTTGTGCTCATGGCTATTACAGCATATCTAAATAATAAGTTTACTGTGTCAATATGAATAAAAAAATTAAAACATGCCATTTTTTAATTCTGAAATTAATGCAGCAAAGTGTTTGTCCACTGTGCAATATTTTCCAACATAAATATAGCAGAATGATAATACATTATCATCAAGTGCTCACCACAGACCATTATGTTATTTCGCTTACCACAGATGAGAGCAATGTCTGATCTCCCAGAAGCTCATCGAATGCTTCCATCCGCTCAGGAGAACGAATAGGGAATGAGATATCTTTCGGAAGTTGCAGCGGTTGGTCATCTCCTGCTGACCTTGACAGCATTCGCTGCACCATCCTCTTAATTTCACGATTCTTCTCTCGCATTGTCTCCAAGACTCGGAGAATCTGTGTAACAGCAGCTGAAAAAAAAGGATTCATAATTCTAGGCCATATACTTTTAGAGCTATGTGAATTACAAATGAAAAAAATCCAGTATTTTAAATTTTTCCTTGGCTTTAACAGTAATTAACGCTAAAATCCCAAAAGGATTGTTGAGTGTGCAAGGTCACAAAATGTGAAAATGATAAGAAATCATGAATTAAACTTAACATATTTTTGAGCTAGGCATGTCATTTGGTGAAAATAAACATTTTTGACTCCTCCAGGGACCGTAACTTTGGATAACAGTAGTGGGGTCAGGCAAAAATAGGCACACAAATTCACATCACGATAAAGACAAACACAAGTAATCATCAATTTCTTTTGAATATTTTTTTAACTAGGGGTGAACAAGGTGAAACTTTCCATTTTTGGCTGTGTCACTCAATCCAGCTTGTTATAACATTTATTGGCTAGTTTTGAGGATAGAACATTTAATAAGTATGTACTGTAATGAATATATATTTACAGCTCCGAAGTTTATACTTACTGGGCCCAATAATCTGTCCACGGGAGGGCGTATCAGAAGGACCTTGTATTGGAGAAGCACTTTGCACATCACTGCTGGCCTCTCGCAATGCCTGTGCAGATAAGCGAGGCGGAGGTGAAAGTAGGCTTCGTGCCTGTTTGGGCGTTGTTGCTTGGTCAATAACTTGTGGTGGCCTACTCTCTGTGTCTGTCTCATTCTCATCAGTGCCACTATCCGATTAATACAGCCTTTTTGATGGCCTATTTACAATAAAATGAAAATACATTAATAAGTAATTATAAAATACATATACATTAAGTGAGTTATTGTGCCAAGTGACAATATGATTATGACCCGTAATCGGCTGGCAAACATGTATTAGTGTATGTTTACGTACCAAATTGTTGTGCCACAATTTTGTCTCAATGTCGCAAATTAAACTGACAAACGACTATCGCGAAATTACATGGCAAAGGCAAAAACAATAAATGACGTTTACACTTACCTACACACACAATAAATGTGTAAGGATATAATATGAAAGGTCGTTATACGAAATCGTTGTTAAATGTTCCGAATTGAAAAGAAATATTGTTTTCGTGTACAATTTTACAATTTAACGTTTCAATTTTAAGCGGCAGCGGAAATCACGTCTGCGCATGCTCGAAATAAATTTTTCATCAAATGCTGATTTTTATAAATTACTTCTGAATTAATAGTCTAAAAAACACATTTTTATATTTAGATTATAAAAATTAAAACCAATATAAAAACAGAACAAAATAATGTTTCGCACCTGCTCAGGCATGCTAATATTTATCGGGTTGCCCAAATGGGACCCATATGGGTCCCTTATGGCTTGTATATATGTTAATGCTACGATTTTTATATAAGATAATAGCAATTAATTCCAAGGTGGTCACACTATAGCTCAAAGTAAACGAGTTTTAAAGAAATAAATAAACGAAAAATCGTTTTTCCTGAAAGTGCTGTAATATGGGACCCATATGGGTCCAATATGGGCGTACCCAAATGGACTTGCCCATATTGGTCCCATATAGGTCCAATATGGGCATACCCATATGGGCTTGCCTAGATATAGCCCATATGGGTCCCATATATGCATGTTTGCTGGGTATGTCTGTGTTACGTAAGTGACCTTACTGTAAAATATATTAACAAACGTTCAATACTGTTTAAACGGAGACTCAAAAGCGAAACAGGTATATGATAAATTCCATTTCTGCACATTTAGCAGATACCTGACCAATTGTGAACTTTGACATTACATGTACATATCATAAGAAATATTTTACGTATTAGTCATCTAGGATTTCGAAACTACATGTCGGAGATATATGCAAAGATATTGAAGTGTATGGTATATATGCCTTTTTTATTTTTTGGTTACAATTAAATCACCGTATTCTGTTAACTACATCATATACGTTATTGAAGAAATTGTAGCAAAAAAAAAATAAGTCCAATAGCAGAAACCTTCCAACAGCAACCGGTGTCGATCGGTCATCCTCGGCAGACGTTAGCTTCCGTGTGTTGGCGGAAGTGGAACTTGCGTTTATTGTTAAGTTCTGCTCTAGTTGCTGAACTATTTCTTATGTTGTAAAATTTTCAAAAGCTCCAGTGCTGCATTGATACGGCATTATATAGATAGGCTCTGGTTTACATACGGGTGACGTTGGATAAGCCCTTGGACTTAATGTAGATAGAGTTAGTTCGCAGGAGAATGGTGCGGTTTAGTACGTCTAGAAAAAATAAATGTGATTTAATATATTTTCTACTGTTGGCAATTCAATAATGCGTCTATGCGAAAAGCTTTCTGCTATATACATAGACGTTTACTAATAAAACCGATGTCATTTTTTTCTGAAGAAATTACAAAGACCCAGTCTTTATATTGATCGAGTTGCCTGTGTTATATGCCAAACCCCTATCAACAGAAAATAAATTCAATTAAATATCGTTAGTCTTAGTTTCAATATATTTATTATACATAAATTTAAAGCTAGGCACCCTAGTGAATGCTTGATGACAGTCACATATGTGATAATAACACTTTAACTCCTTAGGATCGTATGTGACACATATGCATTCCGCCGCATCCAAGCAACGTTCATAGCAAAGTTCTGGATAGTGTACACGATTCTCATGGACGGTATTGTATCACAACTTCCAACATATCCTTCTATCATGTATATTTCATATAACATGTATAAAGGACAGTCTGCAAGATAAATCATTAATGTTATATAACGTTTTAAAATTTAAACAATTTGCCAATTTAATTACATGCTTACTTATTTTTACTTTATTAACAGTACCTGCTTAGTATATTTCACAAGTTTCTATCAAAGGATGACAAATACATGTCAATACCTGAAAATAAATATGTTCCTTCGCAAAAAAATCATGCATTAGCAGAAGTTGGCAAAAAAACTAAAATATACTTTATATTAACATCACTGCTCATAGCTGTTGAATATTGAAGAATAGAATAGTACCTTTTTAACAGGATAATCCGAGAAATAGACTACTTTTTCTTTAATACCACTACTTTTGCATAATTATATGGACCTGTCAAATATCGAACAAAAACTACTTGCAGTGATTTTGATATTACAACCTTCATAATGTGACCTGATTCACGACAAATAAGAAACCAATATCACCATCATTGCATCATGTCCTGTAGAATATCGAGCTATACTGTTATGTAGCATACGAGCAATCAAACAACTGCCATTCCATGCTACTACTGTCATATACAGCCCCCTTGCATAACGTTTCTGATTCGCACAACAATTTACAGAAGCTTGAGTTTGAAGTTGTTATTTTGTAGAAGGACGACTGACACAACGATCCTTGTTTACAATTCAAACAAGTCTGCGTCGTTGGAGACGGACAAATTAAACAATATTTCGCAAGAATTCTTATAGTGCTTTTTGTAATTTGTTGAAATGCACAAAAAAGCTTGTTGCTTGAACTTTCCTATTCCTTTTATTTGAGAACTATCCTTTACATCTTATTTAAAAATAGAAAGAACAATCCTTTATTTTAGAATAGCCAATGAAGTTGGCAGATTTCAATTTGTGATTTAGAATGAGCAATGATGAAAATTCTTCTTATATTGAGTTCTTTGAGTCAAACTGATTTTAAATGGCCTTTGACCAATAAAATACACAAAGAAATCTTAAGTAAGAAAAATAATTGTAAAGTCAATTATAATTGCGGCATAACCTTACCGTAAAAGAGAAATGGAAAAGATAACAGAGGTAAAATGAACATAAAACGTCTGTCCATGATGAAGCTGGGGATATGTTGAACTCGCAGTAGGCAGATATTCATTGACGGGATGGCCTTGCAGGAAATTCAACGGCTGGTGCATGAACACTTTATAGTGTCGTCAATTATATTTTGACTTCTTCTAAATTTCGTGTCCGTTTAATGCTCTTCTAAATTCCGTGTCCGTTTAATGCTTGCATGCATGCAACATCTAAGTGTGACAGTTCTTCTCTAAAAATCTGTCTTATCAAACTAAAATCTACTTTGTAACTATACATATGCTACTATAATTTTATTGACACCACTTGAGAATTTTTTTTAGATAATAATAGATATAGAAGAGACATCATAAGAAAATCATAACTCGAAACAAAAAAATTGGAGCCCTTTTATCATTTCAATTAAGACTAAACACGTCTTTTTACTTAGAAAAACAAACAAAGAACAACAAAAAAGAGAACAAAAAAAACCTGCAAGTTATTTTTGGCATAGTTCGTCTTGATTATAGCATCCTTATTTTCACCTCGGCAAGTGGGTTTTCCTAGACAATTGTTAAGACAAATCCCAGCACTGGTTGCACCGCTCGTTTTTGTTATCACTGGACATTGACTTTTGTACATGTGTAATACGGGTAGTGATACACTTCAAACTTCAAAGGAATGGTTTGTTTTAAGTTTTACTGAAAGATTATGAATATCGTCATACGCTTACATCATTGTGGACATGTTACTAAAATGGTGTTGAATTGACAACAGCTATAAAAAATAGAGAAACACATAATCCCTAAAGAAGGCCCAACACAATTGAAACAATAATATATTATGCGATTATATTTTCATTGTCATAACTACACTGAAAGTAGTGTAAGAAAAAAAATAAGAAAGAAAAAAAAATGTGAACATCCTGTTAAACCACTTTACTCCATTTGTACTTTCACAACAATTGTCCTTTTTTCTATTGCACTTGCATGCATTTGTTTTATTCTAGTTAAAATAGCTAACGTATTAAGTCGTTTGAGTATCATAAGTTGAAAACACTAAGAAACAAAACTTCAGCAAAATCCTTAGAAATATACATCCAGCAGAACGTCAGTGTAAAAATGTTAGGTATCTACTATGTTCTTTGATTTTAACTTTTAAAATCTCGGAAATACACCTTCAGAAAAATCTTAGCGGTAGAACCCTAGAAATATATATTCCTTTCAAAAATTTATAAATATATCTTTAGAAAAATATCAATTGTAACACATCAGAATTACACATAAATCTAAATACAAGTTTAGGGACCTTGAAAATATACCTTTAGCAAAATTCAATTCCTAGACCCCGGAAATATACCTTAAGGGAAAACAGATCAGTTCCGACCTATTTAGTGTATGCTTTACTCGTACTTGACTGCAAGGATATAACCTGCAATTGCTTGTACCATCGAATGTTGCCATCGAACAGTTTATGTTATTTCAACACAGTTATACTCATAATAACGTCCCACGAGACATTGAAATAAATGCTACATCCAGATCCTATACCACCTAATTGGGTAAAATGACGTGAATTATAAATTCAAATGGTACACCATAGTTTAAAGATGATATAAAAAATATACTCAGTATGATAGAGAGCAGATCTATATCGAAATTATGTACATTTCTATTTATTATTTTATTCAGTTACTTTTTTATAATAAATGCTTTTCACATAGCAATTATGACCTACAATGGCCGCCATTTTGTGGGTTATTCACAATACATCATATCCTTAAAAAATGGATAAAAAAAGCTCTCATTCCATTCTATCATCAATAATCTTCTTCATATTTGCGCTATAATAGTAATTTCCTTCATATATGTAAAGGATTTGGCCATTCACGTAAATAAGCTGTTTATATTGATTTATTTTTCATATTTTGTAGAATATCGACCAACAAAATGGCTGCGACCTTTTGTAAGGAAGTGGGGTAGGTATTGTAAAAATCATCGATATATTTATTTATCAATAATACATGTAAATATCAATATATTTATTTATTTATAATACATATAGGCCTTATCAGGTTCTAATTTGTTTGGACTGAAGTTTATTCAGCAAAATTTCAAAGAGAGTGACGAAAGAGGAATAGTTAAAACTTACTAGTGATGAGAACAAACATAGTTAGGACGCAGATATTTTCCTTAATCATATCTTCAACTTCGCCTATTTTTTTTGAAGCAATGTCAATAATTTATACACTACTCAACTTTGCTAAGCACCAAATGTGCAAATATTTGTGGCAATGATTTGATAGCATACAAATTATTTAATGTCAGTTTTATTAAAACTACAGTATTTGTTTGAAGGACAAGTTTAACATTTAAAATTGTTACCGATTTTACATAAGTTATGTTAAGGAAGGAAAAATATATCCTTTATCCAAAGGCTTTGGACCCGCAACTTGCTTTCCAAATTTCCACATCCTCATTTATACTTACATGCATATGTTGGACCTATTGCTAGAGACAACTGCTTATCAACGCTTTCTTATGCTTCAAATAAGGTTTATGACAGTCTAATTTCTCTGCAGGAAGTCCTGGACTATCCTGGTACTGTATGGACGCGCTTTAATGCCCAATAAAATGAATTATCACCCACTTCCCCAGCAGATAGCTTCATCTCCCTGTCTAACATCTCATCCATGTACCGCTGACCAGTGGTTTGCCCTCTATTAAGCACAACGATGCCTAGGCTTTTGTGATAAAAATGTGGTGTACACCGAACGTTTTATCAAGCCAACAGTGCGTACCCTTCAAAATACATTGCTGAAGCAGTAATTGTCAAAACATATATGTAACAAATGTTTGAATACATTTTATTCTTTTCGTTATAAAATGAAAAACTGTAGTGCTTAGCAAATGTTGAGTAGTATATATCACAAACACTAATTTTAATTAGCACGCTAAGTATTATAAAATACCAGACAGTTGCAGTTTAAGAGGACTTGAATTACGTCAAGTTCATTTTTTAAAGTAGGGAATATTGACATAGTATGGAAATATGATGAAAATTACATTGTATCAGTCCTTTGTCAGTAAGCAACTATTAACATTGTTTAATAGTCGATTTTTGGAGGATCAAGTTACATCAAACTTTCAATTTTAGTAAAACATTATTTCTTGTTCAAACATTGTGATTATCTAAGGCAAACAGTACTTGTCAAAACATATATGTAATTTCTATTAATTTGTAAAATATACACAAATTATTGTTTGAATTTTGTTAAGGATATGAGTGGTAGATTAAATTGATGAATATTAAAGAATAGATATTAATGAATATATATATTTAATTTCATCCTTCAAAATTATTAAATCATACAAAAAGCTTTTAAGTATACTTTTTTACTTTAATTACTTCTATTATTTCTCTACCTTATTTTCACTGCAGGCTTGACGAAAAAATGTAAATTGTGAAAGTTTAGACTATTGTAGCATATTCTTGATAAGCGTACTACATCCTTATCTTTATACAAATTTAATAGTGTAAATAATGTATATTTATTATTGCAACTTATATATATCCATGTCGTGAACCTGTTGCATTGCGCTCTTTAAAGGTTAATTAGTCATACATATTTTTTTGATTCAAATGAATGACGATGACAGTTTTACCAATGTATTTATTTAATAGTGGATGAAGAAACGCAAAATTTAAATTTTTAACATTTTAATTCTACAAAGTGTACAACTACCCTGGTCAGGATCCAAATTGAAACTACCTTGGCTGGCTTTTTAGACCAATATATATAATGACAACTAGCCACATAAAATGTCAACTAATTGTGTTTTACAAGTTATACGTAGGTACTGTTTAATTTGACCAGTGCATCTAGGCTGTTGTGCATATTGTCAAATAGATCATATAATGTTAAAAGTTCACATTATGAAATAAATGCATGCATGTTCTCAAGTCTGTGTTCGTCATTCATTTGTAGTATATAAAATATGTATGATTTTGAAGTGCAGAATATTGTCAATTTAAACAAAAACTTAAGAGAATCTACATACTGTCTCCCACGATTTAAAGTTCCTTCAAAAGCCACGCCACACCAACAAGGAAGTAAACCTGATGTCAGCTGTCTACGACAAGTACCTGTAAAATAGCCGAGCCACGTCAAACAGGAAGTGTTCAATGCGCATACACGAGAATAAGACAAAATGTCTTGACAATTAATCGATTATTTTGTTTTACTTTATTATTATTTTCTAACTTTTTCGTACGTTAGATATTTGTATTTTGTATACTTTTATCATTCATACGATTTTGTTAAATCTAATACCTTAATGTTTTCCTAATTAATATTCTTAAAATCTTTATGTTCTTTGTAAATTGTTACCTTATTTATTACACATGAATCACATCTGCTGACCAGTCCTTGACTTTATCTTATGTTTAATAAAATTTCGAATCAATTTAAAAGAATACCAAAACGCAATTATAATCTTCATAAATTGGGCATCATTGGGCTTTACAGAAAAGCAAATATTATCAAATTATTTCTCTAAAAGTCCAGTCTGCAGTTCAGTTTTGGACTGAGACTTATACAAGCTGTTCACACATGTATAATCAAAATGTAAAAGTTTTGCGTTTCTTGCTACTACACCACAACCTTTGCTAAATGTTCCTTGCATATCAGACAGTTGTTACCCTTAGTTTTACACATGCCAGAAACCTGGCATGGGTGATGCCATATTCCAAAATAGTAGATGATACCAATTATTTTGAACACCAAAGACAGGCTGTCAGATTTTCACTCAAAGAGCATGAAAAATAAAAAAAGAATATAGTTCCTTGTTCATTTACCACTGAACAAAAATGTACACAAACACTTTTTTGTCTTGAATATCTAATATCAATTATGTACACGACTAAGTGAACCCGTTTGCTTAGTAAGTTTTTTCATTTAGTAAAGCTTTATTGCAGAAGCCTCACTCCTTCAGAAATATACTCTCATGTTATACTTACCTTACATGCATATTTTCCTCGCTTTATTAGGAGTCCTCGATCATGCAGAAGTTCAGGCTTATGTAATAATTCTCAATGGTACAAAAGTCCTCGCTCAACCAGACGTCCTCGCTCGTGCGGTAGTCTTCGCTCGTGCAAAAGTCCTTGCTTGTACAGTAGTCCTTGCTCATGCAGCAGTCTACCTCATAAAATAGTCCTTGTAACGTTCACGTTGCTTCTGCATTAATCCTTTAGAACGTAATAGTTCTCGATCATGCAGTGGTCCTCGCTTATAGTTTCCGCTCGTACAGTAATTCCCGTGCTCGTGCAGTCATCCTCGAACGGTCTCACCCCGTACGGAATTAGACCCAACCCGTGGTATTCTAGAAAGTAGTTCTTTTAATTTTTAAAGTGGGCCAGTTTAAGTTCTCTCTAGTTAGATTGGACATAATAAAAGTGTATTTATTGCATGTGTGTAGTTTTTGGGTGTTATAGGATAACTTTAAAAGTAGTTTTTGTGTATTTTCCAGGAACTCATTTGTTGGCGGAAGGATTAAAAATGTACTACACACCACCAGTCAAGACTTTTCAAAGTGGTGAATTTAAACAGTGTTACAACAGAATGAAAACTTCTGAAAAAATAGATGGCTAACATGTTATATTTAGGGACTCATTTGACTTAGAAAGTGTTGTTGTTTAAAGTTGAAGAAAGTATATAATTCATCAGGAACAGTGGAATTGGGAATTAGGACTCAAATGTGACTGATTAACTATAGAACAAAGAATACGAAAATTCACTAGGCCGACTCCGAACATGCAGCTATCCTCGTTCTTGAAGTCTCTTCTCGTTCAATAAGTTTCGCTTGTAAATAAGTGTTGGCTAATTCATACATTCTCGATTATACCCTAGATGTCGCGCATGCTTATGCAGTTGTCCTTGCAAACGCAATAGTCATCGCTCGAGCAGTAATCATTGTACGAACACGTCCGTAAAGTAGATTTTGCACATACCTATGTACAAACTCGTCCGTTAAGAAGTCCTCGCTCGTGCTTTTGTCCTCGCAAAAGTGTAGTACCAAGGTCATTCATTTTGTCTTAGAGGTTATTAACGGCACCCTCAGACTGTGATGAATTATTTTTTCAAGGACAGTCTACTTTTCAACCATTTATCACCCACATATTGCACATATTTCACACTTGCTGACCAGTCCCTTTATCTTATGTTTAATAATATGTTTTTTTTAGAATTTAACAGAATACAAAAACAAAAATTGTAATATTTGGCAGGAAAGGTTGCTTTACAGAAAAGCAAATATTGGCAAATCATTTCTTTTTTATTTGCTTTTCTTAGTAAATGACCGAACATTTCAAGTTTTATTTCAAAAGTATAAGACACTGATGTTTTTATTTGCGTTTGTCTCCACATAAAATGAAGCTGAAAAAATGCTGCATACAGAGTATTCAAGTATGAATATAGCGTAAGAGAGTTTTAGCAAGAGCAGTAGTGTAAGGTGACATTTTCGACAATTTTTTCCTGCATTTAATTTGTTTTTGACGAAATATTAATTCGTGATTACGAAATATTAATTCGTTTTATACGAAATAATAATTGTTTTTGCGAAATATTAATTCGTTTTTACAAAATATTAATTCGTTTTAACGAAATATTAATTCGTTTTTACGAAATATTAATCCGTTTTTACGAAATAATAATTCGTTTTTACGAAATATAAATTTGTAATTGCGAAATATTAATTCGTTTTTACCAAATCTCATTTAAGGTCATTGTCAAAAAGCCTACCCACTCACAAAAGGGTCATTTACAAGTCTGGGTCAACCTTGTTATTATAATGGTTCTCAAGTTTTTTGAGGCAATTAATCTTTTCTGACATGTTTCTTTAAAAAAGGAAACATGCTTTATAATTACTTTCTTTTATCATATACATTAGTAAAACAAAAGAGGCGGGGCGGAGGGCTCCAGATTTTCACTAATATAATCAATTTAAAAAAACATATTTCCTTACAATTTATGTATGGGCACCGTGTGATCATACAAACATAATATTTTATTTCAAAACTCAGTAATATCGACAAAACGAAACAACGGCAATGCTTTTGACAGGAAATTATTAGACGGCGCGTGTACGTGCCGTATAGTAGATATGCATTTGTCCGTAAAGCAATGGGGAAATTTTAGACTTGATTTTGTGCATTTCTTTTTTTTGTTTCAATCTTAATGATAAATGAACATAAGAATGTACATTAATTGGGTCAGTAGCATTGATGTACTTGTGGTTCAAATCATTATTTATTAATAACTATGTACTATGTATCACAAAAGGTTGCTTTTTGCTATTGATTTTCTTTCGCTTTACACACTTGAACAAACTTTGAATGACGTATTCATACAAATTATAAATTCTAAAGTGTCAGTGTTGCAATAAAGTTGTGGATAGACCGAAAATAAAGTCATAATAACATGTCTGCATTTTGGGTATCTGTTATGAAGCAATCTATAGAAGTTGTAATAAAACACACGTATTTACGACAAGTAAAGACGAATTTTATAAATATTGTGATTTTCTGGTTTAAAATTAGACTGTGATTTACATGATTAAGCATGAGTGTTAGAAATTACATTTTGAATTTAAAGTTCGTTTGATAAATGAATATATTTACTGAGTACCTCCAAGTTGCTACATCGTAACAATGGTTTATGTTTGGCAGCAAAGGCTTTATATAATCTTTATACACTTATATATTATTAACATGTTTGATGACATGATTTTACAAACTTGTATCATTTGTAAATAAAAGAAAAACAATATAGTTTTAATACTTAAACAACATAAACAGTAGGAAATGAAAAAAGATATCAAACCAATATAAAAAAAACAACAAAATTGTATAACGTAACAGCTCTCTATTTACTGTATTTGAATAACGGTAGTGAAATATTTTTGTGTCACATTCTTCTTAGTTATCGTGCTGAGTTCCTTTTTATTTCTGGCTTAAATTCAATAATAGTGATTTTTATCTTGACAAAGAAATTTTTTGTCTTGCTTTGTATTGAAATTGTTACGAGAAGCTTTGGGACTTAAGGATTATTAAAAACTATACGTCGATTTTGTTATGGAATGGCATGGGAGTCTGACATTAAAATGTTCAGTGATTATCGACGTTAAAATACATATGCGTGAATAATACCTTGTATTTTACGAAACTTATTAATGGAAAATGAGCTCCTCATTGTTATATTTTCAGTACATATCAGTACATATCTTATCTTAACAAGAAATAATATCTAGATTAGTGAAAGTCTGTTGAAAAAAAAACGAATACTTTAAATCTAAGAAGTACTTTTCTACGTAAGCTGCCACGGTAAATTCCACCCTAAAATTATTTAGATGATATTTACGGTAGGCCATTTACATTTACAAATGAAAATGTTAGTGTTTTTGTAGTTACGTGATGTTATAGAATATATTTAGATGCGAGATATCTTGTTATTTAGATCATTTAGTCTATCAATATTCTAGGCATATATGTACATAGGTGCAAGATAAGATAATACAAGTTTACAAAATTTGAAGATATGGAAGCAAATTCACTGATATATTTCAATTCCAAAATGCCTCTTTAACTCCCTATCACAGGCATAAACTGTACACTTCTAGCCATTATGTCACTAGCAATATGAATTTCATCATGGGAACTTAAGCTTGAGAGGACGATATTGATGCATCTAACAATGCATGATGTCCTCCCATTTACCAATTTTGTTGTTGTTTTTTATTTCGAGTTTAACTGGTGGCATAATACATCTGGTTCCCTTGAGTAGAACCACCGACGTTCCAATAATGAAAAAAAATAATAAAAATACCTACATTTTCTGAAACATCGAAATCGTTAGTGAATTAACCTTTTCTATCTCATAGCCACCATCCATGATGAAATAACAGTGACTATTTCTAAGTCATAAACTACAAATAATAATTCATATGTTGTTAGTCAAAACTCATAAATCATAACACAAAACGTATCTCCAGGTTCCTCATAGGTTCTTCATTGTGTTTTTACTCGGCATTTTACAAAGTGTAATTATGATCTCGAGCAAGATGTTCGTATTATGTGATATTAGCAATGATTTTCTTCTACAAATATGATTATTAATTGTTCCATTAACTATATAAGGGAATAAACTTGTATTAACCTTTTTACGACGCGGTCCGATGCTATGAAAAAATTGACCGGAAGAGCCTTGTCCTACATAGAAGTGTAGTAGAAATTAATAGACAAACTATTCCGAATTA
Source organism: Ruditapes philippinarum (assembly GCF_026571515.1). Taxonomy (NCBI): domain Eukaryota; kingdom Metazoa; phylum Mollusca; class Bivalvia; order Venerida; family Veneridae; genus Ruditapes; species Ruditapes philippinarum. The sequence continues at coordinate 300,325 of NW_026865029.1, forward strand.
GTTTACGGTAAAAACAAGAAAATCATATAAAATAGCTTTTAACAGAAACACAAACGATCCCTGTTGCACGTATTCATTATCCCTCATGTACAGACTCAATCAAACCGAGTCTGCAATGCTCTTGTAATTTTGTTGTGATTAATACTTCCTAGGGATCACTTTGTTTCCAGATTTTTATAGCTTTGTGGCAAAATTGCTCCAAAAAAGGCATGGAAAAGACGATTGTTTAAGAATTCCCCCTTACGATCACGGACCTAACATTGAGATTATTGTTGTAAAAAATGTGGAAATATATATATTAGCAAATAAAAAAGTCAATTTAATTGTTGTTGAAATCGTCCAAATAAAAACCTTTTTATAATATATAACATTTCTATATAATTTTATAACATTTTAAATCAAGGTTAATTATCATTTTGAAAAAAGTCGGAACACGTGATATAATGCATTTTTTCAGTTAAGCTATTTGTTTACTTTGTCCGACTTGAATGAAATGCCAAAAATAATTTTTTTAAGTCACATATATTTAAGATATAGGTTTTACCTTCAAGGCCAGGTAGTGTCCCAAGATAGTAGTTTTGCTTTCACCTCAATATCTTCCTTTCTATTTCAAAATTTAATTTAACTCTTTTTTACTTTTGAGTTTTTAGTTTTGTATTTATGTTTATGTTTGTAAGAAGGATATACTGTTAAATATAGCGAAATAATTGTTTATCTGTGAATCCTTAACATGTAGTTTTGCAAGAATTAATTTTTTTTTTATTTTATTTATAAAAAAAACAACAAAAAAACAGTCGCATAGTCATATAACATGTAAAATATGTTAAAAAATCAAAATATAAAAAACTGAGCACGCACGAGCAGTAGGAGTTTTTGATACATTCACAAAATTGTATTAAATTACATGAAAATGTGTATAAATAACAAAAACTTCGTATAAACAGGTATTTTCAAGAGGAGCGATCTACTCCATCTTAAATATCTAGCCTGTTCATTATTGTGCAGCGACACATTTTATATACCTCGTTCAGTTGTCAGATATTGTATTGTGACGTTTTGGCGGCACACATTCGAAAACAAATAGCAACTGGTGAGATAAAATTAGTCCTTAGCGTTTGTAATGAGATATTGCCAAAGTAATGTTAACTTGGAAAAAAAAGTTTTTTTCTCTCACATTTAAAGATTTTATCGAAAATCAAAAATATGTTAAAACACACAAATGTATGTAATTCTTTAGATTAGAGTGACTTTTTCAAAGATATCGACCCAGTCCGGGAACATAATGAATGACCCTCATATATACAGTATAGTTTCAAATATTCGAACATGTCTTCGTTTATTTGTTTAAGATGTTATTCAAATACTTAACAAATTATGTTTTAAGATTATTGTGTAGATAAGGTGATGATTTAAATGTTATTGATAATATATCTTCACAATTTAACCATATCGGTTACATTTTTTATGAAAACGTTTGGATATAACTTACGATATTATATTATTATGATATTATATCAACTGAGATTCAATGTTCTGGATAAATCTTATGATAACTCATGTAAGTACTGAAAATAATTTAACCTGTTTCATTTTCAATACACATGAAAAGATATATAAATAAAAACTAAGACGTAGCAATTACTGGTATTTTTTTAAGTAACTTGGAAATCTATTGTTCCGTAACCTGCAATGTTCCATTACATTTTCCACTTGTGTCCCTTCTCTTCTTGTATATAGACTAATTAGAACACTTTAAAACTCCTAGCATCATAATTTGTTTTTCTCTTTTGTGTGTGTGTGTGTGTTGTTTTTTTTTTGTTTTTTTTTCAGTAAAGGTGTTGCATTTTTGTCAACCCTTCTTGTTACTATGTGTGTGCTATGTTAACAAAAACTTATTTGTGCGTGATACTGGACTATCAATTGAGTTTCTTGCTGCCGTAGCTTCAATTAAACATAAGGGTACGTTTAAATTACAAATCAAGTGATTTGCAATATTCACATAAAACGTTTCTACCTTTATTTATTGCATAACTGATGTAAACTGTTTTATATATTTTGCATACGGTCTGTCTGACCCCAAAGACAAGCTCTGCAGCCGCATTATGAATAATATTTCAAAGAAAACAATCTCCTTTCCATCACAAAAAAGTCAGTTAATATTGAAAACGTGTAGGGATGCTTCCATAATAAAACTATTTATTAACTTCATTAACATGTGTTTACATGTACCAGTTTGAAGTTTCCATGCATAATGTTTCTTTCGAGAAGCCATTTCAAAATTCATTATTTGACATTCCTAACTATTTGTGGGCATCATAAATTTAAAAAAGTATGTCCTTTTCTAGACTAATCTGACGTTCTTTCATATTGAAATGAAAAAATAAATCGTTATGATCTTTTAAGCTAATGCGGGTAAAAAAGATTTATAAATGTATTGTCTATATAAAATGCATTATTTATCAGGTCAAACGAATGGTCATAAATCCAACCAATTTCTGACAATGGTTTTGATTTAAATGTCATGAGCTAAACAGCAAGATAGTACTCCTCATTCTAACTTATTCATATCTATAACAATTGTTTACACAAAATGAAAGATGACACATACTTGAAAATTATCCACAAATGTACGTAACTATCTCTTATGTTACTTCAAACTTGTTATACATACCATGGACCATGGACTTACATAGTTAAAAGTCTACCTACAAAGTAATTGATTAAATACATATACATATATATTAAACAAATATATTTTCTAGATTTTTTATTCTTTATTTATCATTTAGAGTCTATCATTTTCATCTTAGAGGGCGACAATGTAAAAGTAATAATATGCTTTCCAATGTCAACGTGAACTGAATGTGCTATATATTTAGAATAAAGTGTGAAAAGACTGTCCTTGTCTTTTTATCAAGTGAATGTTACAGATAAATATGAAATTAATGATATTTATAGAAATCTTCTCAAGACTCATTAGTTAACGACATTTTCATTGGACATAAAATTGAAAATAATAATGACAAATTGTAAAGTTATTTTAACTGTAACATTCACACTTGGCATAATGCCCTGATCTTTATTTACATTGGTGACAATGTAGGCAGAGACTTGAGAAATTGTCAACATATTTATCTATGTACATTTAAACCAAGTATTTGTATACATTTTCAAACATTTTGTTTATCAAACAAGTATTTGTATATAATTTTAAAATATTTTTTTTAAACATTTTCAGGTCAAAACAGACTGACTGGATGATGCATTTAAGTTAAAACAAAACCTTTCTCTTAAATAACACTCTGTATTGATAAACGATGGCGGAATATAAAGAGAGTGACGTTATAGAAGAAGAAAAGAATTGTAAACTGACCTATTATTTCCGTGATCTACTAAAGGAGCGCATTAATTTCCAGATATCTGAAGAAGAGACAGTTGACATAATAGATGCTGTAGAAACACTTGTTTCTAACATTATAACGTACGTGACATCAAAAGTGGATTGGCTTCCATTCTCAAGACTTCTAAAAGTTGGTAGTATGGCAGAAAGTACAAGTATTGTATTTCCTGACGAATTCGACTACCTTGCTATTCATAAACAGAAAGGAATGCAGATTGAGAGAGTATGTAAACAAGATAGAGGCTATGCCCATATAAAAGTAACAGATCCTGATTTAAAAAAGAAATGGTTCAAATGGCTCCGAGGGGATTATCTGCAAGCCTTTTTTACAACAAACGGATTTGCAGATATGTTCCCAGGAGATTTTGACACCCTAGGCAATGCCTTGATGTACGAAGTGGCACAAATATCGCAAAGTGTTTCAGACGTTGGCGTTCTCCCAAAAAGAACAGGATTAATGCGTATTGGTAAACGCGTCCAAAAGAACGGACCGGCATTTACTCAGCACTTTCTCTGGGAGCCTTATAATCTTCAGAAAAGTAAAACAACGATCAAAGTGGACATTACCCCAGCAATTGAATTTGACTTAAACGACGATATAATTAATGAAAACGACACGTTCCATACAGATATTCTCAACAAAACTGTTGAGCATGGTAAGTTTATGCTAGTTTTGACTCACGACCATGGACCATCGTGTCCACTTTGTTTCCGACTGACCTTTACAGAGACAGAAGTTAATCTTGTCTGTTGTCTAGATACTCATCACAATGACTGTTATAAACTATTAAAGTATATTTTCAATAGTGGCGGAAGTGTAAACTTCTTATCCTCGTACGTTTTGAAAACACTTGTACTGAAGCATGGTTATCACTGTGAAGAAACAGCAAACCTTGCAGTCTGTTTCAAACAGCTTGTTGCAGTATGTCTTCACTATCTATTCAACAGGACAACTGGGGAGAAAATTGAAGTAAGTCGTTTGGTTCACCTTTTAATGCGCGGTGAAAAATTCAAATTACATATTCCTAGTATCTTTATCAAAAAACATAACATAATGGACAGCAAGGATTTTCCAATTCCATGCGAACATTTCCTACTCGGGATTGAGAGAATGCTCCTGTCGGTCGAAGAAATCTGTTGCGCTGACCATCCAAATGTTGACGATATCATTATTGTAAACAGTCTCGTGACTGATGCTGTGTCTTGTTTTAAGTCCTTGTCATCCGTAAACAATTATCTAGAACTCAAAATATGTGTTTTAATATTTCAGAAATATTTCAAGCAAAATGTTGTAGAATAATTACTTTAATTTGAATTACATTGAAATAAGTTTAAGCTAAAAACATACCGAAAAATACTAAGTACATCGTGGTTAACAACCTTCTTCGACTGTTCGGCAGCTTAAATGCCATGATGTGAAACGAGTCATTTCTGGGCTATAATAATAAATGACAATGATACAGAATACCTGTGACTTTACCTTTTTTATATGCCCGTATTATGCGCCTGGTCGTCCTTTACCCGGTCTGTTAGTAGGTTTTGTGTCCGGTCTGTATCTATATAACCGGTGAAAGGAAACTGTAACTACTTGCCAGAAATATTCACCATTATGAGACAATATGCAGAGCGGAGCGTATGTTTGTTCTTCTTCGTGTCAATGTCGCATTTTGAATTATTTGATATTTTCGTGTCCGCTTTGTATCTTTCGATCTAGAGGGAGGTAATTAAAACTACTTGGCAGAAATTTTAATAATAATGTGACGATGTTAATCATCTCCAGGTCAACTTCAAAGAAACACGTCGACATGTCATTACCCACACATAAAGGTGGAAATTACACATTCATATTCGGACTGTAACTTTTTTATGCATTGAAGGATATTATAAAATAATCTGGCACAAAATTAATGTTCTGTGCACAAAATTATGTGCTGCGATGAAAACGTGTGTCTCTACCTCAAAAGTAGAGATCACACTCGGAGTTCGTAGATAATGGAACCCTCTATATAAACTTATAAAGTATGCAAAAAATCTTTATATATTCACACATTTGTCTACACTGTAACTTTCTCTTGCATTGAACAACTTTAAAATAACTTTTCATAAATATCAAGCACATATCGACAAGACCCATGTCGCTACCCAAAAGGTAAAGTTCACACTTTAGACTTTTTAAAACAGAGAATGGTCACATATTACATCATGTATATATTCAATGGAAAGTTTATGCATCAACCTTTGTTATTAGAAGACAATTATGCATTTGGTTCCATATTCATAAACACACACCATTACTTACAGATTCTGTACAATTTCATAATGGTTACGTATTCTTACTACCCATAAAAGGTAAGAGGGAAGAGGCATATGTGATTTTAAAACAAGGATGTATAACTTTAAATCGCCATATGAACGTTTGTCTTCGATATGCATTATTATTTAAAAAAGAACATTTAATTTTGTTGATTATAGATTACTCTTGCCCGAGTCCTTTGATTCAACTAACTGACATAAGTAATTGTATTCACAAAATTTTATAATAATAAGCAATTAATAAGAGGATTTTCTCAAACCACACAAAAGGATTGATTTCAATTATTTCCATTATCATGGAAGTCATTAAATGCTTATTAACCGATTTAGGAAAATATTTATCTCGTGTATATCTAAAAAATATCTAACTTTAAATGTTTTAAAATTATTTACAGTTGTTTAGTAGTAATTTCAATTATAATGTCACGATAAATTCAATATTCTATAACGGATTCATACACTCGTCAAAAAAGGTAGTAATTATATTATATAAAAATAAATCAATAAAACTTTCATATGTATGAAGTAGGAGGAAGCATATGTAAAGCAAAATTCTCTGACATCTTAAGGCCGTTCAAATATTAGAGCTAATTTAAAGGTTATAAAATTGGTTGTTACGAAATAATTCTTATGATGAAGCATCTTCTTTTAAGTTTATGACAACAATGCATCAATAAATATAATTACATCTGTACTATAATAAACTGATACGGAGCTTTGAAAATGTGATGTTTCTATAAATTTCTAAAATCATTTCAAATGTTTATTAAAAAATGACTAATTGAAAACACACCAGTTAATTCAGTAAAAATTATCGTTACCTTTGTCGATAAAATAAAAGTTTGAATCAAGCCCTTTCAGATTAGTAACGAATATGTATATTTGAAATAGACTATTATATTTTACTTGTCATATCAAAAGCAAACAATTTAAAACAACAACAACAAAAACAAAAAACAACCATAAAAAAATTCAAACTGCGTGAAAAATCTATGACGCCTTAACATTATTAAACTGTTAGGGATAGAAACAACTGGTATCTCAGAAAACAAATATTTACTATTTAACTAAAATAATATTATGCGATCCTCTGGCGAGCATCATATTGATTTATTCAAAGAATTCATTAACATAAAATTTCATTACTAACTTAAGTGTAACGCTAACATTTACGCTACGAGGGACGGTCAGAAAATATCCGGACTTTTCATGCTCCTCTCTTTCCACGTGCAGCTATATACACACATTATAATATTGGTGAAAACTATATTAATTCGCCAATAACGTGGTCAGTTTATTTTTTTAATGATAGTTGTGTATACAAAGTATTTTGCCCTCTGATCTATTATAGGTGTTTCGTCTATCATGGACTCTTTGTTAGAGGAACAACGCTCTGTAATAAAGTTTCTGGTTGCAGAAGGTGAAAAGCCCTGCCACATCTTTCAGAGTCTTAAAAAGATTTTCTGATGAATATGTATCACGTTCAACCTTCTACAACTGGGTTTCTCAGTTTTATGAAGGCAGAACAAGTGTTTATGACAGGCCTAGGACTGGGCGGCCACCTGAGGCGGTGACCCCAACAATGGTAGCAAATGTTAAACTTTTTGTCAACAAAAATCGTCAAGTAACTTTGGAGGAAGTAGCCAACAAGTTTAGCATCGGTAAAGCATCGGCACACAAGATTTTACACGAACACCAAGGCATGAGCAAGGTAAGTGCCAGATGGGTGCCTAGACAGCTGTCCGCAGATTAAAAGGCAACCAGAGTAACTAATGGCAAAGAACATTTAAGTCGTTTTAATCGTGAAGGAGATAAGTTTTTGAACCGCATTATCACCGGAGATGAGTTGTGGGTTCATTATTCCGAACCTGAGACAAAAGCTCAGTCAAAGCAGTGGAAACGACCTGGTTCCCCACCTCCTAAAAAGTTTAAGCTGTCTCCTTCGGAAAGTTATGCTTGTTGCCTTTTGGGATTCACGAGGAATGATACTTACTCATTTCATGCCAAAAGGTCAAACTGTCACCGCCAAGTACTATTCTGAAGTAAGTCTGAAAAATCTCAGAGAAAAGCTGAAGCAAATGCGTCCCAGGTTAGCACAGAAAAATGTCCTCCTTCTTCACGATAACGCCCCCTCCCATACCGCCGCAGCTACAGTAGAGGTAATCAACTCTTACAAATGGCAATTGTTGTCTCACCCTCCTTATAACCCAGACCTTGCCCCCTGTGACTTTTATTTGTTTCCAGAACTGAAAGAATTGCTTGCTGGAAAGAAATATAAGACCAGGGCGGCTTTGATATCTGCTGTTACACAGTACCTAAAACATAGGTCTACGTCATGGTTCACAGCGGGAATACAAAAGCTCCCATGAAGATGGCAAAAGTACGTAGACGTAGGTGGAGAATATTTTGAAAAAGAGTAGAAAGATTTTTTTTAAGTGTTGAATGGTTTTCGAGAACGAGTCAAAAGTCTGGATATTTACTGACCGTCCCTCTGCACATTTAACTGATACCTGAGCAATTGTGAACTTTGACATTACATGTACAAATGATAAGAAATATTTTACTTATTAATTAGTCGTCTAGGATTTCGTAAGTACATGTCAGAGATATATGCAATGATGTTGAAGTGTGTGGTATATATGCCTTTTTATTTTTTTTGTTATGATTAAATCACCGTATTTTGCTAACTACATCATATACGTTATTAAAGAAAGTGTAGCAAAAAATAATTAGTCCAATAGCAGAAACCTACCAACAGCAACCGGTGTCAGTCGGTCATCTTCATCAGACGTTAACTTCCGTGTGTTTGCGGAAGTGGAACGTGCGTCTATTGTTAGGTTCTGCTCTAATTGCTGAACTATTTCTTCTGTCGTAAAATTGTCAAAGGCTCCAGTGCTACATTGACATGGCATTATATAGATAGGCTCTTGTTTATATACAGATGTCGTTGGATAAGCCCTTAGACTTAATTGCAGGAGAATAAACCGGTTTAGTACGTCTGGAAAAATAAATATGACTTAATATATTTTCTACTGGTGGCAATTCAGTTGAACGTCTATGCGAATAGCTGTCTACGATTTATATAGACGTTTACTAATAAAACCGATGTCATTTTCTTCTGAAGAAATTATGAAGACCCAGCCTTTATATTGATTGAGTTGCCTGTGTTATATGCCAAACAGATCCCTATCAAAAGAAAAGAAAATCACTTAAGTATCGATTAGTCTTACTTTCAATGTAGTACTTCCACATAAAACTAAAACTACGCAACCTAGTGAATGCTTGATGGCAGTCACGTATGTGATATTTACACACTGACTGATATGTGACACCTCTGTACTCCGCCGTATCCAAGCAACGCTCATAGATAGTACAAGATACTCTATCATTCACAAACTCCAACATATTTGTCTATCATGTATATTTAATAAATAGGACAATCTCAAGAGGTAATGCACATGCAGTATCTTGAACCCGATGTTGGCGGATATTCATTGCACGGAATGGCCTTTCCAGGAAATTCAAATGCTGGTGCATGAGCACAGTCAGATTAAAAAATATTGTGTGCTGTTCCAGTAGACACATCCGGTTACTAGTATTGCATTGTGAATTAAACCTATATAAGTAATTACTGCTCGAAGCCGAACCGCTTCTGCTCATGCCTTAATACTGTGTTCTGTCAAAGCTAAATTTGTTAGTTGTTTGTGTCTCAAAATGATTAAATTGATTTAATTAAAAGCAACATAGTGCCAATTTATTATCGGTACTTCTGTTTAAACGCCCATTCTCAATAAAATAAAGCATTTGAGGTTGAAAAATATTAAAAATTTGATGTTGTCATTGTGTCATTTTTTATCGATGAAATAAAAGTTTAGGGTATTTTGCAAGTTTGCCAGAAATATTTTGAACAAGAAACTATGATATAACAGGATGGCATTTATTTTGGTAATGACACTGCATTTCTTCGGTAACGTAGATTTCAGATCTAATAATGTAACATATTGGCTGCATATTAACAACAAATGTCTTTAAAATATATCAAAATCTGTAAATTCTCTATCTAGAGGGACTTTCTAACCCAGGAAAATTCAATGAAGTTGGGTACCCTTGCTAATTTTCAGTTAATTTCTTCAAAGTTAAATATTCGTAGAAAGCAAAAATAGTCAATTTTGGAAATGAATTATTTTATGTCTTCATTCAAAGATATATATCATATATAATTTATGAGAGGTCGAATGCATACACAAATGTTGTATTAGCATTTTTTTTCTTCAAAACATTCAACTTTTCACTTTCTTAATATTTGGAAAATTTATTGCTAAGCAGTTATATATTTATCCCCATATAGGATGTCACGTATGTTTCATTTTATTCAAATGCAAGTAAAGGTTGAGAAAACAATTTTATTTTTTGTAAAATAATGTATATTTATGGATATTATTTTAACATTATTATATATAGAATGAAATACGGTCAGTAAGCTCTTTGCAGAAACGAATTAGTTGTTGCTGAGAACATCAATATCTGGTAAAATATTTTTAACATTTCTGCTGGTACATCAACATACATATGTATTATTAACATATCTTTCCCTTGTAAAAATAATTTTGTATCTTCTTACATCTAATACAAGGTAACCGTTACTAACAGGCATGATAATCCCAACTTTATCTTTAATTTTCAAAAATTGTTGAATTGTAAGTTGGAGTAACGTATGTTTCACACTCGCTTATTTATGAACTTAATCACGGAATTGAAACTTACATGTAAAATCGACTTTTTTATTTAGGAATCAAATGTACATCATTCTATTGTCATAAAAATGCGATTTTATGTTTTTATATATGCATGTGTAAACAATATAAAGTCTGTTTGATAACAGTAACGTTTGTTTCACTGTGGTTACTTAAACAAGTTAAAACTCGACCAAAGTTATCAAAATTTACTTACTAATTTCAAATAGAAGTTAATGTTGCTGTTATACGTGATTTCTGACTTCAATTTCCCTTTTGATAAACTAACTTTAAAAAGTTGATAACGTATGTTTCTGTAACGTATGTTTCATTTTTACATTGAAATTGGGTTAAAAAATGACGCAAGACCGTTTAACCCGCCATAATTTGTGGTTAATATATCAGAGTTTACACACATGTTAATTTTTCTTTCTTGTTTGGATTCTTCTTTGAATGGATTGGCTCTTAAATAATGGTAACGTATGTTTCTTTTTTAAAATGCTGTTGAAAAGATTTGAATAAAAATGAAAATTTCCGAAAATATAATGATTTTTGAGAGGCTGCAAGCTTATTTTTACTTATAATTATATATTGCTGTATTATTAAGCATGCATCGATTCAATTATGTAATTTCGGTTCCACTTATTATTGTTTTAGGTTTGTCACTATTTATTTATATGCATTTGGCGACATTTGATCATTCATTATATCAATGAGATTTTAAGAGTCAAATGTAATTTTTACCAATAATCAAAGTTCATATACACACAGCAATGACTAATTGCACATGTTTCGTTTATTCTGGAACTTATTTTTCTGAGACACAATTTCAAAGTTGAAAATTCTAGGTGGCGACAGTAACGTATGTTACATTTTAGGGCCTTAATGGTACTTGTAAAAGAAAAATAACAGATAGAAAGGTAAAACTGAGAGTGTCCCTATTAGACAAAGTGGCAGCCACCTTTCAAACGACATTTTGACCTCAAGAAAAACCTTCGTATAAGAGCTACCCAGTGGAACATCAAATGCTGTGTCTTATTGAGAATGAGCGTAATACATTAAGCGGTATTGTGTACATTCTGTATTTCCAATGAAATTCCAATGAAAGAAAACTCAGCAAGTGCCAATGATCCAATAAACAAGAATTTAGTGACCTGCATTTATCTAAAGCCGTTTTGTGCTTATACACTATTCTTTGTGCCACTTGTGGAAAGAAAAAAGGAAAAACAGATCAAAGCATCTTAAGGAAGGGGTCCTGAGGTGGATCCCTGCCTGATTTAAATTGCCAAAAGCATTAAATATAATGCATGTATCATAGTTTCAGGCTTTTTCTGTTGAAAAAATGTCATAATTAAATCGTAAACATGTACCGTGCGTTAACTGGAGTGCAGGTATTAGTTACCCGCACTACAGAGCCTGCACATCGATTGGTTGACTTAATGTGAAGAAAGAGAAAGGGATAGCAATAGAAATGTCATATTCAGATGCTCTTTCATTGCTTTTTGTGTATCTGGGGTGCATATTGTGACAACAAGGAACGTGTTTTTATTTTTGGCTATGATACAAAAGAAAAAGAAAACACGTAAAAACATTCGGCAATTTGATTCATACTCGGGTGCTGCGTCTTACTCGTACAAATCAGTGTTTCAATGCTCTTTATATTACTTATATTAGGTATAGCTATCCTATTACAAAATACCGTTACAAACATCTTGTATTTTAAAATGAAAATAAATACATATCATCGAGACAAATTATCTTAATGAAAGTTTTAAATAAAGATGCCATTACTACCGTCGGGCAAACATTGTTGTGAAAACTGTATGTCTTGAATGGTACATCACATGGTGTACCTATGTAGAACAGCAATAATATGAGGTGTTTTTATAAAATCTATTAATTCTATATATCACTATTACATAAGGAAGAGTAAATCTCAATTTAAGTTTATTGTGCCGTCAATGATGTTTTGACTTCTACTTAATTTCGTGTCAGTTTGATGTATGCATGCATGCAATATCTAAGTGTGTCAGTTCTTTTCTAAACATCTGTCTTATCAACTCAAAGTCTACTTTAATTCTATACAAATGCTACAAAATTACAATTTAATGGACACCACTTGAGAACAAAAATCAGATAATAATAGATAAAGGAGAGACACGGAAGAAAATCATAACTCGAAACAGAAAATTTGGAGCTCTTTTATCATTTGAATTAAGACTGAACGCGTCCCTTTACTTTGGAAAAAACCGCAAGTTATTGTCTTGGCATAGTTTTCTTGATTTATTCACCTCGGCAAGTGGGTTTTTTTCTAGACAACTTTCAAGACAAATCTCATCATTGGTTCCGCCGCTCATTATTGTGTTCACTTGACATTGACCTTCGTAATCCCTTCAAACTCATTGCAATCTGTAGAAATTAATTGTTTTAAGTTTTACTGATTGATTATGAATATAGTCTTATGCTGACATCATTAAGGACATGTAATTAAAGTGGTGTTGTATTGAAAACAGCTTTATAAAGCCACGATTGACACATTAACATATTATGAACTTATTATTAGTTTGATTGTCATAATTAAACTTAAAGTAGTATAAGAAAGAAAGAAAGCAAGAAAGAAAGAAAGAAAGAATAACAAAAAACTGAACATCCCTTTAAACCGCTTTACTCAAGTTTTACTTTTCAACGTTGTCCTTTTTCCTATTGCACTTGCATGCATTTGGTTTATTCTATTCAAAATTGTTAATGTATTAAGTCGTTTAAGTATCATATGTTGTAAACGCTAAGAAACAAACCTTTAGCAAAATCCTTAGAAATATACGTTCAGCAGAACGTCAGTGTCAAAAAACGTGAGGTATCTACTATGTTCTTTGATTTCAATTTTTTAAAATCTCGGAAATACACCTTCGAAAAAATCTTAGCAATAGAACCCTAGAAATATACATTCCTTTCAAAACTTTACAAATATATCTTCAGAAAAACATCAATTGAAAACCTTTAGGAATATACCTTCTGCAAAATATCACTTGTAACACATCAAAATTACACATAAAGCTAAATACAAGTTGAAGTACCTTGAAATTATACCTTCAGCAAAACATTCAATTCCTAAACCCCGAGAATATACTTTAAGCAAAAAAAAAGATTTGTTTCGACTTATCTAGGCTACCGAATTTTCTGTATGCTTTACTGCATATTTTTTGACGTACTTGACTGCAAGCATATCGCCATCAATTGCTTGACCCATCGAATGTTGCCACTGAACAGTTGTGTTATTGCCACACAGTTTACAGCATACTCATAATAACGTCCCACTGGTCATGTGACATTGAAGTAAATGCTACTTTCCGATCCTATACCACAATTATTGCAGACCTAACTGGCTAAAATCTAACCTGAATATAAATTCAAATGTCACACAATAGTTTAAAGGGTATATAAAATATACTCAGGCTGTTACAGAGCTCATAATCAAAATTATGTACATTTATATTTATTGTTTTATTCAGTTACTTGTTTGAGATAAATGTTTTTCACATAGCAATTATGACGTACAATAACACCCATTTGTGGGTTATTCACAATACAGCAAATGCTAAGGATATGATGATACATTTATATTTATTGTTTTATTCAGTTACTTGTTTGAGATAAATGTTTTTCACATAGCAATTATGACGTACAATAACACCCATTTGTGGGTTATTCACAATACAGCAAATGCTAAGGATATGATGAAAAAAACTCTCATACCATTCTATCATCTTTATGAAAAAAGATTTAAAAAAAATCTTTGAAAACTTAAGGTGTTTTTCCTCATATACATGTATATGTAAAATTCATGTAAATTAGCTGTTTGTATGGATTTAATTTTCATATTTTGTAGAATATCGAATCACAAAATGGCTGCCACCTTTTGTAAGGAAGTGGGGTAGGTATTGTAAAAATTATCGATATATTTATTTATCTATAATACATGTAAAAATCAATATATTTATTTATTTATAATACATATAGGCCTTATAATGTTCTAATCTTTTTGGACTGAAGTTTATTCAGCAAATTTTCAAACAGAATGACGAAAGAGGAATAGTTAAAACTTACTAGTGATGAGAACAAACATAGTTAGGACGCAGATATTTTCCTTAATCATGTCTTCAACTACGTCACTTTTATCGAAGCAATGTCAATATACACGACTCAACTTGCTTAGCACCAATATACGAATATTTGCGGGAATGATTTACCTACAAATTATTTAATGCCAATTTTTTATTTAAATTACAGTATTTGTTTGGAGGACAAGTTAAACATTTAACATTGTTACCGACTTTACATAAGCTTTGGACCCGCAACTTGTTTTCCAAATTTCATTTATATTTACATGCATATGTTGGACCTATTGCTAGAGACAACTGCTTATCAACGGTTCCTCATGCTTCTAATACGGTTTATGACAGTCTTATTTCTCTGCAGGTAGTCCTGGACTATCCTGGTACTGTATGGACGCGCTTTAATGTCCAATAAAATGAATTATCACCCACTTCCCCCAGCAGATAGTTTCATCTCCCTGTCTAACATCTCATCCATGTACCGCTAACCAGAGGTTTGCCCTCAATTTAACACAGCGATGTTTGTTTGTCCGTCCAGCTTATGCCTCCCCACACCATTACTAACCAACACCCGTTGCGATCACGCATAACAATACTTTCAGCTTTCAAGCCAACAGTGCATACCCTGCAAAATACATTGCTAAAGCAGTACTTGTTAAAACACTTATGTAACAAATATTTGAATACATTTTATTCTTTTCGTTATAAAATTAGAAACAGTAGTTCTTAGCAAATATCACAAACACTAATCCTAATTAGCACGCTAAGTATTATAAAACAAATGCCAGACAGTTGCAGTTAAAAAGGACTTGAATTACGTCAAGTTCTTTTTTTTCAAGTAGGGAATAATGACATAGTTTGGAAATATAATGAAACTTACATTGTGTCAGTCTTTTGTCAGTTAGCAACTATAAACATTGTTAAATAGTCGATTTTTGGAGGATCAAGTTACATCAAACTTTTAATTTTAGTAAAACATTATTCCTTGTTCAAACATTGTGAATATCTAAGACAAACAGTACGTGTCAACACATATATGTAATTTCTATTAATTTGTAAATATGCACAAAATATGTTTGAATTTTAGAATAATCAAACGGTTGATCAGGATATGAGTGGTAGATAAAATTGATGAATATTAAAGAATAGATATTGATAAATAAATATATGTAAAGATAGATAGATGATACAGTTCCAGTATATTGCTACCTATTTAATTTCAGCCTTCAAAATGATTGACTCATATAAAAATATTTTCGTATACATTTTTTTAATTACTTTTACTATATAAAAATTAGTTTAAATCATTTATATTCATTTTTGTAACAAATATATATACATGTCGTGAACCTGTTGCATTGCCACTTAAAAGCTTAATGAGTCATAAATATTTTTTTCAACCGCTTCCGTGGTCGAGGGGTCAGAGTCGATGACTTCTAATCCAGTTACCTCTATGGTGTGGGTTCGATAGATAATGCTTTGGTAGTTTAGCGCGGAGGAACGTAGTCTAGTACTGGTGTAACTCTCCAGGAACGATGATTAGGAAACTACCCGCCTATATGACTGAAATACTGTTTATTCAAATGAATGAAGAAGACAGTTTTACAATATTAATGTATTTATTGTATAGTGGATGAAAAAACGCAAATCTTAATTTTTTTACATTTTAATTCTACAAAATGTACAACTACTCTGGTCAAAATACCTTGGCTAGGCTTTTAGACCACTATATATCATGACAACTAGCCACATAAAAATGTTAACTAATTGTGTTTTACAAGTTATACGTCTAGGTACTATTTAATCATATCCGACATTTGACTAGTACATCTAGGCTGATTCGCATATTGTCAAATATATCATGTCATGATAAAAGTTCACATTAAGAAATAAATGCATGAATATTCTCAAGTCTGTGTTCGTCATTCATTTGTAGTAAATAAGATATGTCTGACTCTAATGTGCAGAAAGTTGTCTATTTAAACAGAGAATCTTCATACCGTGTTCAACGATATAAAATTCCCTCAAACTTTTAAAAAAACCACGTCACACCAACAAGGAAATAAAACTGATGTCAGTTGTCTACGACGAGTATCTGTAAAATAGCCGAGCAACGTCAAACAAGAAGTGTTCAATGTGCATACACGAGAATAAGACAAAATATGTGAACAGTTAATCGATTTTTTTGTTTAACTTTATTATTCTTTTCTAACCTTTTCGTGCGTTAAATATTTATATTTTGTCTACTTTTATCATACATACAATTCTGATAAATGTAATGCCTTAACGTTTTCCTAATTAATATTCTTTAAATCTCTATGTTCTTTGTAAATTGTTACCTTATTTGTTTGATGTTTAATACAAAAGTATATAAAGAAACTTTTTTTTCTCTTTTTATTTAACATTTGAGGCTATGCTCGTTCTTGAAGTATCCGCGCGTTCAATAATTCTCTCTTGTACAGCATTGTTTACTTATACATTCAGTCTCGATTATACCGTAGATTTCACGCATGCGTAAGTCTTTGTTTATGCAGTTGTCCTTGCAAATGCAGTAGCCTTCGCTCGTAAAAACACGCCGTGCAGTTATCTATGCACGAACTCGCCCTTGAAATAGTCCTCGTCGCTCGTGCCTTTGTCCTTGCAAGGCGGATCTACCAAGGTCATTCATTTTGTCTTAGAGGTTATAAATGGCACCCTTAGACTGGAATAATATTTTTCAAGGACAGTCTACTTTTCAACTATTAATCACCCACATATTGCACATGTTGCACACTTATCTTAAGATAAGAGTGACGATGATATCGACCCAGTCCGGGAACATAATATTTCAAATATTTGAACATGTCTCCATTTCTTTGTTTACCATGTTATTCCTATACTTGACACATCATGTTTTAAGATTATTGTGTAGATAACGTGATGATTGAAATGTTATTGATAATATTTCTTCACATTTTAACATATCTCTTACATTTTTATGAAAGCATTTGGATATAACTTACGAGATATTTTATCAACTGTGATTCAATATACTGGATTTATCTTAATATGATAACTCATGTAAGTTCATGTAAGTACTGAAAATTATTTTCATCTGTTTTATTTTCAATTCCCAACAGATAAGATATATAAATAAAAACTAAGACGTAGTATAATATTGGAAATTAATGATATCCTTTAAGTTACTTGCCGTAACCTAGGAAATAAAATACTGAAAGTCGCTTGCTTTATACCCTTAGACAAGTTATGACATTTAAGTTTGCGAAGTTAGCTGGGAGACGCTCTGTACAACATATTTTGGAAACTTAATGTACCCTCAAACAGAACTTAGTGTACCCTAAAAGGACTTCGTAAACGAGCTAATCCTGCGGGAAAAATATTAGATTTTTCATTTATAGGATCATACATTCTGTTTTGAAATATATCTTATTTCTAATTTAATGAAGCAATCAACTATTGTTGCAAATACGATTTTGATCCACTTCTTGGCGCTTAATTAGTCTTCTTGCTGTGTTAGTTGTAGAAATTGCGTATGTCATACAAAGACATAATATTTTTTCAATAAGATTTCTTAAATGTGTTCCTTCTCTTCTTGTACATAGACTAATTAAAACACTTTAAAACATCTAGTAGCATAAATTTGTTTTTCTCGTATTTTGTGTGTGTGTGTGTGTTTTGTTTTTGTTTTATTGTCAATAAGATTTCCCACATGTGTTCCTTCTCTTCTTATGCATATACTAATTAGAACATTTTATAACATCTTAACTTGAGTTTAGGTTTTGATAACGATTCCATTGATTTGCAATCGACACAGGATACGTTTTTACTTTCATCCTGTAATTTCAACTTCAAATTTAAACATTTTAAGTAAATAGCATTACACAAGTAGCATTTACTGTTTTATGTTTACTGTGATTAACAAAAGCTGTATCAGTTGGAATTTGTCATGCTGATAATTCTTTTCGGGAAGTCATTTCACATATCTTTCGTTGACATTCCTAATTCCTTTTTGTGGGTATCGTAAATGTGTTTAAAAAATAAACATGTACGTTTCTAGGTTAATCATACAGTCAATAACTATATTTAAATGAAATATCCCATCGTGATCTTTTAATCAAACGCGGGTGAAAAAAATAAAGATGCATTTTTTTATGAAATAAGATGTGTGAAGTTGGCGGACTGGCGGCCAAGCGGCTTGGCGGTGTGAAGTTGGCGGTCGGGCGGCCCAGCGGTTGGCGGCATGAAGTTGGCGGCCGGACGGCCCAGCGGCCAAAAATTTAAATGTTGCAGAAATGATATTTTAACAATAAAACGGCATTTAATGAAGTTCTAAAGACAATTCTTATCATTTAAAGGATATATAAAAAGAAAAAATCACTTTGAGATTTTTTTTATTTTATCATTATTTTTGTGAAGTTGGCGGCCAGCGGTCTCGCAGTCCGGCAGCCCAAAATTTCAATGTTGTAAAAGTTATGAAAAAGAATTGAATTACGACTCTTAATTAACTTTTAAAGACATATCTTATCATTTAACAGTTATATAAAAGGAAAAAGTCACATTTCAGAAAGGTTTTTTCTCTCTAGCGACCTGGCAGCAAGAAATTTAGATATTGTAGAAATGTTATAGATATGATAAAAACGAGACTTATGAAGTTCTTAAGACCATTCCTGATATTAAAAAGGTATATAAAAAGAAAAAACTAATAGAACATTATTATTTATCTTTTTTTTTTGTGTAGTTGGAAGAAATATATATATAATATATATATCTGTGTGTTTTATTGTTTAAATAAATTGTCTCCAACATTAAAATTTTTGGCCGCCCGGCCGCCAATTTCACGACCCGAGCCGCTGGGCCACCCGGCCCCCAACTTCATTCCGCAAACCGCTGGGCTGCCCGGCCACCAACTTCACGCCGCTAGGCCGTTGGGCCACTAGGCCGCCAACTTCACACATCTTAAGAAATACATCATTTTATCTGGTCGAACGTATGACAAATATTACGATAAATATCTGATAGTGGTTTTAATTCAAATATCATGAATCATACAACAAGATGGTAATTTCCTTTAAAATTTTGTTCTTATCTATAACCATTGTTTACATAAAATGCATATTTTGCGATAACGCACACATGACAGTTACTATATTGGTTTGCCTAAATTATTGTAAAAAATTTGTTTTATCTAAGCAAATACGTATACATACCATGGACTTACATAATTAATAGTCTACCTACAAGGAAATTGATTATACACATGTACATATATTAAGTGAAGTAAATATTGACAATTGTTGTTTTTTTTCCAGATTTTCGTTATTCTTTATATTTATTATAATATTTAAAGTCTACCATTTTTGTCTTAGAGGACTACTTTCTAAAAGACACAATATGATTTTCGTTGTCAAGATGAGCTGTATAATAAAATTTTTTACAAAGAATAATTTTTAAGATAAAATATGAAAATTGCTTAGAATGCGAAGAGACTGTCCTAGTCTTTTGATCAAGTGAATGTTACTGATAAATAAATAAAAATTAAGAACATTTATAGACATTTTCTCAAGACGCATTAGTTAATGACTTTGTTTTACAAATTTTAATATAAAATTGAAAAATATAATAACAACGTAAAGATATTGTAATTTTTTTCATTTATACTTGAAATAATGCCATGCTCTTTATATACATTGTGACAATGTAGGCACATACCTAAGAAATTGCGAACATTTTAATCTATGTATCTTGTAACCAAGTAGTTATATACATTTTCAAATCTTTTTTTTTTCAAACAAGTATTTGTATATATTTTAAAACTTTTAAAAAAAAACATTTTCAGGTCAAAACAGAAAGAGTGGATAATGTGTTCAAGTTAAAGCAATACCTATCTCTTAGAAAACACTTTGGAATTATAAACGATGGCGGAAAATAAAGAGAGTGACGTTGTAGAAGAAGAAAAGAATTGTAAACTGACCTACTATTTTCGCGATCTACTAAAGGAGCGAATAAATTTTCAGATACCTAGAGAAGAGACAGTTGACATAGTACGTGCCATTGAAACACTCGTTTCGATCATTTTAGGGCACGTGACCTCAAAAGTACATTGGCTTCCTTTCTCAAGACTTTTAAAAGTAGGTAGTATGGCAGAAAGAACAAGTATTGTATTTCCGGACGAATTCGACTACCTTGCTATTTATAAACAGAATGGAATGCAGGTCGAGAGAGTATGTAAAGAAGATAGAGGTTATGCCCATATTAAAGTCACAGATCCTGATTTAAAAAAGAGATGGTGCAAATGGCTTCGGGGAGATTATCTGCAAGCCTATTTTAAAACACATGGATTTGCAGTTATGTTACCAGAATATTTTGATACCCTAGGCAATGCCTTTATGTACGAAGTATCACAAATATCAAAAAGTGTATCAGACGTTGGCGTATGCCCAACAACAACAGGACTAATGCGCATTGATAAACGCGTCCAAAAGAACGGACCGGCATTTACACAGCACTTTCTCTGGGAGCCTTATACTCGTCAAAAACGTAAAAGAACGATAAAAGTGGACATAACCCCAGCAATTGAATTTGACTTAAACGACGATATAATTAATGAAAATGACACATTCCATACAGATGTTCTCAACAAAACTGTTAAACATGGTAAGTTTATGTTAGTTTTGACTCACGACCAAGGACCATCTTGTCCACTTTGTTTCCGACTGACCTTTACAGAGACGGAAGTAGATCTTGTCCGTTGTCTAGATACTCATCACAAAGACTGTTATAAACTATTGAAGTTTATTTTCAATAGTGGCGGAGGGGTTACGTTCTTATCCTCATACGTTTTTAAAACACTTGTACTAAAGCATGGTTATCACTGTAAAGAAACAGCTAACCTTGCAGTCTGTTTCAAACAGCTTGTTGCAGTATGTCTTCACTATCTATTCAACAGGAAAACTGAGGAAAAAATTGAAGTCAGCCGTTTGGTTCGCCTCTTCATGCGGGGTGAAAAATTCAAATTACATATTCCTAGTATCTTCATCAAAGGACATAACATAATGGACAGCAAGGATTTTCAGATTCCATGTGAACAATTCTTACTCGGAATTGAGAGAATGCTACAGTCGGTTGAAGAAATCTGTTTTGCAGAAAATCCAAAGGTCGACGACATTGTTATTGTAAACAGCCACATGACTGCGTTTGTATCTTATGCCAAGTCATCGCAGTTAGTTAACAAACATCTAGAACTTCAGAAATGTATTTCAATAATTCAGCAGTATTTCAATTCAAATGTCCTTGAATGAAGAGATTATTTAAATTGATATTCACGACACCGACATAACATTTTAACAGTGATAATACTAGTAGCTAAATATATGACACTAAGACTCTATTTCTTTGTTAACAACTTATTTCTTGACTGCTTAATGCCATGTTGGAAATTACTCATTTTTAAACCACTATATTTTTCTATAATATATTCATTTTTTTCTTCTTTAACAATTGAAATATGAGCTGTTTATGATAAATAGGCAGGGATGGTGCAAATATGAATTTAACATGTCAAAAACCTGACGAGGCATGCGCATTTTAAGAAGGGAAATAACGATAATACGCAAGATATATAACAAGGTCTCATGATTTAAAGAATTAGATATTTTCAGTTTGTATTAATTATCTGCTATTAATGTTATGTAGCCCTATTTCTAACTTGCATAAAGCAAATCTCAAAACAAATCCATGGCTAGTTAACAAGGAAATATGAAAAGATTAAAAAAGGGGCCACGTTCAATGAGCGCAACCCCCACATGACATAGCAACACCGTCAAATTGCGTGATTATGGTGTATAATCAACATGAAAAAAACTTAAATTTGCAATAAACATTGAAACAGATAACACTATTTGAGGTTAGTGT
Organism: Ruditapes philippinarum; assembly: GCF_026571515.1. Classification (NCBI taxonomy): domain Eukaryota; kingdom Metazoa; phylum Mollusca; class Bivalvia; order Venerida; family Veneridae; genus Ruditapes; species Ruditapes philippinarum. Next base: position 322,794 of record NW_026865029.1, read on the forward strand.
GTATCTGTATTTATGAACAGCCACGCGAGGAATAAGAAACTATCAAATTGTGTTTAATGGCCATACCATACTCTGTTTATTGTTTTAACCAACAATACTTAAACATGTGCAAAGAATAGTACATACATCAATATTATGCAAATTAATACAATATAGAAAATACACATGTAGGAATAATAATTAATTGAGTTCTACTATAATAGCAAGAAATGTGAGGGTTTCGTAAGAGTATTTATCGGTTTATTTCGCATGCATTGATTTTGTAAAATGATACAATTGACAAGACATGATATCAAAACAAACAAAAATGACATTTCAGATTAAGTTGAAGTGATGTTATGTTCATATATTTATTGTTACGTTGAGGTGATTGGCCTATATATTTAAACATATGACTATTTCAAAGTAAATTTGCGTGAATTATTGATCATTTTTGCAAAGCAAAATATAAATGTAAAAAAACAACTATGATTTATGAATTATTGACTTACATGTACACGCACCATCTACAATTACTTGGGCAGAATGTCACCTTGAATAATGCTTTAAATATAGGAAGGTTATGAAACACACACACGCACACGCACGCACGCACTCTCTCACTCACGCACGCACGCACGCACGCACGCACGTACGTGTGCGCGCACATTAATGCATGCATACATCTTAAAGTCTTCCAATTCATAGCGCTGATAGTTTGGTGTTGGGTATAAATGTTGGTCTCATAAAATCTACTTTATTTTATGATAACAATAAATTAAAAAACAGATTATTATTAAATGATATTTGGATTTGAGAGTGTGATAATTCGTTGTAATACACCACTGTAAAACATCAATGAAAGCATATCTATTTCCATTGAAAACTTCAGTAAACTTGTCAAAAAAATATCAATAAAATTAATAGTTGAATTAAGGTATTTCAGATTCTTACGCAAGTGTATGTTTGGCAGAAATAATATATAACATATCACATTATACGCAAAATATAAATAAAACGTAAAGCCCATTTTGAAAAGTTTTACTTTGGTGGGAAAATCTATCAAATACTTATACAAAAAAAAGCGCATCATATCAACTTTTCCTAAACCATGGAGAAAAAAATATAATTATGTCAAAATTGTAAACAAGTATGTCTACTTCGTTACTTAAAGTAAAGTTTACCTTGTTAAAAGGATATTACCATGAAAACGTTTCACATTGTTAAGTTTGGTTAAAGATCTTAACAAGACATTGTACACATATTTCTTGTGAAACTTCAACTTAGTCAATATTTTCAACATGAAGTTGTTTTGATGTGTCTACTTTTTCGTCAACATTTTTAGTTTTCTTCTTCTTGTTCTTGATTTTTTTTGTTTTTGAATTTATTGGTGTCTGCAATTTGAATAGATTTGGAATATCCAAAGCAATTATTAATGCCACTACGCTAGAGAGCAAGATAACGCCAATGGTACCTGAAATGAGATGAAATCAGATATTTCATTCTTGCACAGATCATAATAATAACAGGTATCTGACGTATTTTAAGACAATAAAATGATAACAAATCTTAAGTTTACGTCAACTTCAACTTAATCTTCAACTACGTATACAGTTTTGAGAACTGTGAATAGGTAATTTTAAAAATTTGGTACATATGTCAATGATTTCCGGTTTAGATCAAATAAACTACAACATACATGGTGTTTAAGATAATGACAGTATAAGATAATAAGTTTAATATCAGAAACCTACCAACAGCAACCGATGTTGGTCGGTTATCCTCGGCAGACGTTAATTTCCGTGTATTGGCGGAAGTGGAACGTGCGTCTATTGTTAGGTTCTGCTCTAGTTGCTGAACTATTTCTTCTGTCGTAAAATTGTCAAAGGCTCCAGTGCTGCACTGACACGGCATTATATAGATAGGCTCTGGTTTACATACGGGTGACGTTGGATAAGCCCTTGGACTTAATGTAGGGTTGGTTTGCAGGAGAATGGTGCGGTTTAATACGTCTGAAAAGATAATTGTGATTTATATTTTTCTGATGATGTTATACAAATAGTATAGCTGTCTAATTCATACATAAAAAATTTCTGTCTGAACAGATACCCAAAGTCCCGACCTTGTTTTGATTGAATAAAGAAAAATATAAATAAGTCCAAAACAATGCAGACCTGAGAATGTTGCATGCGCAGTTTGATTGAGTCGATTGAGTCTTTTCATGGATAGTACTAGTAAATACAAGCTATTATCCACGACCCCTAGCACCGGCTAGTCGCTTGTGGAATATGTAAAACAAAGTGACGAACTACTAGCGTGTTTTGTATTCATATGTGTCTGTGCTGGCCAAATGTCGAAAGAAACCTTAGTTCATGTGTTTAAAATTGTCAACAACAGATGCAACGTGAAAAATAATCACAGTGCATTTTACATTCACATGCATTTCATAATAACATATCAAGCACCTGGTTTGTAGTCTATCATAGGAAAAAACATTTGCCTTGTTCAGATATACTTAAGTATTTTACTGAAATATCGATATGTCTTACTTTCTAAGCAGTACTTCCACATAAATTTAAAGCTAGGCACCCTAGTGGACGCTAGATGGCAGTCACATATGTGATAATAACAATGCAACTTTTTGGGATCATATGTGACACCTCTGCACTCGGCCGTTTCCAAGCAACGCTCATAGCAAAGTTCTGGATAGTTTACAAGATACTCTGTCATGGACGGTATTATATCACAACTTCCTACATATCCCTCTATCATGTATATTTCATATATTGGACAATCTGGAAAAAAAAATCAAAAATGTTGTATAGATTTTTAAAAAATAAAAGCTATTATCTCATAGAAACCACATGATTTATCATTTTACTTTCAATACGTGCTTATTATATTTCCAATATATGTTCTCGTCCTTTCTAATTCCAAATAAAGTCACATATGCTATATTTCTGTTTCATCAAATAATGTGACATTACCGCATTATTGCGTTTTTATTAAAGTTATTAAAATTAATCAAATATTTACATTCGATATTAATTGCAGCATTCAAGATGTGATCAGATACATGACAAAATGTCAATTTTCATTCTTCATCAATTATAAGCCATTAAAGACAAAAGAATCAGAATCATATCTTAACCTCGCAAATTCTTTGAAATAATTTTGATGAAAACTAATGAATTAAGTTATTTTAAGTACAAAAACTGGAAGGCAGGTCCCTCCAAAAATATGATTTCTCAAGCTCTGTACACGTCAAAACATATTCCGTAATTGTACAGTTAAATGTTAAATAACATAAATATTACCATCATTGCATGATGTCCTGTAGAATATTGAGCCATATTGCTGTGTAGCATACGCGCAATCAAATAACTGGCATTCCATGCTACTGCTGTCATATATAGCCCCCTTGCATAAAGTTTCTGAATCGCACAACAATTTACAGGAGCTTGAGTTTGAAGCTGTCATCTTGTAGTAGAACGACTGACACAACGATCCTTGTTTACAATTTAAACAAGTCTGTGTCGTTGGAGACGGGCAGTCTAAACAATATATCGATAGCGTTTTTACAGATTTTTGTTGGATTTTTTTGAAAGCACAAAAATGTTTTTGCTTCTAGACACAACATTATAAAAATAACGATAATGATGTAAATCAGTACATGAATCGGTAAAAGTAGCACATAAATGTTTCCTTTACAACATAAATCATTAGGTAGGTTGTTTTCTTTAATAATTCATTGGAACTGTTGATTACTCGTATATGTATTTCTAAGTTGTTTTTAAGTCGCAAATTAAATAATGTGTTCTAACCTGTAAAACAGTTCTTGATTGAAAAAATATCTAAAGTATTTTTTGAGACATAGTCGGTACAGCTGTGATATGTGCAGTTAAAAGCTGTTTTATCCATGTAACCCGAGAAACAACCCGGGAGGTCCAAACACCGCCGGAGACAAAATTCCACGTTGAGCACACCTTCGTCATACTCGAAAGCTTCACAATTCGGAGCACTACCAGCTATTGTTTTCATTTCTAAGTGTAGGCATTCTATAATGTAATTATATATTATATTTGTTTTCGGTGATAAGGGCACGTATAAAATCCTTATCAGTTGATATACTTTTTTCTAGTTTATTTAATTCCTACGCTAGTTTTATTTCTTTCATACAATATTAAATGAAACCAATGATTTCTAGCATTTACTCCACGCGTTTATCTGATTTAAAACATTACTGTATTCAATATCAATTTAGCGTCTATCAATAGGCACATCTCGGCTATAATTCCCAATATTCTCGGACTAATGAAGAATTGAAAGTAGTTCTACCACGTGGTTTTACATGTAAACAAAAACAGCCAGTGTTATAATTGATAATGTAGACAGAATGTATATTTTTAACATCCGAAGAAATATATAGTCTATTTCGGTAAAATTATGAATGAAAATATGTCTGACACTCATAAACATGATCAATCTTAATGTGCCCGTTGATGTATAATAATAAAATATAAGAAACTCCGTAATAATTTATGACATGAGCAGTATTTGAAACTTAACATTCTGACAACTTTGTATGCATTTATAACTAAGAAACAAACATTTGCAGTTGCGTTAAACTCGTTAAGTATTTCGGATGAATTCTTAAATTGAAATTTAACAATATGGTCGGCACTTTATTTAGGCATTTTTATAATTGATGATTTTACATTGAGAGAATATCAATATCTTGCCATTAGGTCGATATTTGCCAATTGTGCTTGCTTGTAAGAGGGTGTGAAAAGCAATTGCCTTCGGTCTTTGTAGTTCCAATGATGGCGGAATTTAATGTCCTGAATGCATGCATGTCATGCATCCTCGAATAAAACAACTCAACGGTTTACCGCTTCTATAAAAAAGTATTTTTTAGTTATTTGAAATGCATCTTAAGCCTCCAAAACAGGAAAGGCCCCACCTGTTCCCTTAGAATGTAATTTTTTATTTGAAGCTTGATGCTGTTTTAATTTATAAACCGATTAGTTAAAGTAATTTTACCTGGATTATTTGTTTTTCGTAATAACGTAGTTCCTTGCCCGAGACCATATGGTCTGTCGCACTGGCTGTGATGACACTCTTCGTTTATTGGGTTGTATACAGTAACGTCGCACTCACTACATGTCGTATTGCAAAGATTGGCTGATGTAATATTGGTATCCGTCATTATTGCAAACTTCGGAAGACCACAATTATCAACAAAATTTTTAATCGTTTGTACGTATGGTTTAACAGGATCCAGCTCTATGAAGAAAAAGATATTACGATGTTAAATCAAAATATATGCTACCTGAAGGTGAAAGCATGGTATGTGAATGTAGCCACATGAATAAAAGGCATGATACATTTTCTTTATGTAATTTCTTTTATAAGGGTTTAATTAATGCGGCTAACATGGATAAAAGATAAAAAAAAAACTTTTGACTGTCCGTCCATCACAGTCTAGTCCGGAGAATAACTTAAAAAATGATGACGGGAAATGATAAAAGAACAGTCAGGGTAAGTGTAAGAGCCAAAATGCTACCTTGCTTATATTTAATGATACCCATTTACCCGAAATATAACGTATTAACTATCTAATAACCTGAACCTTTACAAAATTGCATAATCCGATACCAAAAAGAAGGGTCAAAGAACGATCGCTCTACTTAAATTGCAATGATTTCCCCTAAAACAGCTTGATAATGCTTGTCCGGAAAACTTGAAAACTTGACTAGTAGCTCGCATAATGCTAGAAGGATGGTGTCTTACAAGAGTTGTCCAATGTGTAGCGTGCTCCACTTTTTTCAGTACTTGATTGCACGATACAAGCAAAGTAGAAAAGAGGGCACAATTCTGATAAACTGTTTGCAATTTTTGCATTTTATTATTAAGTTGAACAAGTATTTAAAGTTTGAAGTGAATATATATCTGATAGTTTTTGAGAAAAGTTTATAAAGATTATAGAAAAACAGTTTTGAGTTATTGGACTAATACGCCATGCAGAGATATATTCCCTTTAAAAATGCATTTCAAATGTTGTATTAAACAAGTATGCAAAATATTATATTAATATCTTCGATACCTTTTGAGAAATTAATCCTAACAAAAAAGTTACCCAGGGCAAAATACTTATCCAAGGAAAAGGGGAAAATATTACTTTAGACTATCAGCCCCTGTGAAGTTGCATCACATGATAATAATATACAATACACCAATATTAAAATAAATATATTTAAACTTTCTGAGAAAATTGACCTTTATATATTATCAATCACAGTGACCTTTACCATTTAACCTAAACATGAGTGTGACAGGCAGAACACCTCAATGTACTTCTATGTAATGCCTAAGTATTGAAGTTGATGACCATAACCAAATCTTAACAAAAAAACGTATGCCAATGCCTAATTCTAAGTCGGTAATGACAATACCTCACATTTTTGTCTTCAAAAAACGGCACTTACAACCATAATGGCCAATGCTTGCTTAATTTCCGAATTTTATCTTCTATTGATACTTCCAAAAGAAAGTCCGGGTTAAGCTTTTTTTTTATTCACATTTGAGGTAAGTGAGAGGGGTGTGGTGTTAATGAACCATAACTCTTTGTTATGTAGGTTGTTTATTCATATCCCTGCATTCAACTGATACAGTTTATATTTGGTAGGTGGAATACCTTCGATTCTTCTTTATCTGAAAGTGATGTTAAGTGTCGTTTCACCAAATTGCCTAGATCGCCAGTGCTATAAGAATGTACACGTTGTACACTTGGAAGGTACATACCGATAGTGGTCAACAGAAAAAAAAATGTTGTAAGGCGTTAACTGCATATACTTCAATCAACTCTATGTCAGTGTTTAGCATAACAAATTATCAATTCCCTTTCAGTGTTTGTAAAGCAATACATATTATAAAAAGAAGAGAAAAGAAATCTAAACTTGTATTTTTATATACAGGTGTGTGTGTGTATGTCTGTGTGTGTCTCAGTCGAATAAGTATAAAACTTACCATCGAAGGTCATGCAAACTCTCTTAACAAATGTATACGATGCGTTCACATCTCTTTCTATGCAGTTATGATAGAAACACTTTAGCTGTGTGGCATCGTGGCTGACACCTCGGCAGTAAGGCATGTCCAGGCATTTATCAATGCAATAATCTAAGTTAACACCTCCCTCATGAAAGCCAATAATTTGGCATGTGCCAATATATCCATTTAGAGTAAAAAGTCTAAATATGGGACAATCTGAAAATAAAAGGTACAATAATAAAGCATGCACAGTTTAAAATTTAAATGTCCATCCAAATCAGGGTTTTTCAAATACAGTGCCTACCATTTAAAATTCTGATTAAATTATAAAAAGTTATAACTATTCAGGACACGTTAGATGAAACTTTTCTGATCATATTTTTATGCTATAGAACTTGTGTGTGTGCCTTATGTTTGTAATAGGCTTCCGCGGTAACGAGAGATTTTGTCGTATAATTATGTTGCGCTGGAATAGGAACTTTGATACAATAATATGAGCACATGGCCGTTGGAGATTTTTTAAACGAAAACAGGAGTTCTTTCAAACATAAAGTGGAGTTCTTTGTAACAAACAAGAAGTCTCTCAATGTAAATAGAAGAACTTCTAAAAACAAAAATAAGGATTAATTTGAAAAAGGAGAACTTTTAAAGTAAAATAGTTTGAGTACTTTGAAAAGAAAAAAGAATTACTATGAAACGAAAAAAAAACAACAGTTCTTTGAAAGGGAAAAAACATTTTAACAATAGAAAACGAGTGAACGTTACATAAATGTAATAATTGTGATATTACCAGAGGCAGGCGAATTCCTAAACACCCTTTTAGACATTAAATTGTCTTGTTTTACCATCGTGCAGTTCATCAGGAAGCAGCCGTTGGTGTAAGTTCTGTACATGATAACATCTCGACTTTCAGAACTTTGGAACTGGACTTCGCATGTCTCCCAGGACGGATAGGGGGGAACGAGTGCATTAGCATGCTTCTGGCACAAATCACTCATGTCACAACCATCACAAATTTGCTGAAAATCCCTTTGCGGCTCTTTTTAACAAAAAAAACACACAGTTTAAAGCGAAGTTATGAACCATAATCTCAAATTGTTTTTAAATAATAATATTCAAAATGATAAAAGATATCGATTTTATCTTTTAAACTCTTTTATTATTACATGTTTGGTAATCACCTAAGACTTTATAAGATCACTGAAGTTTATTTTTTTTCATTTTTGTTTATTTATTAATGTATTTATTTTACAAAAAAATCATAAAAGTGGTATTTTCTTTTTATTGAATATTAATTTGTTACGGTAATTATTTAACAAAAGTCATTAAATTGGTATTTTCCTCAGTAATGACATACCGTAGTCGATGCAGTGTTTCCACATAAATCTTAGACCCGGTGACGTCGTACGATTTGAACAATTGTGATATTCACATTTCCCCGTAGAGGAAGTAAAAGTTGATCCTCTGCAACCAGGCATGTCAAGACATTTCTCGATACAATAATGGAACGTTAGACCGCCTTCTTCAGTGTGTATGACGTCGCAAGATCCGCCGACGTCATCTAACTGAAATATCTCGAATTTCTGACACTCTGAAACAGGCAAATTATATCACATAAACCCCTCGAGAATAGACATTTGATTCTATAATTGTTAACAAAGCACCAATCAATTAGAGTATCAAGTGTATAAAGATATATATATATATAGTCTGCAGTTTACACAACTAAACAAACGTAATAATGATGAAAAATACTTATTATTCATTAGCAGTAACGTGCCAATGATAGTTTTGCTTAGATCCTTACGTTGCCTACAAATGGAGTATAATGTTATGTTCAGGTGCCGCGTAATAATCACAAAGACGTTATCAGGTCCACCATTTATATATATATTCAAATCTTGCCTTGTACTTTGTTTACAGACAATACATTTTAAAAAAAAGTATTATTCTGTTTATGTTCAATATCCGACACTATCGTGTATTAACCATTAAGTTTTAGCATCAATAGAATTTCACTGTTGATTCATTTTATAAACATAATTCATAACATATAGCTTTATACCCTTTAATATGAAGAATTCATCAGAACTCTTATCATAGCACCTATATTTCGTCATAGATGTATAATGGGTGTATACCACATAAAATTACATTTGACAGACAGTATATCATTAACAGTATTGAATTAAACATCAATATTTTCAATCAGCATCCTCCATAATAATCAAATACACCTGAAGTCTCTCCAACAAACAACATCTCTAATACAAGGATATCTTCTTTTTTATGTAGAGCTCATTAAATGAAAACTCAAATTTTGTATAATTCTATGAAACATCGTCATGTATACAGAAAAACATAGTAAGTAGATCTTTGCTGGTCGTGTGGCCCAGTGCATATCAAACCTTAAAAACTTGGGTCTCATTCGAATGGATGCTAGGGCAAGAGTTGCAAATGTATTGTTCACATATACCAATAACTACCATAGAATTATTTCTCGCTCTCGCTGTATGTAAATATTTTACTTTTAAAATCATTATGCTACAAGTGATCAATGAAATCATGATTTTATATATGTCTTCCTTATTTTATTCAAGTAAAATATATTACCAGGAGGATTTCGAGGAATATATAGTTTCGAATGTTCTTTATTTCCTTTGATTCATCTAATCAGGAACAAACGTTGTCTCAGTGCTCAGGACCCTCGTCGCTCGGGACCTGCACTCAACCTTTTCCTTATTAAGAAACCCATCTGAATATAATATGTTCTCTCCATAAGGGTAATATTTCAACAATCCTATATATGTGTGCCCATATTGGATACATAATATTATTGGCAATACGTGTATAGGCCAATATAGTTAATGGGTTTTATTCGTACGAGATATTTACCGATATTACACGAATCTCTGTATACTAGTTCTCCGATTTCTTGACGAACTTGAGAGCATTGTGTTCGGTTGCAGGAGCTGTAAATTCGATGGTAGTGGACAATAGTACTGTCACTATCTATAGCAATAAAAAGTACATATACCACATGAATTCAATTTCAAATTATACCTATCTAAAAACGAATTAAAGCAGTGCAAAGCGAATCAGTTTTTCCCCGGTACCATAATTTCGATTTCAAAAAGACTTTCTTTGTTCAAACATTGGCTCCAATTCATAAATTATTTCGGTATTTCATGATTACTTTGGTCAGTTGAAATGCATCAAAATCGAATGCTTGAGATAAAAACAATGATACCGGGGAAAGAAGAAATCATTCACCTAGCACTGTTTTAATTCGTTATTGAATAGATTTTGAAATAATTCTTTATCTATTTTGAAACATAAAAAAACTCAAGCGCTTTGAATCTGAGAAAGAAATACTTAGTTAACCCCAACGAAACATTTTATATAGATTTCTTGTTCCGCACTCCATCCCATGTAAAATAATTAAATATTTAAAAAGATATACTAGAAAATACCGTCTTTATATTGGTCTTCTGCTCCACGGCAGATAAGGCAACGTGATTTGCTTGTCTTATAGTTGACTGATTTGGTAGGGAAATCCCCAGTAAATAATCAAGATCGCTTTCCTTTGACCAAAACAACAGCAAAGCAACCGTTTTTTACCAAAAAAGGAATGATGTTTTGCCATGGGTCGTCATATCAAGTAGGAAAGTAAATGATGACCAGAAAATGATTCCTATTGATTTTGTGTTAGTGGTTGTCGTTGTCTTCGCTTGAAATTCTAATCGTACTAGTCGTTTTAGTCTTAGTCGTGACCAAAGTTGTTGTTGTCCTCGGCGGGTAGTCGAAATAATAATAATAATCATAGCCTTACTCGTAGATAATGTCATCGTAAAAGTACTAATCGTTAGTAGTCGTTGGCGTAGTCGTTGACGTGGTTGTGGTCATAGTCACCATTTTGGTTATTCTACAAAGCTAAGCTTTATACAGCGATATGCAGCATATTGTCCTATACAGCTTGTGGTATGTTGTATCCAGTGTAAGCTGTATACGATGTCTTATGTTTTATGCGTCCTTATGTGCATACGGTGACACAATGCCTATCCTTGTAAACTGTGTAATGATGATAAATGCATAAAGATCAAAGGTACTACTAACATGGTCTGTAAATAAGGAAACTTAAAAACGAACCTGAAGTTTTAATGGTAAGACAGTTGGTTTCCAATCTTTTGTTTACGTTACTTTGGTAGTAGTCATGGCAGTTAGGACCAGGAGCACAATTAACACAAGTCTGAACGATCTTCGATGAAGCGTCACATCCTGTGATACATATATGTGTATATAGCATAAAAGTCCGATTCAGGTAAAATATTGAACAATATTCTTGGTGAAAAGTGTACGATCTAGTATTGAACGAAATGAAAAAGGAAATCATATATTAGAAATACTTAACGTTTATAACAAAATACTTTCTTTTTTTTGAATTCAAATTCCCGTCATTCAATATGTAAATGTTGAATTTGTTAAAAACCTGCGGTATTGGGTTGTCTATGCTGGTAGCTTTCAAATAAAATTTAATTTTGTAGTTTCTTAACGTTGGCTTTTAAAGTTTTCAAATTTTCTACTTTATTGAATAAATTATATTTTGAAATCGATTCTACAATAGGCTATATTACCAATCCCGGAGTAGTGTGTACAGTTGTCACATCACTGACAAAGCTGTCTATAA